>NC_073260.2:91921057-92230961 GCF_029289425.2 Pan paniscus | reverse complement strand
GGGAAGAGACCCTTCGTGGGAGGCTTGAACACAGAGCCCACCATGATAGATTCAGAGATCTAGAAAGGAGCTTGGGCTGCAGTTATGACCAAGTCATTTTTTTCTAGATTCAGCTAGCACATCATAATGGCATCTTCCTTCTTGCAACACATGTAACTCTCTTCCCTGGGGGACAACCTCTAGGACAGAAGTCCCCAAACTTTTCTGGGACTCAGTACTCCTTTACACTCTTAAAAATTAGTATCTTAAGGAGCTTTTATGTGTGTTATATCTATCCATATTTATAATATGTAAGTAAGACTGAGAAATTTGTACTATATTTAATAATTCATTTAAAAAGAATAGTGAACTAATTATATCTTAACATTGCCTATTTTTATGAAAAAGAACTATATTTCCCAAAACAGAAAATTATTGAGAAGAGTGGCATTGTTTTACATTTTTGCAAATCTCTTTGATGTCAAGCGTAATTGAAGACAGCTGGATTCTGATAGCTGCTTCTGCAGTCTGTTGCAATATCACATATCATGTAGCCTCTTGAGACCTCCACTGTATACTCCTGAAAATGTGTGAATGAAAAAAAGCAAGTAACATTTTATTACTAGGAAAATGGTTTTGACTTTGGAGATCCTTAGGAGTTCTCTGCACCACACTTTGAGGATGCTAGTGTAGGAAATGCTTCAGAGGCTTCATTCATTGGGCCTGCTTCTTGTTTGTGATCCTTCCTCTGATTGGGAACACACACCACCTCATGCCATGGACAGTATTAACCTCAGGTATCTGGAACCAAGTTTGATCTCACTTTGGAAACCATGTACTAGGTCCCCACGTGAGGCTGTGATGAACCTTGCCAGCCTCCTGAAAAGTCAGCAAGGCTTCTCACATGCCTTTGGTTGTCTCTGTGCTTGCAGAGCTGACCTGTCCGTGCATCAGGATTACAACAGTGATGTGGCAAACAGGACCTGTAGGCTCACAAAAGTGCCAGTGGGGAGACCGTGCCAAGTGTGTAGGGGTTCCTGTGAGAGTTACCAAGTAGTCAGGAAGTTATTTCCAAAAGAACAAGGAGGCATGCCTTTGCCTTCCCTTGCACGTGTTCATTTCTGTTTGCAGTTGCATGGTTATTAGCCTTGAGTTTATTGGAATAATGATTTCCAGTCTTGATGTTCTTTCACTTTCCACTTTCAGAGGGTGTCACTCTGAGTGGTGCTTCCTCAGCCCCTGTCAAAAAGCAGTTTCCACCATCCTGGAGTGTGGTAGGTGAGGTCCTTCACGGGACTCTTTCCTTAGCTTCGTGCCTTGTCAGAACAAGTTCAAGACAGATGTTATGTGTATATATTTGGGAGGAAGAAATTTTCTAACTCCATCCTCCCTTTTGTTCCTTCATCCATAGAGCCTCTTGTGCTCTGATGGATCAGTTTAAATGCTACAGCGGATACTTGAGAAATGTTGCATGCACATGAGCGTGTTGTGTGTGTTGCACAGTCCACAGGTGAGGAGGAGGAGAAGTCCACAGGAGAAGGAAATGGGATCTAACCTCTGAGCACCTGCTGTGTTCTTTGTATTAAAAAATTCCACTTTGATGGTGGGGTCTCATTCCTTCATTCTTTCAGTAGATTTTTATTGGCCACCTATTTCTCATGTGTCCAGTTATGTGCTGGATGCCAGGAAAGTAGTGAGCACAAAAGATGCAGTCCCTGTCTTTCCGGCAATTACGGTCTGATAGCTTTGATAACTGCTGGTTAATTGAGATAGTCTATTGTCAGAGTGTGTTCATGAAAGCTGGTCCTGTGTGAAGAGCAGTACCCCCTACCTAAAGTGTGCTTCAAAGGCATGTGCTGAAGAAACCAGTCCCACACTGTGAAGATGATGATAAAAACCAACGTGTATCACCACGTGCCTGGCAAAGAACTTCCTTTGCCTTCTTTCCCCCACTCTTCCTTCTACATAGGAAGTAATTTCCTGTGAGGCAGCCAGACTCACAGGGAAATTACCTCCAACCTGGTGCCAGTCACTGGGCCAGCCTCGGGTTAAGACACCTTCTCTGGGTCTCAGTGTCTTTGACTTTAAAATGAGGAGTTAGGCCATTGATAGTAAGTGTCCCAAGGAGCCAGGGGTTTCAGAGCTGGTTTATACTAGCATTTGTGCATATCTCTTCCTAACTCCGTGTTCAGTGGCAACACATTTTTTAGATTGAAATAAGCCATGGTGGGAATAGTTACACCATGGAAATCGGCAAATGCTACATCAGAGCTTTTTTTTCCTCTTGGAGTTCAAGTTGTTAAACCTTTGCCAGCTGACACTGCTATTGTCTGAGCCAAGGTGCTTTTGGTTTGTTTTTTTAGTAGAAAACAGACTCTTTAGCCTAGACAAAGATCCTAGATATAGGGTGTATGATTCAAGTCCTCTAAAATTTTTGATAAGGAAAAAAATCTGTTTTCATCATATTCTAAAATATAGATCAGCAAACTTTTTGTGTAAAGGGACAGGTAGTGAAATATTTTAGGCTTTTTGGGTTATGGTTATACAGTTTCTATTGCAGTTACTCAGCTCTGCTGTTGAAGCACGAAAGCGGCAATAGACAACATGCAAACAAACAAGCATGGCTGTGTTCCAGTCAAACTTGATTTACAAAAACAAGTGCCAGCCATAGTTTGCAGACTCCTGACCTAGACTATCAGAACAAGAACCATGTTTCAAAGAGAGAGTTTTATGGAAAAGGAGATTCTTCAGGACTTTATGCGTGAATACCAGAAACTTGAGTCTCCAAGATGGACGTAGCGGGCAGTAGTAACTGTAGAGGATTTGGAATCAATCATGGAAGACTCCATAGTAGGTTGTTTAAAGGAAGGCCAAGTGTGTTGAAGTTTTGAGGACAGAGCCACATATGGGTCTTATTCCCAACTCCCTCCCTGGAGCCATCTCAGATGTTATGCTGGAATGGATGTACCTGCAGTCTAACCCGTTGTATGAATTTTGCATATTATTATGCAAAAACTAGTAGTGTCTCTAAGAGCTGTCTTGATTCCAGGGGCAGAGACAAAGGAAATGTTAAAAAGGATGGAAAGGCCCAGGCACCGTGGCTTACGCCTGTAATCCCAGCACTTTGAGAGTCCAGATCGCTTGAGCCCAGGAGTTCAAGACCAACCTGGGCAACATGGCAAAACCCCATCTCTACCAAAAATACAGAAAAAAATTAAAGCCAGGTGTGGTGGCACATATCTATAGTCCCAGCTACTTGGGAGGCAGAGGCAGGAAGAACACCTGGGAAGTCCAGGCTACAGTGAGCCATGATTGCATCACGGCACTCCAGCCTGGGCAATAGAGTAAGACCCTGTCTCAAAAAAAAAAAATCCTCGTTATATATGTATATGATACATTGTAGAGTACACTGTGTGTGTATACTTTGTACATCTATGTGTACATAAGTTGTGTGCATGTGTCATTACATATTCCATTCCATGTATTTAAAGTAGCATCATGAATGTTTAGAAGATAGACCAGTAGCCAGTTCTGGGCAGTGGAATGAGGTAGAAGGAAGCCAGAGAACTTTTGTTACTTTTCATAATAACAGATGTGTGCCTATCTTATAAGGGAGGATAGCCTGTAGCATTCATATATTGCTTTTACAACATAGTAAACCTAAAATCCCAACAACGTATACTTTTGGAAGGAAAATAGAGTTATTTCTCTGATAGGAATGTTGCCACCATCCTCCTCCCTCAATTAAAAAAAACTGCTTTGTCATATCACAGCTCTGAACTTGTATATATAATATTAGTATAAAAATAATATTAAGAGAGAGACTCTCAAGTCAAAACATTTTATTTAACAGTATTAATGTTTGACTCTTGTCCAGGGTTAGTAATACTAGGTCAAAGTGTTCCTTAGCAAGCTATTGTGCAGCCTTTACACTGGTGTTACAAAATAGTGTTGTATAGTTTTTAAACTAAAAAAAAGCATGTTACACAGCAGTATTTCCCTGTGATTCTGTATTTCTGAGGAGAGAAAGCATGTGCATATATGTACGAGTGTGCCCCTGCATGTACAAAGGCAGCGGATATGCCAAAACATTGAATGCTTTTCTCTAGGTGATACAGCACACTTGCTTTTTAGATTTTCTTCACTTTAGCTTATCGGGGTTTTCAAGCATGAATAAATATTACATTTGACATTACCAAAATCAACCCCTACAGTATGTTTACACCTGGTATGTTGAGGACAGTTCTTCCATCTTTCTTAGGCTGTCTTACCACCAGCTTACCTGGTGGCAGACCCCAGCTACTGTCTCCCAGTGAGAAATGTGAGGAGTGTGAGGCATGGCGAACCGAAAAACAGGCACACTGACCATGTAGTCACATTGTGCTGTGTCTGCTTCCCCTGTAGAGTGTGTCTGACCTTGGCCTCGCCCTCTCACTTCAGTTGACTGGCACCATCAGCTGACCGTCTCCCTAGATCGACTGGCCTTCATTTCTTTTTTTTTTTTTTCCTTTTCTCTAGTTTTAATGGAAAAATCTCAGACATACAAAGTGGGGAGGAGAGTATAAACCCTCAGCCTCAATGACTGTGAACAGTGATAATTGGCCAATTTTATTTCCTCTATACTTTTTTTTTTTTTTTTTGAGACAGCGTCTCACTCTGTCACACAGGCCAGAGTGCAGTGGTGCAACCTCAGCTCACTCCAACCTCCACCTCCCGGGTTCAAGCGATTCTTCTGTCTCAGCCTCAGAATAGCTGGAATTACAGGCGTGCGCCACCACGCCCAGCCGATTTTTGTATTTTCAGTAGAGATGGGGTTTCACCATGTTGGCCAGGTTGGTCTCGAATTCCTTACTTCAGGTGATCCACCTGCCTCAGCCTCCTGAAGTGCTGGGATTACAGGCGTGAGCCACTGCGCCTGGCTCCTCCCTTATACTTTTCTTCAACATCACCTCTTTTTCTTTCTGGCAAGAGTTGGCATCTTCATTTGCAGCTGTATAAATTAACGAGAATCACTTATTAGGTCTTTTAGGAATAAGCATGTATTGACTGCTGTAGCAAAAATCTTAAAACTGTTCTGCCCTAATGTCAGCCATACTGAACTGCTGAGCAGCCCCTGAACACTTGCTGCGCTATCCTGTTTCTCTACTTTGGTATTTGCTCTTTACTCTGCCTGTGCATCTGAATTCATCTTCCACTTCGTAGTTCTCTGTAAAGCCTTTCTTGAATCCCACTTGTAGCTGTCTCTTTCCTTTGACTTTTCTTATAACCCTCATCCTATTGTATTTGTGTGCTTATCTTAGTCTCCTTGTCAGATTGCAGTCTTCAAATAAGAGAAGGAATGTGTGCCTATCTTCTTTTCTTCTATGGTATTTAGCAATGCATAATACAAAGAAGATACTCAAGAAATACATGCTAAAATAATTTGAATTGATTAAGTTCACTGGAGAAAAATTTTGAGTATAAAAGAAATCCATCACATTAAAAGAAAAATTTTCAAATATGACCTAGGACCAAGAACATTTTCTTTCATCTGTTTGGATTTTAAAAGATTTTAAAGAATCATGGTGAAAAGAGTCTTAAATGTGAGCCATGAAAAGAGTCTTAAATTCGAGCCAATATAAAAAGGTAGCTTTCTAAAAAGAAAATGTTTTTAATGATCTTTGGTCATTTTTTCACAAATATATCTGGAGCCTGTGGGTCTTCTCTAATCATAGAATGCATCCCCTCACCCTCCCCCTACCAGGCGAAAGACCTGAAAAAATAAAGCTGAATAATACTGGGTCACTTGTATTGGATAAGAGTGATTCTTGACTATATTTTAAATACTTGTTTTAGAATGTATATTTAAATCTTCAGTAAAAGAAACAGGCTACATTTAGAGCTTACCATAGGTAAGTCAATAGCAATCTCATGAATTATGGTAGCTCACGGGGATATAGTTCCCACAATATGCAGTGCTTTCGTGTGTTACCTCATTTAATTATCCTAGCAGCCCTTGTCATCTGGGCAGAGCAGTGCAGACAGACATTGTTACCTAAAATCTGCAAAGAAGTAAACTGAGGTTTAAGAATATAGAAGAAATCTTGTCCTCAGCAGCAAGTGGCAGAGACTGACTTTAAGAATCAGTTGGAAACCAAGAGTCTTTGGGATTAGATGTTGCAAATATGTGAAGACGCAAAAGCATCTAAGCATGTCTTTGGGAGACAGAACAGGTTCTTGTGCCCCTTAATGCCATAGACCTATTGAAACGATATCACACTCTCTGAGCCAGTTGTTCCTCAGATTCCTCATGTTCTGCTGTTATCTTTGGTGTCAAAAATTAATCCACCTTAGATGAATTAGTAAGGCTGTTTGTACATGAGTGCTGGTGTGGTTCTCTCTCATCCTCTTGTCTTGATCTAAGGAGAACCCTGGGCAAGCCCATCTTTGGATAGTGTGACTTGTCTGGGCCACTGCTCGCAAAACAGACATGTATGGAACACTTAATTATTCAACATCCTTGTCATCCTTTCTATAACTGCTATTGTGGAATTACATGGCAAGTTGCAAGTTGTGGCATAGTTCATGAAGAAGAGGTGTCAGTCTAGGAAAGTATCCTCCTACATGTTACCAGGTTTGAATTTTTGGTTCAGAACAGATAAGATAAATAAGCCATTGCCAAGAATCTGCGATGTACAAGAGCTATGATGGGTGGACATTTGAAAGGTACAATTTTGTATTAACGGCAGAATCAAAAGTAGCCTCAGGATTGGTTTTAAGGATGTTATGTTTCATAAACCCTTATTTTCTTAGATAAGAAATCAGTCTAAGTGCTGATAATGCCTATATTATTTACATCAACCCATTCTTTAAAAGTTGTACAAATTTTGCCAAAATCAAGGATGTTTTAGGGAACATGAGGTTTACCATCTCGTCCCCATATATGTGCTTTAGAGCTTGGAGATTGTTTTAAAATGAGATTTATTTTTTTTAAAATGCGTTTGGTTTTTTGGATCTTAATATGTTAAATGACTGTAAAATGATATCACTTGTGCAGCCTGTTGGGAGGAGCATGGTGCAAGAGAGTTGGTTCTGACATCAGGAGCCTGAGTTTGACTTCCAGTTTGGTCACTTACCAGCCATGAGACCATGGCAAGATACTTAGCCCCTCAGATCCTGTCTTCTGTCATGTGAAATGGGATGGTGATGCCCTTGTCACAAAGTTGCCAAGGGTCTGCATTAGAGGAATTGGATTAGATGCCTGGCACCCCACAGGCACTCAGCACATGTCTCCAGGCTGCTGAGCTTCTGGGTGACCTGGCACTCATGGGATAATGCCTGAACATTGCTGCTGTTCTTCCCAGCTTCTGTCCCAGTCCAACCTGCTAAGCTCCAGGCCCATATATGCCCCTGCCCGCTGGAGATCTTATCCCAGATCCACCGTGTCTAAAACCAACATCTCAGTTCCCATCTTGTTCATTGGCTCTGCCAGTTTGCCCAAATGAGGAACACAGAAGCTATTCGAGACCTATCTTTTTTCCTTACCTACCCCAGCCCATCCTGCTTTCATAACTGTTGCGGGAGGTCAGGGACCCTGAACGGAGGGACCGGCTGAAGCCATGGCAGAAGAACATAAATCGTGAAGATTTCATGGACATTTATTAGTTCCCCAAATTAATACTTTTATAATTTCTTATGCCTGTCTTTACTGCAATCTCTGAACATAAATTGTGAAGGTTTCAGGGACACTTATCACTTCCCCAATGAATACCCTTGTGATTTCCTATGCCTGTCTTTACTTTAATCTCTTAAGCCCATCATCTTCATAAGCTGAGGAGGACGTATGTCACCTCAGGACCCTGTGATGATTGTGTTAACTGCACAGATTGTTTGTAGAGCATGTGTGTTTGAACAATATGAAATCTGGGCACCTTGAAAAAAGAACAGGATAACATCAATGTTCAAGGAACAAGAGAGATAACCTTAAACTCTGACTGCCGGTGAGCCGGGGGGAAACAGAGCCATATTTCTCTTCTTTCAAAAGCAAATGGGAGAAATATCGCTGAATTGTTTTTCTCAGCAAGGAACATCCCTGAGAAAGAGAATGCGTCCCTGAGGGTAGGCCTCTAAAATGGCTGCTTTGGGGGCGGCTGTCTTTTACAGTCACTGCTGTAGGGATGAAATAAGCCCCAGTCTCCCGTAGCGCTCCCAGGCTTATTAGGACGAGGAAATTCCCACCTAATAAATTTTGGTCAGACCGGTTGTCTGCTTTCAAACCCTGTCTCCTGATAAGATGTTATCAATGACAATGCATGCCCGAAACTTCATTAGCAATTTTAATTTTGCCTCAGTCCTATGGTCCTGTGATCTCGCCCTGCCTCCATTTACCTTGTGATATCTTACTACCTTGTGAAGCATGTGATGTCTGTGACCCACACCCTATTCATACACTCCCTCCCCTTTTGAAAATCACTGATAAAAACTTGCTGGTTTTACTGCTCGGGGGCATTACAGAACCTGCCGACATGTGATGTCTCCAGCTTTAAAATTTCTCTTTTGTACTCTTTCCCTTTATTTCTCAGACCGGCCGACACTTAGGGAAAATAGAAAAGAACCTATGTGAAATATCAGGGGTGAATTTCGCCCAATACGTAACTCTCCCTGGATTTGTTCCCTCCTGTACCTCCTCCCTCCTGTACCTCCTCATTGCCTTGTCTTATTGACTGTAATAACACCGTAACCTGCCTCCCTGACACCAGTCTGGCAGCCTTTCCCTGAGTTAGCCTATACCCCTACCGGAATGATCTCTGAAAATCAAATCTCGTCTTAAAGATTGCAGCTCAGAATCCTTTAATGGTGCCTCCTTACCTTTGGTAAAAATTCAAACTTTGCAGCAACCTGGACCTTGCTCCATCCCTTGTTTCTTAGCTCTCCCCAACATGTACCCTGTACTTTATCCACGTGCAACACTTTATGATTCCCACAATGTCACACTTTTGTGCCTTTAATGTATTGTTTCATCTGCCAGCTTATTCTTTCAGTGACTCTGTACCTCTGTGTAATTCTGGAAGGCTTGTGCATGGTGTCACCTGTCCCTAGAGTCCTTTCTCTCCCCCTCCGATGCTCTGATGCTGGATTAGGTGCTTTTCCCTGGTGGTTCTTTATCAGCCTTCATCCACCACACCTGTAGCATGGGCTGCATGATGTTCTGATTTCTCCTACACAGTCTCCATTCTCAGTCTGAGCATCTGAAGGAGGATGGGGACTTTATCCCTTCATCCCAGGTCTGTAAACGTCATGTGTATGAATGAATCCACACCAGTCCCTTCCCATAGACAACATAGAAAGGCCCAGGTCCCAGAAGTATCAAGGTCTAATGCTGCTTTAGTATTTGTCACTCCTTCAACCCAATGAAATAGAGCAGCTGTGCCATTGTGGGAGTCACTGGGGTGGAACCAGCTGCTTCAGAGCTGGGCTCTGGAGTCTGATGGACTTGGGTTTGCGTTCCAGTTCCCTCTCTCAGCACGCCTGCATCTGGCTTCAGATTTGCAGCTTCTAACGTCCTTCTATCCTGCTGCGGGGAAGGAATGTGCTGGTCAGAAATAGGAGCATCAGGTCCTCCTGACAGTTGCCTTTCTTAGGTAAAATCAGTAAATATGTGGGTATACATATTGAGCTCTGAGAATTTTATTAGCATGAGTCATAATCCCTGAGTTCAGTCAGCCCTGATGAGACCAGGTTGGTGAGGTGGGTGGGTATAGTTGGCCTCAGACACTTGGCGAATTCACAGAGGTAAAGATGGCCCTATAAGACCTCTGGCAGCCAGACACCCAATCTCTTGTGGTGATGGCCTTTCTTTCTAATTCCTAATTCCTAAAGTTTGAGTTAGAAAAGTTCATTGCCACAATCTGCAAAATGAGTTCAGGAGCCTGAGGAAATCATGCTGCTTTCTTAAAGATTGGATCTCAACTGGACCTGCTTTGTAATACTTTTTTTTGAAAGTACAGCTGTCTTCACCCACTACTTCTCCTCCTCTTAAAACATAAATGCAGGCTGGGTGCGGTGGCTCACACCTATAACCCCAGCAATTTGGGAGGCCGAGATGGGTGGATCACTTGAGGTCAGAAGTTTGAGACCAGCCTGGCCAACATGGGGAAACCCCGTCTCTACTAAAAATACAAAAATTAGCTGGGCGTGGTGGTGGGCACCTGTAATCCCAGCGACTCCAGAGGCTGAGGCCAGAGAATCACTTGAACCTGGGAGGCAGAGGTTGCAGTGAGCCGAGATTGCGCCACTGCATTCCAGCCTGGGTGACAGAGTGAGACCCTGTCTCAAAAAAACAAACCAAAAAACTTAGATGCAGTAGGGCTTAGTTGAGGTCTCTGCAGGTGTCATGTACTACACCACACTGGTGACCATGGGGAGCTGCAGGGTAGGGGGCCCACATTCTGAAAAGGGGCTGAGGAAGACCTCAAGGAGGAGAGGATGAGGTCAGGCTCAGGGCCGGGTCAGATGCCGGGTTCTCAGGACAATGCCCCCACTTCTTCCTTTACTTTCTTGCCAAATGTTTCATGACCCTTGGTGACTTTCTTTCTCAGCCTGTCTCTGGAATTTATAAATGTCGAAGTTCACCAAGACTTTTTACGAAACTCTGGTTATATTGGCCAACAGTGACACTAAAAAGTAAAAGTGAATATTTCTGTGAGTTTGTGCTGCTGCAACTAATTTAAAACGAGCTTAGAGGATGTGTTAAGTCTTTCTCTTTGAGACTTGCATGTGATGTTCTGCCCCCTCTTGGCCAGTGAGCCCAGAACTAGGGGAGCCCTCAAGAGGCAGGGGCTGCCTGGTCAGGCATTGCTATAGCGTGGCCCTGGTTCCCCAAGTCCTGTTGTTTTTGGCAGTGGCTGTACACATCTGCCGAGTGAGTCATGATCATTTTTGTGATACATCCTGAGAATTTCCAGTGTTACTTAATAATGAAATTCAGGGAAATAGGGTTAGACTTCAGGAAGTAAGTACTTTTCAAGTGCAATCTAATATTTTCATATATGAGTTAATTTCTTATCAAACTGTAACCAATTTTTGATGTTGGAAGTCTACAGTCTAAACCAGATGTACAGTTAAGGCTTTGTAGTTTGTCTTTATCAAAGTGCCTACTGTGGCCACTTTATCACTGTCTTTATCAAAGTCCTCACAGTAGGGACTTTGATAAACTACAAACACCTAGCTGTACACCTGGCTTAAAGTGTAGATTTACAACATCAAAATTGGCTAAAGAGCCTCATGTGGTCTGGCCCCTACTACCTCTTGCCTTTTCTGTCTTCCCCTTTTTTGCCTTCACTCACCTTGGTCTCCTTGGCCTTCCTTAGACCCACCAGGCATGCCACCACCTCAGGGCCTTTGCATGTGAGGTTACCCCACCCTGGATTGCACAGTGGCTGAACATCAGTGAGGCCTTCTTTGATCACTGACACTCCCCACAGCCCCTGTACTTTCTACTGCTTTTGCCCTGCTTTATCAGTAGAATGGGTCACCATCTGATACTCTGTATATTTATTTATTTGTTTAGTCTGTCTCCTTCCATTAAAATGGAAGGGACTATGAGGGCAGGGACTCTGTCTTTGTTGTTCCCTGATGTATCCCCAGGACCTAAAACAGTTCCTGGCACGTAATAGACAGTTAACATAAATGTGAATGAATGAATCATTGAATTTTTTCCACTTAGAAAGGACTTTTTAGATCGTTAACCAACCTTATTTATAGATTGGGAAACTGAGCCACAGAAAAGTTATATGGCTAATTCAAAATAAAATCATCATTTAAGCTTTTTTTTTTTTTTAAATCTTGACATATATATAGCACATTCTGGTCAGTTATCCAGGATGAGAAAAGACTGAGTGAAAATAGACCACTAACTTAAAATTTGAGCAAGAAGAGACAGGCTGCTGTGAGATGGGAAAGCTTTCTGATATAGAGGCAGAGTTTTGTTCCTTTCTGTGGCATATGGTGCACCTTGCACATACTTAGTGCTCAAGAAAAACATGTTGACATATGTGGTTATATTGTTAAATCCATTCTTTCTGCACCACTCTTTTCCCCCCAGTTTCTCTCCAAAAAATAGATAATTGCTCATATGACTTCTCCTTCAAAGTTCTTCTAGTTACAAGTATCATATTTAATAGGTTTTTGTTTTATGAACAGCTAAAAGAATTGAAGAGATGACCTGGTTTCTTGGAAAATTCAGAGATATTTAGTGCAGTTTCCCAGATGCATCCACATCAAATAAAACAAAGAATTAATGTTTCTAGCTCTCTTATGAAATAACCCAGTTGACAAGCCTTGGTGATATTGCTGGCCATGATGATTCTGACCTCAATGTTGTTTATGTTCACATAGACATCCTTGGAATTTTACTTTTGACAAAAATATTGTTTATAAGTAGCATGATGTTTAGATACACAAAAGTTAGTTTGGGAGTAGGGCCAATTAATTTCTCTTTAAACAGAAATGAAATATAGCTAACCTTTTTAATGAACTGCAGTGAACCTCAGAGATGCAGTGATAGTACTTTGACTTTAGAGTTGGAAGCCACGGCAGTTCAAGACAGGTATATTTCAGAAGGTGTAGGAAGAGAGGAAAACAGAAGGGCAAACCACATAAAATACAGGAGAAATCTTTTTCTCTTGTTTGCATAGACTTTTTAAATCCACTCTTAGGTGTCTTTAGATAGCCCAAAAAAAGGATTGGGGGATATGCTGCCAGTACTTTAGACCATAGAGAGATGATTCTCAGTTGATCATCTGAAGGCTCTTTCAAGCTCTACAAGCTCCCCTGGAAACTGATATGTACCCCCAAAACAAACAAAAAACAAATTCTCATCCTCCCCAGCCCACTACTGACAGTTCTGCTGCCTGGGTTTATTCCTCTCCTGTGCTCCTCCTCCTGCTGTGTGGAAATCCTGTGATTGCTTGTAGGGTCCATTAATACTGTGCCTCTGTCTATATCATAAGGTAATTAATTATATTTCACTATCATAGGAAAATTAAACTTTGATAACACAAGTAGCAAATTCATAGATTTATATATTCCAAAGATGAGATGGAGACCCTAAAAGGTGAATCTTATTTTTTCTGATCCTTGGCATTTAGCTTAAAGTAAGTCGACTGTTCCAAACATCTCTACACATCTAGCTATGATAGATAAACATCATCACATGGCACTCCTCTTGAATGCTACTGTTGAATCACTCCCTGTCAGCTGGGTGGGTGTATGGTCTGACGTGGTTTTCTAGCAAGAGTGATGGTTTAGCATCCATCCATATGCTATGTGCAGTCTCCCTCACAAAACCTGTTTGCAAGGATTGCTCCCAGGGTTCGGAATTTCTTTTTTTTTTTGAGACAGAGTCTTAGCTCTGTTACCCAGACTGGAATGCAGTGGCACAATCACAGCTCACTGTAGCCTCAATCTTCCAGGCTCTAGCGATCCTCCCACCTCAGCCTCTCGAGTAGCTGGGACTACAGGTGTGGGACACCATGACTGGCTAATTTTTTCACTTTTTTGTAGAGACATGGTCTCGCTATGTTGCCCAGGCTGGTCTCAAACTCCTGGGCTCAAGCAGTCCACCCACGTTGGCCTCCCAAATTGCTGGGATTACAGGCATGAGCCACTGCATCAACCCAGGTTGATATTTCTAAATGCTGAAAGAAAATAGCTGCCAACCTAATATTTAAATTTTAATGTAGAGCTACTCATAAGCAAAATGTACTGGCCCAAATAGGATTTTGTCCATGATTTAAGATAATCATCCCCTTTCCTTGCTATAATTCACTAGGCTCACAGTGCACCCAAGCATGGGGTCAAATTGTCGACAGATTTTAGGGCTGTCTGTCATTCACGTAAAGGGAAATGTTGTAGACCATATCTCAAGACCAAGTAGAGGCCAAAGGCAGTTTCAGTCTCTCCAGAGTTACAGAGCTGAGGCATCCACATTAATAGCTCAGTTAAGTCCCCTTGGAGATGAGAACATTTGATCAGCAGAGGTCATCTTAGTGTTACTCAGTTTGACCTGTCTGGCAGACAGGCAGTTTACAAAAGAAGAAGTTTAGATGTCTAACAGACAGATGGAAAGTTACTCAATTTAACTAGCTATTAAAGAAGTACCAAGATTGGCTTTTTAATGTCTCAACTTGGCAAAAGGTAAATATGAATTCTATTGCCTGGTTTGAGTACCTCCACTCACTGCCTCAGAGAATGGTCGTAAAATTGGTACAGCCTTTTCCAGGCATCCTGGTGATACGCAAATCCTTTCACTCAGCTCTCTTCTAGGAACTGAAAGCTAGAAATTTATTTGAAAGAAATGATTTAAGGACCTACTAACGATGTGAGTATACAAGGCATCATTGTTTGAATGCTAGTACTTGGAAACAACCTAAGTATTTTAATAACAGGGAAATTGTTATATATCTGAAGGATAGATTTTTATGGTATAGTTTAAAGTGCTGTAAAATATCACACGATTGTCCTATTAAGATATTTGAGGTTTATTGTTGAGTGAAAAAAAGCAATTAGCAAAACAATGTGAGGTCTAGTGATTTTTTTTTTTTTTGAAAAATTCAAATGCATTTAAAAGTCATGGTAAATGAAACTGTAAATCATGGTATTACAAAGGATTTTATTTTGTTCTTTTTGCTCACCTGCATTTTCTGTTGTTGCTACAGTGAGCATCTATTTCTTTTATTTTTTTTCTTTTTCTGTTTTTTTTTTTTTTTTTTTTTTTTTTTGCGATGGAGTCTCGCTGTGTCACCCAGGCTGGAGTGCAATGGCACGATCTTGGTTCACTGCACCCTCCGCCTGCTGGGTTCAAATAATTCTCCTTCCTCAGCCTCCTGAGTAGCTGGGACTCCAGGTGTGTGCCACCATGCCCGGCTAATTTTTGTACTTTTAGTAGAGATAGGGTTTCACCACCTTGGCCAAGCTGGTCTCAAACTCCTGACCTGAGGTGATCCGCCCATCTCGACCTCCTAAAGTGCTGGGATTACAGGCGTGAGCCGCTGCGCCTGGCTGTATCTATTCCTTAGTGTAATATTTTTTAAAGTTACCACCACCCAAGAAGATGTGGTTCAGTAACAAATTTGGTATCCTGCTGAGATTGGAAAGGGAGCTGGGGATGGGGTGGGAAGGGAGGGCCCCGCTTGGATTAGTCTGTTTGACTTGAATGAGGTGTGGCACTGTTCATCTAAGGCTAAATTTGAGCCATTCAGGGATTCTCTTCACAACTCTTTCTCTCTGTTGGTGAATATCAAAGGACATATTGAGGGGAGCAAAGTGGACTTTATCTGGAGTTATAGTCACAAATTTAAATACATCTTCACCAGTCATTATTAAAGAAAGACCTGCATTTGTAGTTCCAGGAACTTTAGGGACAATTCTATCTTTCTTTCAAAGGATATTGCTGAAGATGTCAAGTTCTCATTTTATAGAGATGCTAATGTAGGTATTTATGTACAAAGTTTAAATGACCGCTCCAGTGTTTTAAGAAGTAAGTAGTAAATGAATGCATGCTTATCAAAAATAGAATTTGAATAATACAGGAGTATAAAACATAGAAAGCTTAAGTCTCCCCTTTATACAATGTGTTATTCTATTTGTAATCCATGTTAACTTTATGTCTTTCTTTTTTGTGCATTTGCATATGCAATGGTGTGTGTGTGTGAATGAATATACACTAATGGTCTTGAAGTTTTTTTTTTTTTCACTTAAATCAGATCCTAGTATATACATATATATATTATTTTGCAACTTTAAAATTCTCATATCATTTAATGTGAGCCTTTACTAACATTTTGTATCTTGAATCTGAGTAAGGGATTGTATACGCAATATTATATCAGGAAAATTGATTTGCCCTTACTGTGGCACCCAGGGCAGATCATCAGAAACCTAAACTTAAGTTGTTTTTCCAAAGTTTAGCTGTCAGTTCTCTGGAATTCTGAAACACATGGAAGTTTTAGTAAGTGATTATAGAACTAACATCACAGAACCACCAAAAGACTGTGATACACCTAGGAAGTACTTTTTTCAACTCTACCTGTGAAAGATTTTAAGGTTTTTTTTTTCCCCCTGAGGGAAATTTGCATTTCACTGGAGGGCAAATCAGCTGTATTTTTTTTTTTTTTTCTGGTTCTCCCACTAATGAGTCCTGTGACCCTAGGCAGTCAGTTGCTTTTCAGGGCCTCTCTGTCTTCCTCTGGGGAATGCTACATGATTGCTAAGGTTCTTTACTAAAAACTCAACATTCTCTGTCTCATTACCTCCTTAGCACCTAAGGTCAAGGTGTTCCTAGGGAATGGTGACAGGTTGGTGCCATGCCTTAGTGCCATGCTATGTATGCACGAAAGGTGCTACTCCAAGGCACCTGCAAGTGTCCTCAATTGAGCCAAAGGTCAGTTGGTAGCAAGACTGTGGTTGGGGAAAAAACCCCAGCTCTTCACTCCTCCCACCCTTTTACTGGGAGCATGGCTCATTTGTTAAATGTCTTACCCTAGTTCTGCCTGCCTTTGCATAATATTTGTTATTTTTTAGTGACCTACTTTAAAAATCTGGTGTTCAGACTGTCCATGCCCACCCCCATTCTTGCATGCAGAGTGTACCTGTGCTAATCATAACCCTGTACAAGTCACCCAGCTAGTATTTCAGGATGGGTTAGCTTTGAAAGACACTGTTTCTCTACCAAATAATTATCTTGACTTTCAGAATGTGAACTACATGTAATGAAGGGTTTCAGATACAGTAGCTCCGTTTTTATTCCTTTTGTTTAAGAACTGTTCATCTGTCTTCCTTGATTCAGTGGCCAGGGACAAGTGTTCAGCTGTCTTCAGCATTCTGACAAGCGGCCCGGAGGGACAAGTTCTGAATAATTGCTCCCACCTTGTACCTTAAAAGATACCATTTCCCATTCCTTCCTTCTTTTTTTTTCTTTTTTCTTCTCTTTTCTCTTCTTGCCACCATGTAGTATCATCTCATTCTATAGAACAAAGAAAGCAGCAACCCCAAATAGTGTGATATATGCTAACTCTTCCCTCTTTCAAAAAAGAAAAACACCGTATATATTTAGATACTCTGCCATCTCCAAAACATCCACATTCATTGTCTTCGTTTGTTCATTCCTATCTTTTATTGTTGAATGAAGATCAGATAAAACAGAAAAGAGCCAAGAACAAAGTAGCAGGAGGAGAGAGTGGGAGATAAGAAAGGAATTGAAACAGTGGGACCTGTGCTTTATGTGGATGTGGGACATAGGGAGGGCTTCCTGGCCAATGGTGGGGTTCCTAGATGAAACCCCAGATCTTGGAGGTATTTTTAGAGCCTGAAGGACCAGTGATAATACTCAAGGATTAGGGATGGGATGAGTGTCTGGCCAGGGAAAGGCAGGCTTAGGAGGTATGATGCCTGGATTCTTCTCTATATCTGGACCCATTACCCAGCCAAAGATCTTTCTTCTCACACCTCTTTGAAACATGATTGTTTTTGGCTTTCTCTTAGAGTTACTAAACCAGGAGATTTGAGACAAGAATGATAGTATGGGTGGAACCTTGAAGTGGCTCCAAATTCCAGAGTCCTCTAGGCTTATATGGAGGGCCTGTTTTCCAAACAAAGCTAGTCTTGGTTGCCGAAATGCAGCTGCTATTACTTTCTACTGACCTGTGGCTCAGCACAAAGTGGCAGGAGACAGGTGACAGTGCCTGGCTCAGACCTGGTCTTGGGGCCCCCTGGAAAGAAGTAAAGGCAACTCCAGCATTCCAAGTTGAGTCTCTTGTGAGAGGATTTCCCATGACTTTCCCAGCTTTAGGGGCTAGTGGGTGACCTCCAACAGCAGCATCGTCAGAACAGGGTGGCTGCACGTAGAGAGGTGGTGTTGGGTGGCAGAAAGAGCCAGGGTTTGAAACCTAGCTCTGCCTCTTACTGGATGTATGCCGTTACGCAAGGTTTTTCATCCCTCTGAGCTGCGGTATCCTTATCTGTACAATGGAAATAATGATAGATTTCATTTACGGAGATGTTGCCAGGTAAAGAAGATGGTGTAAAGCACTTGGCATGTGCTGGTATAACTAACTGGTTCTTCTCTTCCCTTCTGCAGATAGAATTTACTTCCTTAATATAGTGAAACTAGACAGTTATCTAGCTTCCAAGGAAAAAGGGAGGCAGATGGTAGTGTACTTTAAAACAAGCCATTTTCTCCAAGAGCCACCATATTGGTCACTATATCCATCCCGAAAATACCAACTGACTTTGTAGGGTGGTGGGAGTAGCAGGAATCATGTGAGGCTTCTTGTGTTATGCCCCAGACATTTGTAGCTACAGGGAAGTAAATTGACACATTTGGTCCCCACTGCATAATGGCAGATAATGAGTACAAGTTAACAACTGGTTTAATCCAAAAATTTTGGGAGACTTGGGGCATCTGGCTCCTTTAGGATTCGACACAGAGATAAGGATGATTCAGACACTTAAGGCCATTGAAAGAGGTGAATGACCGATCTTGCTCAGTCCCGTGAGCATTTCCCACCACTTCCCCTGCCTGCAGAGACTCTGGCCTCTGTTGAGATAGTCTTCTGTTTTTCCAGGCAGGCAAAACAGTAGTTTTATTGTTGCAGTTGCTACTGTTTGAGGGTGAAAAAGGTAAGTCTGGGGAGTATAGCATGGGTGACAAATGAAAGGGAGAGTAGCACTGTTGCCTTTTTAAATATATTCAGAATTTCAGCCAGTGGAATTATTAGTTTCATTTTCTGAGCCCACAGATTTGTAAACTTCTCCTTCTGCAGATAAGCTAGCAGGTTTCTTATTTATAGGGCTTTCCCCTCTCCTGATTGGCTGCTCATTGAGTTAGAATTAGTCACAAATCTCTTGAATTTGTGTGGCACTTTATCCTATATGCACTCTCACCTCAAAAACTAAAGCCACCATCTTCCCTCCCAAAGCAGTCCTAATAGCCTTCAATTCTCCATGCCTGGAGTTAAACCTTATTTCTTCTCCCCATAGATTTCCCCCCATTCACCCAGCAGCCATTTTCTCTAAATTTTGCCTCTTCAGCTTTTAATCCCTCCACTCCTTTTTTCCATTTCAGTTTCTGCCATGCACTTGCCCGCCTGGTTACCTGCCACCTCTGGTCGAATAGGGCCCACAGGTGTGTTTGGTTTTGCCATCATGCCACAGATCCACACAGTTTAGAAAAAATTAGTTGCCAACTTTTATAAGCCAAGAATTCATATAAAAATCTAGATTACCAGTCTCACTTGGAAAATTAGATGATCTCTCAACACTGGGCAAGCATTCCTTCATGCCCTCTCGGCTGGAGCCAGGTGGCCTCTGCCCCCTTAGATGGGCACAGATCACCCAGGCTCTTTAGTCCCTGTACAGCCTGCCTCACATACACAGGTCTCTTCCTGAGCCCTGGAGGCATTTTGATTGTGACTCCCATTTTAGAATGTGCCCTCCCTTTTTCCATATCTTCTGTGCTGCCTCTCTGCTTCCTGAATTAAGTTTTAAGTGCCTCACCTGGTAGCACTCCACAGTGCCCACCAATGATTCTCAAGCTGAACGTGTGTCAGAATCACCTAGAAGCTTGAACAGGTTCAATGGGTGGGGAGGGGATACTTAGGAATCTATATTTTTAACAAGAAAGATCCCTGGATAATTCTAATGCAGATGGCCTAGGGTACATACCTTTATAAACACAGTTACAGTGTATTCCAATAGCCTTTGCTGCCCATTCTTTAGTTTCAGTTTCAGAACTCCCAGAGAAGGAAGTTGATTGGGCCAGATTGGGTCAGACACCTTTCCTCTCTCCCATCAAATGGCAGCTGCTGCATACAGCATGTGAGACTAGGTGGGAGAAGTAGTTCCCAGGAAAGAGGCGCTGGGCAAACAGCCTGGCTGTCTCCTCTTCAGTGTCTTGCCCCCATTACCGGTACCTGTGGCGTGTCCTGTCGCCTCCTGCACTAGCAATCCAGGAAGACACAGGCTGCTTCTCAATCAACTGCTTCTCCCCAAAACTACCTCGTACCTACCAGACTTTGGACAGAGGAGTTGTGCAAATGTCTATTTCTTTTAAATTTTTAACTATTTTTTTTAAAGTTCAGTGTGTACATAGTTAAAAATGCAAACAATACTAAAAGAAACATAGTAAAAACTAAGCCCTCCTCCCAGTCCTGATTTCTAGGTCCCAGACCTCTTAAAAAAAGAATTTAAATGTTCTCTTTTCTTTTCAGGAACACGTGGCCATCAGTAATCATGAGCAACCCATTCGCACACCTTGCTGAGCCATTGGATCCTGTGCAACCAGGAAAGAAATTCTTCAATTTGAATAAATTGGAGGATTCAAGATATGGTAGGTACATGGCTGTGATAGCAATTGGAATCTCATTTGCACAATGATTAGGCTATGTAATTAATTATACTTGAGGAGAGTTTGAAGAGGGAGTAGCAGAGAATGGGTGAATGTTCTTGGGTTAAGTGCACAAGCACTCACATGCCTTTCCTACATTAGTCATTTTTAAGTAGGTGATAATGATTACATACATTTAACATTTATATAACACTTTATAGAGTATACATTTGTATTGTATCATTTAATCTGAATAACAACCCTATGGGGTCATGTTTATAAAATATAAGAGGTCCTGAGGAAGCTAAGGCCCAAGAGTCAATGACACATGCTCAGATCACAAGTATGTGGGTTGTAGACAAGCAGGACAAGAACACAGTCTTTTTTATTCAAAATTCCGTCCTTTTTCTGCCTTTGCACTGTCTTTTCCAGATAAATTTCCAGATAGTATTGCTTAGTAATTTTCACATATCAAAATGGAATTTTTATAAATAAAATCATTTTTTTTATGAATTAATATTGTTTTATTTTAGGAACTCCAGTTACCACTGGCCATGCTGCATAGTGTTTAGGGTTTTGTTTCCTTTGAAAGATGTACGTGCATATACTTTGGTCTTAATTACAATAATTGTAAAGGGGTTATTTTCTCATTTCTTGAGCATTAGTTTCATAAGGACTGTTACTCTGTGCGTATATATACATGTATAAATATATGTTACTTGTCAACATTTAACATAGGCTGGGTGTGGTGGCTCATGCCTGTAATCCCTGCACTTCGGGAGGCCAAAGCAGGCAATTGATTGAGTCCAGGAGTTCAAGACTAGCCTGGGCAACATAGCAAAACCCTGTCTCTACAAAAAATAGAAAAAAATTAGCTGGGTGTGGTGATGCTTACCTATAGTCCCTGGTATTTAGGAGGCTGAGGTGGGAGAATCACTTGAGCCAGGGAGTTTGAGGCTGCAATGAACTGTGATCACACCACTACACTCCAGTCTGGGTAACAGAGTGAGACCCTGTCTCGAAAACAAACAAAACACATAATACAATAAAAATCTAGACTGATGGTGAGATGTGATGACTTAAGGGAAACTGTCTGTTGTTGGAATCCAGGACAAGACAACCATTTAATACCAAAGAATAATATTTTATTTTGGCCTTGTGTGTAGTGTTTTCTACCACTGAATATCTCTTTTTTTTTTTGAAACAGAGTCTTGCTCTGTCGCCAGGCTGGAGTGCAGTGGCATGGATCTTGGCTCACTGCAACCTCTGCCTCCTAGGTTCAAGCAATTCTCTTGCCTCAGCCTCCCCAGTAGCTGGGACTACAGGCACACGCCACCATGCCCAGCTAAGTTTTGTATTTTTAGTAGAGATGGAGTTTCACCATGTTGGTCAGGATGGTCTCGATCTCTTGACCTCGTGATCCGCCCGCCTCAGCCTCCCAAAGTGCTGGGATTACAGGCATGAGCCACTGTGCCCAGCCCTGAATATCTCTTAAACCCATTAAATATCCATGTATTTTAAACTGTTGGTCACTTTACCCTCTTTCCTTGTGGAAGAATAGTCTGATGCCTCATATCAACTTTATATAGAGATTGGCCTTAAAGAGCGCTCTTAAGTTGTCTCACAGGTTTTGTTTATTTTGTCATCCTTAACTCTTAGGGCGCTTACCATTTTCGATCAGAGTTCTTCTGGAAGCAGCCATTCGGAATTGTGATGAGTTTTTGGTGAAGAAACAGGATATTGAAAATATTCTACATTGGAATGTCACGCAGCACAAGAACATAGAAGTGCCATTTAAGCCTGCTCGTGTCATCCTGCAGGACTTTACGTGAGCCTAATGTCACTTCACTCTCCTTTGCCTCCCTCATTAGCCTTTCAAGAAAGTTCTCTTTTAAACAAATGAAAACACTCTGCAATGAATATATAATTTATTAATTTATGACTATATAATATTATATACCCATATCCAGACACTTTTGAAAGCTAAGGGTGTCATTGCCCCCAGCAGCAAGAGGAAACCAGGATTGTGTCCAGCAAACTGAAACACGCCACCTTTTCTAATAGGAAGGGTCATTATCCTTGCTCTTAAAGATCCTAGTCCTGAGTATCTTAGGGAAAGGTCAAAGAAATAGCATGGAATAGAGCCATCTTGGAATCTTTTCTTTCCCACATTGTATTGCCCAGGAAACCAGGTGTGTCAAACACTTGTACTTGAAACACTGATGTGCTGTCTGCAGAGGGGAGATGATGTAGCTCACATCACAAGTCTTGACCATAACTGTTAAGCCTCAGTTCTCATCTTGCTATTTTTAGATATCCTTGCTCCCCATTGCAGCATCTTTGTTGAGATACTATATTTCCATTTTTAATTGATGTTATTTTATTCCTTCTAGAGACCCAGTTTCATTTTTCTAGAGGAAGATCACCAAAATGTTATACTTTTAAGCGAAAAAGAGAGATTCATTTAACATGAATTTGATTCACAGCCAACTTTTCTGAATTACATCCATTCCTTGAAATCTGGTCAAAATTGAGAAGGTGTGATCTGAAAGTCTTCTCCAGGTCTTTGTCAAGTCACCATGTGAATGGGAAGCACTCACAGCAGTAAGAGTTCCAGAGTTGTTAAGTGCCAGCTCTCCCATCACTGCTGTATTTAGATCATAGCCGTTATTAAATTTAATACGGTGATAACATTGTACATAGAGATACCACCCAGTCATGGTACTTACTACCTATGTGATTTCTGCCTGAGGAAATATGCTTAGAAACTTTCACTTTTCTAAGTCTCACCCATTGTTCACTTTTCTAAGTCTCACCTACCTCTGATGAGGTAGGGCCTTGTCAATATTATCAATGGAGGCAAAAGCTGAAAAATCCAGTTACACACATTTAAGGCTTATTTTCTGCATTATTCTCTTTCTTCTCTTAGGGGTGTGCCTGCTGTGGTTGACTTTGCTGCAATGCGTGATGCTGTGAAAAAGTTAGGAGGAGATCCAGAGAAAATAAACCCTGTCTGCCCTGCTGATCTTGTAATAGATCATTCCATCCAGGTTGATTTCAACAGAAGGTGAGAGATTAAAACGAATACCTGAGTGTTCTGCTTTGTGCAAAATCTTTGAACACGAATCTTTTTAAAATGTGTATATGTAGTTAAAGAAGAAAATCTTTCAAAGATATCTTCTGAAAAACTTAAACTTCATATACATTTCGCAGTAAAGATGTTTTAGGGGGAAGAGTGGGTGGATTTTTCTTTTAATCTTTTTTTATTTGTTTTTACTTCTTGGGTGGGAGCAGCCTGCATTTGAATCTGACTTGAAGTCTAGGTGAAAACACACACACATGAAGTTCTGCCATGAGAGCTTGTCAACACAAGTATATGTCAGTGCAAGTATATGTTTGAGCTTTTTCATCCACTGGAACCTTACTCCTTTTTTTGATCCCAAGTAACTGTTGCATATCTAGCGATCTCTGCCTCTTCACATGGGTTTCCATAATGCCTATCCCTTTCTTTCCCTGTATTTCTTCTTTTGTTTGGGAGATCCTCTCCTCTGTTCCTGCCAAATCTTACCTGTCCTTCAAGGCCAGCTTAAATCTTATTCTGTTAGGAATCCTTTACTTTCCAGCCTACGAAGCTCCCTGTTCTTCAGTTTGCCAGATGATTTAGTGTCCTGAGTGGGCCTGTAGCCCTTGAAGGGAAGTTGTCACTTGAGTTGACTTGGTAAGTAGACTCTCAGCTCCCTGAATGCAAGAGCTGAGCAGATAAATAGGCATTTAATATCCTAAATTGAGTGACCTTGAAATTATTCTTCGATTAAGTGAGAATCTTGGTAAGCCTGAATATAGACACCTAATGGTCTATAACACCTTTAGGTGGGGAAAAACTAAACAACTCTGAGGATAGGTTTTTTTGTTGTTGTTTTTGTTTTTTTAAATCCATCCCCACATCCTTAGCATCCAAAGGTGTGCATATTAAAATGTCTTCGTTGGCCACGTGCAGTGGTTCATGCCTGTAATCCCAGCACTTTGGAAGGCTGAGGCAGGAGGATCGCTTGAGCCCAGGAGTTTGATACCAGCCTGGGCAACATAGGAGACCACATCTCTACAAATAACTTTTTAAAAATTAGCCATGTGTGGTGGTGTGTGCCTGTGGTCCTAGCTACTTAGGAGGCTGAGGCAGGAGGATCACCTGAGCCCAGAAGGTTAGGCCATGCATACCAGTTGGGTGACAGAGCAAGACCCTGTCTTAAAAAAAAAAAAATTTAATAAAACATTTTACAAAGAAGAGAACTGAACATGTGAATATGCAGTTGTAAACTAGCAACTTAGGCCTGACCTCTTAACAAACTTTGAAAGTGAATACTTCTTATTCAAAATATGTGTACCATTTGTAATCCTAGCCCATTGAAGAGATGACTAAGTTTTGTGAGGTTAGGAGCCAAGTAGTAATGGTCAATTTTCCTGACTCAGTTTATTTTAATGAGCTTTTATCCCTAAATCTCACTCTCTAAAAGCCTTTGGTTTAAGTTGGAAGTGTTGGGAGTGAGTCTTTGGGTTAAAATGGCATCAGGATATTAAACATTGTTATAAAGCCCCAGTCTTTTGTAAGATACACAAAAAGGCATAGAAAATAGTAGAATCTAAGAGAAGCACTTAGTGATTTGATAGGGCCCATAAGAGTAGAGTACCTGATGGCTGGGCGCGGTGGCTCACGCCTGTAATCCCAGCACTTTGGGAGGCCGAGGTGGGCGGATCACAAGGTCAGGAGATCAAGACCATCCTGGCAAACATGGTGAAACCCCATCTCTACTAAAAATACAAAAAAAAATAGCCGGGTGTGGTGGTGGGCACCTGTAGTCCCAGCTACTTGGGAGGCTAAGGCAGGAGAATGGCGTGAACTGGGGAGGCAGAGCTTGCCATGAGCAGAGATAGTGCCACTGCACTCCAGCCTGGGCGACAGAGCAAGACTCCGTCTAAAAAAAAAAAAAAAAAAAAAAAAGAGTACCTGATGAAGTTAAACTTGAAAAAAAAAGAATCTAGTCATCTTTGCCCTTTGGCTCAAAATGGTAATCAACAGATGGGAATGAAGTCAGAAGAAACTCTACCATTTGTCCTTTTCTCCAAAAGGCAGAATTTGTACCAGCCAAAACCATGAAGATTTCAATGTAGAGATGGGTGTAAAAAAATCAGCTATTGCTGTATAACAATCCCAGAATCTCAGCAGCAGTCAACAATAAGAATTTATTTCTTACACATCTTCTAGTTGTTTGGGAGGTCAGCCGACCTAGGTGAGCACAGTCGGGCAGCTCTGCTTTGCACTGCAGTAGCCAGGTTGGCAGCTTACACTGAACCATACATCTGCGGGGCAGCCGGGACAACTCTGTTCCATGTGTGTTTCTTTTGGGGTCCAAGCTAAAGGAGAAAGCAGCTGTCTTGTGACCACAGAGACTCAAGGGGGCAAGTGAAAACACACAGTATCTCTAAGGCCTAGCTAAGTACCAGCACAGCGTCACTTCTGTTCACGGTGCCATTGATCAAAGCAAATCACATGGTTGAGCCCAAAGCTGGAATGGGGAAATACAGTCCACCCGTCTTCGGTGGAAGTAACTTCAAGATTACACCACAAGGGTTTTGATACAGGGAGGGCAATCAGGTATTTTTAAGAGGCTATTATCTTAACCTAGAAGTATGACTACCTAAAGTTGTCAAAACAACTATCAGTGGGAGAAATAACTTTTCCATATACAGTGCTGGAAATTGATTAGAGGAGGGAGCAGTTCTTATGAATGTTTAAAAGTTTTAGAAGGAAATGTATGCGTGTCAGATGTCTTGATGAGACTAAATTTAGAAGCAACGAATGAAACACGGAAAAAAGGTATAGATTTAGTTACTGCAAAGTTAAGAGAAAATAACTTGAAAAATATGGCAAAGTGTTAATATACTTAATATATGGAGTGTCTATAATCCATTTAGAAAAATAATAGGTCCCTGAAGATAAATGGGCAAAGGAAAGTGGACATTTCATAATAAAAGGAAATGCAAATGGTAGTAAACAGTATATAAAGGCTTTTCAATCTCACAAGGAATAAAAAAGTAAATATTTGAGATGTCATTTTCTTATCAATATAGTTGAGATTAGAAAATATTAATTATGAAGGTGTTATAAGGGAGACACTTTTATACACTGCTGATAGCACTATAAATTAGAAATGAGGATTAAAGCAATATGTGTTAAGACTTTAGAAATTTCTACATCCTTTGTCCTGGAATTCCTACTTCCAAGCATACCCTTTATATCATTTATTTATTTATTTATTTTTTGAGACAGGGTCTCACTCTGTTGCCTAGACTGGGGTGGCGTGATCACAGTTCGCTGCAGCCTTGACCTCCTGGGCTTAAGCAATCCTCCCACCTCAGCCTTCCGAGTAGCTGTGATCACAGGCATGCACCATTACATCTAGCTAATCTGGATAGCTGACTTCAGAAAAAGCTTAATGGCCAATAATGTTTATTAAAGTATTATTTATAAATGAAGCCTAGAAACATTCTAAATGTCCAACAAAAAATGCTTTATTAAATTATGGTATACCCCTGAAGTGAATCATTAGGTAACCTTTAGAGTTTAATTTATGAAGTCTTTAATAACACTTGGAACATGATCACATTGTAGCTCAACGAATGAGATGCTACATTGCATATGTAGAGTGACATAAGCTACATGGAAAATGATGCAGGAATTAAAAGATTGGAAAGGGTGCCAAGTTGCTAAGCAGTTATCTCAGGGATTGCAACTGTCTTCATTTTCCTAATAAGAAGCTATTATTTATAATTAAGTCACTTAAGAATATGAAACCACTCAAAGGGAAACAAAAACACCTTTATTTGCTTCCTTGGGGATGTAACTGAGTTCCTGGCAGCCTCAAAAGAAATTTAGAAAATGATCTTTCTCCAGTTTATATTGCTAACATCCAAACCAGATAAATTCAGGATAAAGAGAAATCTACTTTGTCCCCTGAATTGATGGTACTTGGAACAGACCATGTACTCGCCAACTCTTCCCTTTCCTTTGGACTCTGAACCTGTCCTAAGGCAATATGTCTTCCCCAACCTTCCTTTTTTCCTAAATCACGTGAACTCAGTTTAATGTTTTGGTTTCAAATGGAAGAGTTTAAAATATATGCGTAAAATGTTTGAGATAGGATAAAGACCCACTTCAGAAGTTATGAAAGTAGCCATAAATTCATGCCAGGTTTCATCTTTCTTGGAGTCTTTCATTAATGTTGATGGGTTTACCTTCATTTTGCTCGCCTAGAAGGTGAAAGTACAGGTAGAGACGGAATTGTAATATAGTTTTCATGTCTAAACTCTATTGACTCAAAATTCAAAGAGCTCATGGCTGTTAATGCATCTTGAACTTGGGTCATCACCAAGTTCACTGTAATTTTTTTTTTTTTAGACCTTGACTCTAATCAGTTGTGGTTTCAGTTTTTTATAGACCTTTTTCATTTACACCATGTACTGAAAACATGAAAAACAGCAAAATCCAAGGGTGAACTTTGACCTAGATTGATAACCAAATCTAGCAAACCCACATGTATATATAAAATCAGAGTGAACACTAGCCAGGGCGGTGGCTCACCCCTGTAATCCTAGCACTTTGGGAGGCCAAGGCAGGTGGATCACGAGGTCAGGAGATCAGGACCATCCTGGCCAACATGGTAAAACCATGTCTCTACTAAAATACAAAAAATTAGCCGGGCATGGTGGTGCGTGCCTATAGTCCCAGCTACTCAGGAGGCTGAGACAGGGGAATCGCTTGAATCTGCGAGGTGGAGGTTGCAGTGAGCTGAGATTGTGCCACTGCACTCCAGCCTGGCAACAGAATGAGACTCTATCTCAAAAAAAAAAAAAAAAATTCTTTTAGAAATGTTTTTATTGGTGGTATTTTGTTTTTATTTCTTGAGTTGTGGTTTTGCAATTTAACCTCATGATCTCTCTCCTCATTTTTGTAAGGAATTAAATGTGATGTCTCAGCTCTGTGAAACTGTGTGCTGTGGGCTAATTTCCAGCTCTTTCTGGAAATGAGTGAGAAAAACTGGGTAAGGGGTGGTAGAGTGGTAAATGTCTCAGTTAAATGTTTGTAAGCTCTTTGCCTAGTTTGAATAATACTAATTAGCTTCACACCATCTTTAGAAGTTGAAGTTCTAATACATTATTGTGATATTTTACAAAGTTACCTCACCTTTTTTTTTTGTTCCTCCAACAAGAATTTCATAACAGTGACCGGGCACGGTGGCTCACGCCTGTAATCCCAGCACTTTGGGAGGCTGAGGCAGGGGGATCATGAGGTCAGGAGATCAAGACCATCCTGGCTAACACGGTGAAACCCCATCTCTACTAAAAATACAAAAAATTAACCGGGTGTGGTGGCAGGCGCCTGTAGTCCCAGCTACTTGGGAGGCTGAGTGAGGCCCGGGAATGGTGTGAACCCAGGAGGTGGAGCTTGCAGTGAGCCGAGATTGCGCCACTGCACTCCGGGCTGGGCGACAGAGTGAGACTCCGTCTCAAAAAAAAAGAATTTCATAACATTTCTGACCAGATTTCATTAATGTGAAAACTATCTCCATGTTAATACTGTCCATGAATTTCTGGAGCTCCATTAAATGTAATTCTCAGAAACTGAACTACATTCAATTCTGAATTCAAATGAACTAAGAAATTTCCTCTTTAGTCCGTGAGGCCATTCACATTTAGAGACCTTATTAAAAGCTCACTAGATTAGACTAATTTAGGAAAGTTCTGAGTGGTAGAAAATTCTGAATGCTAGGTCTATTCATTCCAGTAACTAGAACTAGGCTAATTGAGCCAAGCTCCATATAATAGATGTTTTGTTTTCCTGAGTAAATAGGGTTTTACCTGGAATTACTGTATCATGAAACAGTCTAAGCATTTCTGGCTTCTGCACGTCCTATGAACATGTCGCTTCCATCAAACTGATACCCCCAGCGTTTTCTGGGGTAAACATTCCCCCGTCAATCATCAGTCATGCTTCTGCTGTGAGAAGCTCTGCCATCCTCCTGGTGCTGGAGGGTAGAAGATCAGGGACAATGACTAGGAGTCCATAAGTGCTCACAGTATAGCAAAAGAGATGGGGAGGAGAGGCAGGGGCCACATGTGGTTATAATCTTACCTGTAGTGGTAGAAATCAAGGTCAGAGATGCTTTCCTTTTTTAAAAAAATTAAATCCATTTAGCAGATCTATTATGTGCCAGTATTTATTCCAGAAACAGATTATAGTTTAGAAGGGGAAATTAGTGAACACACAGCTTTCATGCAGTTGATAAGTGTAGTCACCACGGAGAACGGGCAAATCATCCAGACCTGGGGAGTCTGTGGGTTTTTCAAGGAGTGTCACCTGATCTGGATCCTGAGCCTGTTTACCAAGGAGAGAAGAGCTGAAAAAGACCTTCCACTCAGAGCAAATAGAGCATGCAAAGGCACAAGGAAAGTGGGGGTGGGAAGAGCATGCTGGCTACAGTGTAGCTGAAGCTGAGAGCTTGGACTGGAGGCTAGGAGAGGGCTTATAAAGGATGGCTGAGGTCAGGTTGAAGGACTTAGGTTTTTAAGACAAGGAATTTTTACTTTATAAGAAAATGGGAAGCCATTGGTAGATTCAGGCTGGTGCGTGATGATTTATATTTTAGAAATGATTGAGGTGACCATACCAAAGGTAGATTGAATGGCCTCACAGGGCAGCTGGTTGGGAGGCTATTTCTGGAATAAATATCTTGATAGCTATAGGTACTAAGTGGTGGGAAAAGAGCTCATTAGATATGGACAGACAGGGAAGAGGAACAGATTTAGGAAAGAAAGCCCAGCATCAGGGTTTGACCCATTGAGTTTGTGGTGCCTGAAGTATTCTTGGTGCGCATGCCCGAAACACACTGGAAACATAGATCTGGACGTAGAGACAGGTGGGAACTGGAGTGATGGAGCCCTCAGCATACTATTGAGAAGATCGAGATGAGTACCTTGAGGAGCAGCTGTGTCTCGTCCAGAGGGTCCACAGAGTCTGCTGATGCCAGTGTCGGTGCAGGTGTCCTGCCTTGTTCTGCTATCCCGGGGTCCCTCCTTTCTCTCCCTCTTTTGCTCTTCTCGAACATGTACACACATAAATAGACACTCATTCACTCAGGCAGGGATCAGCAGACTTTTTCTAGAAAGGGCCAATAGCAAATACTTTAGGCTTTGCTGGCCACATGCTGTCTCTGTCACATATTCTTACCCCCAACACCCCAGCCTTTAAAAATGTAAAAATCATCCTTCATTTGAGGGCCAAGCATATATGGGCATTGGGTCACATTTGGCCCATGGGCTGGTTTGTAGACCCCTGCTGTTAGCCAGTCTCAGGAATTGATCCTACCTATTAAAGCAACCAACACTTGTCTTGGAGAATATTCATATCAAGAGAAAAAAAATCAGTGTGGTAACCAAATAGGTTTTCTTTTTTTTTTTTTTTTTTGAGATGGAGTCTTGCTTTGTCGCCCAAGTTGGAGTGCAGTGGCGTGATCTTGGCTCACTGCAACCTCCACCTCCCGGGTTCAAGTGATTCTCCTGCCTCAGCCTCTCGAGTAGCTGGGATTACAGGTGCCTGCCACCATGCCCGGCTAATTTTTATATTTTTAGTAGAGATGGGGTTTCACCATGTTGGCCAGTCTGGTCTTGAACTCCTGACCTCGTGATCTGCCCGCCTCAGCCTCCCAAAGTGCTGGGATTACAGGTGAGAGCTACTGTGCCCGGCTCCAGATGTGTTTTCTATGAGGTAAATAACAGATGCTTCCAGTCCCTTTTTTCCCAAGGAGTGCCTGCGCATCTTGCTCGGGCTGACTCACCGTCATCCTTCAGACCACATTGATACCATGTCCTTCTGGAAAGCATTCCAATCCCCCCAACCCCCACCCCCAGCTGGGTTCATGGCCCATTCCGAGTGCTCCCGTACCAGGCAGTGATGATTGCATTCTTTTGCCATTGCCCTCTCACCAGACTCAGAGTGCCAGTGGGCAGTGAGCACACAGCTTTTGCACCATTGCATTTTCAGCATGTAGCACGTGGCAGGCTCTGGGGGAGGGGAGGATCAGAGTGGGTGAGAAGCAGAGTATCATGGTCAAGGTAGAAACCCCCAGGACCAGTCAGACCTAGGCTCAGATAACAGCACTGTGTTATCGTCTAACTTTGGACAAATTTAACCTTTCTGTGCCTCCGCTGCTGCTTCTGGATATTGAGGATGACAGTAGTATTTACGTGAGGGGTTGTGATGATAAGTTCACATGTGTAAAGCTCTGAGCGCCCATAACGTAATGTTGTCCTTTAGCTCTTGCTGTTACTGTGGTGGTGTTACTACCACTGCCACCATTACTGCCACAGTCGCTGTAACTATGACAGGAAGGCCATGTGGTATAGGGATTAAAGGATAGTGTCAACTCGGGAGTCAGACTGCCTGGGTTTCAATCCCAGTTCCACCATTGACTAGTGTCTGTGGTCCTGAGCAAGTTTCTTAACCTCTCTGTGTCTCAGTTTCCCCACTTGAAAAATGTAGCTATTAGTTGCACCTAACTCAAAGGGATATTATGGAGACTAGATGAGAAAATTAACATAAAGCATTTAGAATAGTTGCTGGTTCCTAGTAGTGTCAAAAAGTGTTAATAACTACTGGGTACTAGGAAGTAGTTATCCAGTACTTCATTTATTAATGAAGTCTGACTTTGGTCTTAGCTATTAATTTTACTAGCCTTTCCTGTGTTCCCTCAATCCTATGATACATGCTTTATGAGCACATTCTGTGTGCTGAATCTGCGATCTTGTGACTATGACTTACTCTACCTTGACTCAAAACAATGCAGTTTGATTTTTAAAATCCTAGAAAATCTTGGTGCCCTGTGTTGTCCTGATGGACTGAATGACCTTGAGTAAATCTTAGCATATAATCTGTGGTTCACAGATGTTATCAAGTGACACCATCTTCCTCATAAACCTTGGTCCTACACACAGGAGATTGTGATTCTATAAGGTACTGATCCTCTCAGCATTGCTAGTTTTCTGTCTCCCAACATAAAGAGATGAAAATACCAGCCCAGACACATTCCAGGTCAGAGAGATGTTATAATGAGGTCATGGATGAGGAGTATAGAAACGAGTTCTTTAAATGTCCAGGCTGCTGTTGTCATATGAATGTCTTCAGTCTGTTCCTAAGGGTCAGACTTTATGATTAGATTAGTTTTAACTTCAATTCAGTTCATGTTTTCTGCCTACCATAGTTAAAGGCATTGTGGGAATCACTTGAACCAAACAATAATTACTCTCTTTACTTTCACTAGTTACCTCTCCTATTCTGCATTGTAAATAGTCATGAATGAAATTCATATTATCACTCAGCAAGCAAGGAGATGCAATTCCATTTTATTTCTTCATCACCAATAAATTTGACCACTAATATGTTAAGCCTCAAATTGTATACATTTAATTTTTCTCTCTGACAGGGCAGACAGTTTACAGAAGAATCAAGACCTGGAATTTGAAAGAAATAGAGAGCGATTTGAATTTTTAAAGGTATGGGCAGGGTCTGGTTCCGTTGTTTGGTTTTCTTTGTATGCAGGGTACGAGGGAGAGATGCCAAGGAGATGGGCTGAGTAGGAGTACTTCACGCGTTCATAGTGTTCTTTCCATTTGTCAATCCCAGTGGGGTTCCCAGGCTTTTCACAACATGCGGATTATTCCCCCTGGCTCAGGAATCATCCACCAGGTGAATTTGGAATATTTGGCAAGAGTGGTATTTGATCAGGATGGATATTATTACCCAGACAGCCTCGTGGGCACAGACTCGCACACTACCATGATTGATGGCTTGGGCATTCTTGGTTGGGGTGAGTGTTCTTCCATATATGCTGTTTTGGGGCATGCACTTTAATTCACTGTGATTCTATTACATCTCAGTAACATGAATTTACATGACCACAAGTTTCCGAGAGGTATTTTTGTCAGTTTTGTCACTGCTGTTTTTCCAGTGCCCAGAGAATCACTTTGCACCTAGCAGGCACTCAGTAATTATGCTTGGAAGAATGAACAGAAGCAAGGAGTTAGGGACATTTAGCATACACGAAAATCACCTGGGGTGTTAAAAATAGAGACTCCCAAAGCTTACTCTTCTTTGCATGTGGCATCAAGGGGATTTTGATACAGGTGTTTGGGGGACCATGCTTTGAGAAACATTTGTTAAAAAATTCTATAAAGGAAAATGGAGAAAAAATAACTGCTCTTTATAGAAACATGACTCTGCACCAATTAAACATTGTAACTGGGTTTATTACCTGTTAATGTCACTAAATTTATACCTGAGAGATAGAGTAAGGAGTAATGAAGGCATTCTTCCAGTCATGCCGTTCATTGCAGGTGTCGGTGGTATTGAAGCAGAAGCTGTCATGCTGGGTCAGCCAATCAGTATGGTGCTTCCTCAGGTGATTGGCTACAGGCTGATAGGGAAGCCCCACCCTCTGGTAACATCCACTGACATCGTGCTCACCATTACCAAGGTAACAATGTGCATCCTCTTCTGTGGTCTTGGAAAGTCACAATGATAGCTTTCCAATGGAGGGAATACATAATGGAATCTTGTTTGGTTTCCAAGTGCTCTAGCAATGCAAGGAAACAAGGTTGATGATTTTAAAAGGAGATGAGGTAAGGGAAGTGTTCTCTGTTAAGTTTAGATCATTATGTTTGTTTTCTTCTAGTATTGCTGCATCGATCTTTTTCTTAAAGGAAATTTTTTAAACTGTGAAATAGTTCAATGATACAGAAATTAAGATGGCATTCATATGCCCACCACCTAGATTTAACAGATGATACCATTTTGTCATAGTTGCTTCAGAGCTCTCTGTGTTTTTAAAGAAATAATATGTAATATCTGTGGCTAAAGCCACATTCCCCATTTCTAGAAATAATCACTATCCTGAGGTTGTAAGAATCATTCCCATGCATGTGTTTATGCTTTCACTACATGTTTTCCACATGGTTCTTCCTTTTATGTAAATAGCAAGGTAGTTCCATGAATAGAGTTTTACTTTTTAAATTCTCTTCTCTGTATTATAAGTTACATTATTGTAACATATATGTCACCAAGCTGGAAAGTATTAGGCTTTTTCTGTAGCTGTTAGAAGAGATCATCTTTTTCTGTGATTTGCTTGTTTTGTAAAAAGGCCATTTCGTTTTGGAAGACTCTTGCAAAAGCAATGGTTTTTAATGATCACAAACATAATTTTTTTTGCTTTTATAGTTTGGAGGCTGGGGTCCTTTGCATGGACATGCTATCGTTAAAGTGCAAAACACATTTCTCTCTGATTTAATTTTTGTGAAATTTTGAATTGGATTTATTTGAATACCATAGCTTATCACAAATGTCTGTGCACTGTTCTTCAGATGTGGAATACTACAGGACTTCCTCACAAAATTTGGCAGAATTCCATATTACCAAAAGAGCCCATCTGTGTGGTTGTAGCTAGAAACTGGCTTTATGCAGAGCTAAGTCAGTCACTGTGGCCTCACTCCTGGCTGGTGCCTTGTGTGGAAAAGATACGGGAATCTTTTGGTTACATTTGACTTATACTTGTAGCATGAATTTTGCTCATTACGCCTTTGAAAAGTTATTTTCTTAACTAGTGCAAGTAGTTATTTAGGTTGAAAGAATATGTAGCACTTCCAGACGCTTCCAATGATCTCATTAGAGAAAGAGAATGTTTCTCATCTTGAAATATTTTTCTTAATATCATTTGTATTTTGGGCACACTTTGTCTTTCTTTTTATAAATAAAAACTATTTGACATCATCTTAGATTTATGGGAGAGTTAGTATAAAGAGTACAGAGAATTCCTGTTATCTTTCTCCCAGCTTCCCATAATGTTAACATCTTAAATAACCATGGCACATTTATCGAAACTAAGAAGTTAACATTGGTGTGGTACTCTTAACTACAGACTTTACCAGTTTTTTCAGTAATGTCCCAGAATTCTGCTCCAGAATCCAATCCAGGATACCATGTTGCATTTAGTTGGCATTGTTTTTTAAGTTTTGAAAGTGATCACAAATGTGTTGGGCTAGTTTATTATTTGGGTTTACTGACAATACTAGTTTATAAGAAGTGCAAGATGGTAGTTCTGCATTTTGAATGTGGGCCATCAGATCTCAAACTTTTCTGTTGTTTCTGCTGCTTAGCACCTCCGCCAGGTTGGGGTAGTGGGCAAATTTGTCGAGTTCTTCGGGCCTGGAGTAGCCCAGTTGTCCATTGCTGACCGAGCTACGATTGCTAACATGTGTCCAGAGTACGGAGCAACTGCTGCCTTTTTCCCAGTTGATGAAGTTAGTATCACGTACCTGGTGCAAACAGGTAAGTGAAGGGCCCTGAAAGCATAGGGCTCTTTGTAAAAGTTCCATGAAACACCAAGAATCTGAGCACTGCCTTCTGCCTCTACCCAACAGAAGGCACTGGGTTACAGTTACACAATTATTTTTTTCTCCGTGGAGTCAAAATGGGTTTTTGGGATTTAAGGAGTTAATATGAGATAGAGATGGTATGGCCAATAGAAAGAGCTCAGAGATTACAGAAGCCTGGATATTTATACTGGTCCTCTACTACTAGTTTTTTGACATTAAACAAGTGATCTTAGTAACGGTTACTGCTGCCTATGGGGTACTTGCTGTGTACCAGGTACCTAGTATGTATTTGCTGTCAACCTCTTTACAGATCTGTAGGGTAGATTGATTGACTAGTTAATTAATATTAGAGAAAACTGAGGAGCAGAGAAGTGTTCATACCCAAGGCTAATAAACAGCAGAGTCAGAATCCAACCCTGCAACTGCCTGGCCCCATACAGGAACAGCACTCTGCAACACCCCTCTCAGGGATGTCCAAAAAATGAAATGAGGCCAGGCACGGTGGCTCACTCCTGTAATCCCACCACTTTCAGAGGCCAAGGCAGGCAGATCTGACCTGAGGTCAGGAGTTCGAGACCAGCCTGGCCAACATGGCGAAACTCCCAGGAGGTGGAGGTTATGGTGGGCCGATCTCACACCACTGCGCTCCAGCCTAGGCAACAGAGAGAGACTGTCTCAAAAAAAAAAGAAAAAAGAAAAGAAATGAGAGTGTGATGTGATAATGAGAAAGAAAGGGGAGGTGGCTGAAGTACCCCAGAGGTGCTTGTGCAGATCTCTGGATGAAGTGAAGGGACAGCCATGGGAAGGGTTTCATGAGAATCTTACAGACTCCAAATAAATCTTAGTCTTCTGCCATAGCCTGAGGAAATTCCTCTAGAAATAGTAAAGATTGTCATGAAAAAGTTTATTTTAAAAAGTTTTTATTAAATATAAACACATTGAAATTGATTAATACATCTTTGTTCCCCCAAAGGATTTTAAGTGAAAAAGATAAAGAACTAAAAGAACAGAATAAATAATTGAGGGAATCAACCTAAAGAAAGAGAGGGATAGTGTGCTGGGTAGAGAGATAAAAGCTGTGAGATGGATCTAGAGGGAAGGTTAGTTGGTTAGTTCCCGTGGTGCTGCAGGTGGCCATTATACTTCTTGGTAATCCAGTGCCAAATTTGTAACATCTATTAAATTGAAACAAATATTTTGCTTCAGAAGAGTGTAGCCCTTTCTCATAGTAAACCCTAAGAGAGATTTCTCCTGTTCATCTTCATGAAGAGCATGGCATGGGTTGTAGTGAACAGCAGGCTCAACAACAGGTCAGGACAGATACATTAGTGAAGCTCATACAGCTGTCTTTTATGAGGTCTGTGCTGAGAGCTAATGACGTTTACAGTTCAGCTAAAACAAATAGATACACAAAAAGTTCTGATCAGTGGTAGGATCAGCCAAAGGATCAAACCTTCTGTTTCTAACCATCAGAGAAATTGTGGACTACATGTCCGTTGGGCATACTTCATGAGTATTATCTCCTACCCCGGGATCTTGATAAAAGTTAAATAGCAGAGGGTTCAAGGTCATATTCCTGGTGATGCAGAATCATGAGTTAAGACTTTGAACTTTTGGGTCAAGCTCAGGTTTGGATTTTGGTTCTACCGTTTACTGGCTGTGTTACATGAGAAAGTTACTTAGTCTTCTTGAGCCGCCATTTCCTTATCCATAAATGAGAATAATAATTGTACTTGTATCATAAGACTATGATAAAGGATTAGAGATTGAGGTAATACATTTAAAATGTTTAGGACACAGTGCCCAGAAAGTGCTCAGTAGCCAGTGGTTTCAGGTGGGGTTGGGATGCGTTTTAATTTTAACGGTAATCATGTGGAATGCTGAGTCTTTGTGGCCAGTTGAAGGCATATGCATAGGTGTGCTTTCACAATTAGCTCAGGTGTAAGATTCTCCTAATTAAAGGCTATACCCCAAAAGAGGCGGGTTATCTATAGATAGAACCAGAATCTTTTTCAGAAAACAGTCACTTTGATAGGAACAGCACATTCATTAATGGCCCCTAATAAAAAGCAGCATCAGTGGGAGAGTCAAACCATTAGCCTGGAAGCCGAAAACTCGACAGAGCTGTTGGTGTGTGTGTAAGTGCAGCGTATGTTGTGTACTTACATAATTGCTAACGGAAGTATCAGTTTATAAACTTCAACCAGGAAATACTAACCTATGTTACTTGTTACTCCTTAAAATGCCTTTTAGGTCGTGATGAAGAAAAATTAAAGTACATTAAAAAATATCTTCAGGCTGTAGGAATGTTTCGAGATTTCAATGACCCTTCTCAAGACCCAGACTTCACCCAGGTATGAGAGTGCCTTCCACTGTGCATGTATTTCCTCTTCCTCAAGGCTGCGATTTTAGTGGTGTTTTTTCTTGGGGGAATGCGCTAGCAGGAAATTAGTCACTGCCAAGGCATTACAAGAGAACGGAGTTTTAAAAGGTTGAAAAACCAAAAGGATAAGGCAATTGTAAACATAACAGAATAATATAACTTCTTACATTCCTACTGGCTTAATAATTGTAGGTTAAGTGTGCTCCCCTATTTGAACTACTGATTCACACCTCTTAACGTGGAAGACCACTGAAAGACTTTGCTAAAGGAATAAGAATGATACAATGGACTTTGGGGACTCAGGGGAAAGGGTGGGAGGGAGGTGAAGGATAAAAGATTACACATTTGGGTACAGTGTACACTGCTCAGGTGATGGATGCACCAAAACCTCAGAAATCACCGCTAAAGAACTTATTCATGTAACCAAACACCACCTGTTCCCCAAAAATCTATTGAAATATAAAGAAAAATAGAGAGACTTCACTAGTGGAACAAGAGCTGTTTAAAGGCTAAACCATCATTATTACAGACCTAGAAAGAAGTGAAGGTACAAACATGTCAGAAAACTGAATCCACGTTTTTCTAGACAACAAGGTAAACTAGACCTGTGACCCATGTTTGGTTTCTTAATACATCGAGGAAAGGAAATGTTCAGTTAGACTAAGGCCCATTTCCTGGTGTTGATAACTTAATGGCTGCATCCCTCCGAAATCACCTTACAAGTGTAATGGTTTATGTATGATTTCAATAGAAAACCCACCTTCAGCCTAACTTAGCCATATAAAACGCGATGAGCTGCCTCCAAGGATGGGCGAGTGGAGGACACTGGGCGTCTGCAGCACCCACCCTGTTCTTTCTGAGAGGTGGCAAGGCTGCCTGCCTGTCTCCTGCTACTTAAGTGCCCATCATGATCTTGGGAAATTAATCACTTAAGATTAATTAAGAGGATTAAGAGAAACATTGACTTCCTTGTTTTTGAATGTGGTAGTTTATTTGCTTATTTTTATGGTTGTCATGTTTTAAATTCTCTGATATGCTTTGTGTTTCCTCTTTGTGGGTATAATGTAAATTCTATAATTTCTTTTCTTTGGGGTCAACAGGTTGTGGAATTAGATTTGAAAACAGTAGTGCCTTGCTGTAGTGGACCCAAAAGGCCTCAGGACAAAGTTGCTGTGTCCGACATGAAAAAGGACTTTGAGAGCTGCCTTGGAGCCAAGGTAGGGGCCTGCGGGAAGAGGTTGAATCCTCTCAACTCTACCTCTTGTCTGGTTACTCAGTGTCCAGGCTTTCATCCCACTTGACATGAATCTTCCTGTAGCCTGAAGCTTGAGGGTGTTTATTCTCCCTTCTGAAGTCCTTAATGACTTCCTCCATTAGTCACGAGCCAAGCAGCAAGAGCATCATAAACACAACTCAACCCACCTTTTTAAGCATGTCTGCTTTTCGCAGGACGCTCACCACACTGTTTACTCTACTCACCCGAGGTTTTCTAGCTGTTGCACCTTTGTGCATGCCCCTCCCTGCCTGAAAGTCTCTTCTCCAACTCATATTACTCTGTTCTGTGAACTCCATAAAACTTGGTTCAGATACCAGCTACTCTGCATCGGGTTCTCAGAATCTCATAGCAGAAAGTCCCCTTTCCCTTATTGGACACTTCATGGTGCTTGGTCTGAAATACTTCGATAGCATTCCATATTCTTTAACTTACATTGTTGGTACTTTATTTGCATGTATGATTTCTGTTGCTAGACTGTACGTGTGAGAATAGGATTTGTGTCTGAATCACCTTGGGAGCCCGCAAGGTACCTAGCACAGTATCTTACATGCAGTAGATTTTCAATGAACATTTCCCAAAAGAATGATTAAGATGTATGATGGATTTTATCTGTGAGACACCAGTATTATGCCAAATATTCAGCTGTACTTTGTTTGCGTTGTTGATCATGATTAATTGAGTCTGGTCAAAATAGCGCCTTTTTCTAAATTTCCGTAAGGTTAGAATCCATAGTCTTAATCAGTCCATATCCATTAAACTGTACAATAATGTCATTGAGTTCAATTTAGACTAGCTTTAAATTTGTAGTTTTAGCATTTACATTTTTGAGGTGGGAAGGAAGTAATTGTTACTAATTTCAGTGCAGAGTAAGACTCAGATATCATGACTGCTTTTTGTAAAGATTTCAAACGAGTAGTTTTTCTGTAGCATTTCAGAGTTTACTTGCAGAGATACTTATGCTTTTGTTAAGAATTGGCCTTTAAAATTATAGTTACCAAAGTATTCCTTCTTCTCAAGTGAGAACTGTTGACTATATATATGTATTTTCCTCTAGCCAGATACATGTATATCTTATATAAATATATTCCTATATAATACACATTTTTTCTTCCTTTAGCAAGGATTTAAAGGATTCCAAGTTGCTCCTGAACATCATAATGACCATAAGACCTTTATCTATGATAACACTGAATTCACCCTTGCTCATGGTTCTGTGGTCATTGCTGCCATTACTAGCTGCACAAACACCAGTAATCCGTCTGTGATGTTAGGGGCAGGTAAGTGCATTTGACTCCATCCTCATGGTCATACATGTGTTTAGGTGGAAATAGCCCGAGACAGGGCCCAGGGCCTTGGCGGAGTTGTACATGTAGTTCCCTGAACCTCGTCTTTTCCAGATACAGATATTTATTGGCCCATAAATATCTACACAATAAATAGTGTCCAAAGCAAAGTTTTTAAAATAGAATGCACACTGCATAATAGTCTCTCTTGAGAATTAACACAGAAAATAAGTAGAGGAAAGCAAAGGAAGCTGGATTTCTGGGAAAGCCTACATTCTTGTGTCAGACTTTGGAAGAAAAATAAAGTGTTATCACAGACTTTGTTCTCCATGAAACCCCTGAGCAGCAGGATTGAGTTCTGACGTGAATGCTGGGAGGTGTTTCTGAATGAGGGCACCGGGCACTGGCTGATAAAACCTGGGGCCACTGACCTGTTTCGCAATTCTGGTTGCGTTGTTAATATTTACATATGTGGTTTCCCTACTATAAGGTCTCTTTAGTTTCCAAGTTTTTAGTCATCCCCAAAGCTCCTCTTATATCCATCCACAGACCAGGCAGTGTCAGCAGTTCCTTTTTATGAAGCAGACATGGGCATTAGGAAAGCCTTCTTTGCCTGAGTCCGTGTATTGCCACCTAAGCTTTCCTTGTCTGGTCTGGAGCAAACCAGTCTTCTGTAGACAAGTTACCAGCATGTCTGTGGCTTTTTGTCCCCTCATGTCCCCACCCCCACTGCTCATGTTTTTGCTACTTCTGTGATACTTCCTAAGACAGAGCACCCAGTGTTCCAGTAGCAGTCTCTGTATCTGCCAAAGTCCAGCAGATCCTCCACTTCAAGATATATCTGAACACTCGATTTTTACTTCTTGGCTGACCGTTCCTTGCCAGCCAGCACACAGTTGATATAGTTTCAGAAAGGGCTCCTTCAATTATGATTTTCATCCAAATAAAACATAATTAGAAAGATCATTTTCCCTCTAAAAAAATTAAAAACTCATTTTGTAATATATTCCTAAATGGTTTTACATTTATCTCTTTAAAAAAAAAAAAGTAAGCAAATCTCTTTCTTCATTTCCTTGCCTAGTTTTGAGTTTACTGCATACATCTAAATGACCGTTGGCCAGGGAGCCTTTAGATTTCTGTTTGGCAGCAGAAACAGCAGATAGTGCCAACATGAAGGGAGCGTGGTCAGGTGGTGGCAGGAAATGCAGACTGAAGAAAATCAGGCTCTTTTCTGAAGTGTGCCTGGCACCTAGAGCAGGCAGCCACCCACACTGCATCTGTGTTTACCATTTCACAGGATTGTTAGCAAAGAAAGCTGTGGATGCTGGCCTGAACGTGATGCCTTACATCAAAACTAGCCTGTCTCCTGGGAGTGGCGTGGTCACCTACTACCTACAAGAAAGCGGAGTCATGCCTTATCTGTCTCAGCTTGGGTGAGGGAGAGTTTTCTTTTGCACCATTGCTTTTGTTGAATTGTGTGCCTCATGTATCTTGCTGTGTCACCTTGTAACAGATGTGAGATTATCTGATGATATCTAATTGCATAGTCGTTTATCAGTTGGTAGTTAGACTTAAACCCTTGCATTCCATCTAAAGAGGGTCCTCTTGCCCTCTAGGGCACCTACCATGAATGGAGTTTGCAGGACTGGAAGTTGCTTTGGTTGAGTCAGTGAATGAGTGGAGAGTGAATGTGAAGGCCTAGGACATTACCGCACACTACTGTTGACTTTGTAAACACTGGACACTTAGGCTACACTAACTTAATAAAAAAAAGTTTCTTTCTTCGATAATTAAACCGTAGCTTACTTTTATTTTACAAACTTTTAAGTTTATTGAAACTTTTGACTCTTAAAACACTTAGCTTAAAACAAACATATTGTATAGCTGTTCCAAAATATTTTCTTTATATCTTTATTTCATAAGTTTTTTCCTATTTTTGAAGTTTTTATTTTTTTACTTTTTAAATTTTTTTGTTAAAAACCAAGACAGGCTGGACCCAGTAGCTCACACCTGTAATATCAGTGCTTTGGGAGGCCACGGCAAGAGGATTGCTTCAAGCCAGGAGTTTGAAACTAGCCAGGGCAACATAGTGGGACCCCTGTTTCTACAAAAAAAAAAAAGTAAAACAATTAGCCAGGCATGGTGGTGCATGCCTGTAGTCCCAGCTACTCGGGAGGCTGAGGCTGCAGGATGGCTTGAGCCCAGGAGTTTGAGGTTGCAGTGAGCTATGATCACGCCACTGTACCCCAGTTTGGGTGACAGCAAGACCCTGTCTCAAAAAAAAAAAAAAAAAAAAAAAAACCTAAGAGATAAACACACACTTTAGGCCTACACCGGGTCAGGATTGTCAGTATTACTGTCTTCTACCTCCACATCTGTCCCACTGGAAGGTCTTCAGGGGCAATAACATCCATGGAGCTGTCATCTCCTATGATAATAATGCCTTCTGGAATACTTCCTGAAGAAACTTCCTGAGGCTGTTTTACACTTAACTGGTTTGCTTTTTTTTTTTAATAAATAAAAAGAGTACACTCTAAAAGAACAATAAAAAGTCAGCGTGGCTGGGCGCGGTGGCTCATGCCTGTAACCCCAGCACTTTGGGAGGCCGAGGCAGGCAGATCACGAGATCAGGAGATCGAGACCATCCTGGCTAACACGGTGAAACCCCGTCTCTACTAAAAATACAAAAAAACAAAATTAGCCGGGCGTGGTGGCGGGCGCCTGTCATCCCAGCTACTTGGGAGGCTGAGGCAGGAGAATGGCATGAACCCGGGAGGTGGAGCTTGCAGTGAGCAGAGATAGCGCCACTGCACTCCAGCCTGGGCAACAGAGCAAGACTCCGTCTCAAAAAAAAAAAAAGTCAGCGTGAGTTTGTTTATACCAGCAGCATCATAAACAAGAAATGCCTTGCACTGTGACATCACGATGGCTACAACATCACTAGGTGATAGGAATTTTTCAGCTATATACCACATATACATTTGGGTGTATGTGGTCTATCACTAACAGAAACATTGTGCGGTGCATGAATGTATTCATTGCCAAATACGCTTTCTCCAATTTCCATATTATTCCTCACTTATGACATATATTTTATTCATGTGCCTCATAAAATTCAAATCTCCTTAGGATTATACAATAATAGTAGTTAATGAAGATATGGCATATATGATTTCAACTTTTTTAAATTGTTGCTCATTCAATTTGATTCCTTTTTATAAGTTAAAAATATGAATAGTATTCTTATGTTACATATTAGAATGCTCTCAAGAATGAAACTTTTAGAAATAGCACTATACTGAACTTAGTTCATGCACTGCAATTCCTTTTTGAACAGTGGTGTCTGGAAACTGTGGCCAGCAGAAGGGCTCACTGAAAGTTATTCTTTTTTTTTTTTTTTTTTTTTGTGCTTCTCTCTTGGTGTCTAGGTTTGACGTGGTGGGCTATGGCTGCATGACCTGCATTGGCAACAGTGGGCCTTTACCTGAACCTGTGGTAGAAGCCATCACACAGGTAATTGCAGAGGTGCCTGTAGGTTTAGAGTATGATCTTTTGAGTTTAGTTAAAATTACTAGCTGGGTAATCTTGGGCAAGTTAATTAACCTATCTGTGCCTGGGTTTTCACAACTGTATATTGGAGATGATAATGGTATCTATTTTATAGAGTTGTGAGAATTAAGATGATGATAAACATAAGTCACTTAGTGCAGTGTCTGGCACTCAAGTGCTCAGTACTTGCTGGTTTTCACTACAAAGAGCTCTACAGTTGTTTGTTATAGGTATTGGGTTAGTGCAAAAGTAACTGTGATTTTTGCCATTTCAGTGATGAAGACCACAATTACTTTTGCACCAACCCAAATAATTTGAAAATTGGTTCAAAGTGAGACAAGTCTCCACACAAATGAATCTAAACTAAATTGCTTTGGCTTGATTTTTATCCCCAAAATGCTGAACCTTGAAAAATAGTATTTGGTTTGCTTTGCATTAATTATAGAATCTACGTAAGTCATTGTGACTTCCTTTAACTATCAACTGTTAGGTCTTTCCCACCTGTTCTTGGGCCCCAGGCAGCAATAACTAGTATGTTGCCTTCTAACTACCTGATATTTTCTCGTGAGCAGAAATCACTAAACATGTCTCTGCTTCCTTTGACCCAGAGTATCTCCCATGGGGACACCCCGGTGTACCCTTCTCCCCTCTAGTGGGAGAGAACCAAGTGAAAGGGCAGCTTAAAGGACTGTATCCTTGCGATGTGGAAACTCTTGCCAATGGTCTGAGACAAGAAGCCTAGTCAGTATCTTTTAATGACCTGATTTTTCTCTTGCCTTACACAGGGAGACCTTGTAGCTGTTGGAGTACTATCTGGAAACAGGAATTTTGAAGGTCGAGTTCACCCCAACACCCGGGCCAACTATTTAGCCTCTCCCCCCTTAGTAATAGCATATGCAATTGCTGGAACCATCAGAATCGACTTTGAGAAAGAGCCATTGGGTAAGATTTTGTTTGTGCAGCCATAATTTTTTTCCAGTGAATTCAGAAATATTACTAGAAGAAACTTAATAAGAAATGAAGCATAGAGCCTCCAGGGATAAGACAAAGAAGAGAATCATTTCTTTATTCCCCAATATACAGCTAAGACTTAACTGCAATAGTTAAAGCAAGAATCTACTGAGGGTAAAGGATAACTAAAGGAAAATAGGTGCCAAAAGGAATAGACATCTTGCTATTCTGGTTTCTTCTGTAGTTCCTCCCTTTCTAGCTCTCACTTTAATGATAGGCATTGTTTTAATATATACTCTGTAGAAACATACTGCAGATATTTCAACTTCTCAGAATTCCAAAGAAATGATACATCATTTCCTTTCCTCAGATCAGCTTGCTTGCTCTGCCTGCCTCAATCTATTCTAAGCCGAATAGATAATATGAAAACAATGCCTCTGAAATTTACTTTTAGGAAATCATAACTTCAGACGTACAGTTGATCCTCGTTATTTGTGAGTTCTATGTTTGCAGATTTGCGTAGTCACTAAAATGTATTTTAACCCCCAAATCAATATTTGTAGTATGTTCACTGTCATTCACAGATCAGCACAAAGGGGTGAAAACTTTATATCATTCAACACACACGTTCTATGCTGAGATCTGATAAGGCGTCACTCTGACTTCTTGTTTCAGCTCTCCTGCGATATATAAGGATCCTTTTCTTGGTCTACGTAGTGCCATGCTTTTTGCATTTTTGTGCTTTTTGTGGTGATTTCGCTGTTCAAAATGGTCCTTGAGCATAGTCCTGAAGTGCTTCTGGTGTTCTTGAACACAGGCCAACTGTGATGCGCATTGTGTTTAGATAGGCTTCGCTGGAAGTTCAATGTCAGTGAGTCAACAATTTCTATTAAATAAGGTGAATAATAAACCTCACATGAAGCAATGTTATGTATTGATTGGTGACCAGAGGCTTGCAGGAACCTAACCCTGTATTTCCTCCAGTGGCAGTGATTCCGTATCCACTCATTCAGTGTTCACACGGGCTTTATAGAACATAGCTACCGAGGAGAATGAGGCTTGACTCTGTATAATCATGAAAATTGCATATTAGAAAGTTTTCTCATTAATAAACATTTTTTCCCCAGGAGTAAATGCAAAGGGACAGCAGGTATTTCTGAAAGATATCTGGCCGACTAGAGACGAGATCCAGGCAGTGGAGCGTCAGTATGTCATCCCGGGGATGTTTAAGGAAGTCTATCAGAAAATAGAGGTGAGGTCCCACACTGCCCTCCCCGCCCCAGAGGATCTAAGGGAAAGCTGCTCCCTTTGTGTCCTGTCTGCAGACCTCAAGGCTAATGGGAGTATAAACTATATAAAGTAACATTTATTTCTTCAGATAACTGGGGAGGTGGTTCTCCGTCATTTTTCTCCTGTGACTCGCATTTTTACAAACCCCACCTCCCCCAAATGTTCCCAGATTTGGACAAGTTGGTGACAGCCTAGAGAAGAAAGGCCTCCTCAGGTTCAGCTCTCCAAAACCCCACGCCTTTCTCGGACACCCAGGGGTGTGTGTCAGCTGTGGCGAGGACCCCTGGTGGTCACTATATTGTGTCACTAAGTGGAGTCCATTGGTTGAATGCACCTCTCAGAATGCATTTTTGCACACTTAAAAATAAAAAAATTAAGGCCACTCAGTAGGAAGTGCCAAACTACTGAAATAAAACTTTCCGTACATTTTACAAATAGGAGGAAATGTGTGGGGCTCAGCATTATATTCTGAGACTCTTGGATATTATTCCTTTCCCCGCCTTCTGCATTCAACTGACCCAAGGGCTTCTGACTGCGGCTGATGCTTTAAATGAGAGTAGAACTGTCTAGGGGAAAGGGTGATGGGGGTGTGATGTTCACACACTGCACTCTTCACAAGGTGCTCCTTTGGAGATGGTGTTAGGGAGCTTGGCAGGCATTATGTTAAATGCCTTCCTCCAAAGGCCGAGTTAATGGACCTGTGGACAGAATTCAAACCAATTTTAATGCATAGCAGCTGTCATTTGCAACCCAGTGTTTGTGTGACCTGGAAGGCCACTTCCCAAAACACTCAGAGAGTAATTTCCCCTTTGGTACAATCTGGATTATTATTTCATAAGTTATTGATAAGCATATGCATTAGTTATCTATTGCTATGATATAGCAATAGATATAGTGAGTTGAAACAACAAACATATATTGTCTCCCATTTTCTGTGGGTCAAGAATCCAGGCACAGCTTCACTGTGTACTTTCACAGGGTTCCCATAAGATGTCATCTGGGGCTGCAGTCTCTGGAGGAGGGTCCACTTAGGCTCACTCATGTGGCTATTGGCAGGATCAAGTTCCTCAAGGGCTGTTGCACTGAGGTCCTCCGTTTCTCACTGGCTGTTCGCTAGAAGCCTCCCTCAACACCTTGCTATGAGGGTCTCTTCACGACTCACACATGGTAGCTGGCTTCCATCAGAGCAAGAGAGCGAGAGTCAGAAGGCAGGTCTCAATAACCTAATCTAGGAGATAGTCACTAGCTTCAGCCCACACTCAACAGGAGGGGGTCAACTAAGGATGTGAATCCCAGGAGGCAGGATCCCTCCTGCCATCCTAGAAGCTGCCTATCACGGTGCATATGTATGTTGTTTGTTTTTCAGAGACCAGGTCTTGCTTTGTCACCCAGGCTGGAGTGCAGTAGTGTCATCATAGCTCACTGCCACCTCAAATTCCTGAGCTCAAGCAATCCTCCCATCTCAGCCTCTCGAGTAGCTCGGACTACAGGCACATGCCACCACACCCAGACAATTTTTTTTTAATTTTTGTAGAGACATGGTTTTGCCATCTTGCCCAGGCTGGTCTTGAGCTGCTGGGCTCAAGCCATCCTCCCACCTCAGCCTCCCTAAGTAATGGGATTAATAGATGTGAGCTACCACGCCCAGCCCACAGTGTCTCTGGATTTTTAAGTTACTTAGCATGACCCACTATTAGTATAAAGGAACTCTTGTATGTGGCTATTGAGAATAAAAATGGTTCTTAGTGTACCTTTTAGCTTGAATGTATGTTTTGTGTTTGCATATTAAATTTTCTCCGGAATGGGATGTGATTAGATCTGCCTTTCTTTTCTTTTTTAAGACTGTGAGTGAAAGCTGGAATGCCTTAGCAACCCCATCAGATAAGCTGTTTTTCTGGAATTCCAAATCTACCTATATCAAATCACCACCATTCTTTGAAAACCTGGTATGGCTTTTTATTTTTTAACAAAATGAATTCTTTGAAGGGTTTCTTTCCTAATAATATCTACTTTATTACCCCATGCTCTTGCTTTGACTACCCATTTTATTAAACCCTTTGCAAACCCAAGCAGATATTGCCGGGGAAAGTTTTGGGAGGCTGGGATATTTGGCTGCCGTGGGTCTATAGTTTCTCTATGCAGGGGTTCTGCGTGGATGTACACAGCCACCCTAGTAATCACCTGGACTTAAACCTAGTAGAGTCTGAGGGACTGTTCCAGGAGAACATCCCCAGAGCCCACCATAGTGAACCTTATACCCATAAAAACCAGGGACATTGTCCCTGAAACTGATGATCTAGAAGTTTATGCTCTCCTGGGTGGGTCACTGTGGGAAGGGATGCAGTAGAAGTGAGGATTCCAGTTGTCCTTAGCATCTGAGGAGTTCTAGGGATGTGAAGAGAGAGAATGTCATTTGCAGCTGCGTTACTGTTGCTTTTGAGGGGATATTGCCAGTATTTTACCTTTTCTTCAAGATTAAGATATGAATGTTTTGAGTAAATTCACCTTACTTTTCTTGGCATCTTTGATAAAAACTAGAACACTAGAATTTTCTGTGCATTGGTGTGGAACTGTCCTCTGATTCAGGTCCATGGGCCACCATCGTAGAGACTGATCTGGTAACTTGTTTGAGAAAACCTGGGCCAATGCTGACTTTTTGTATTCTTTGCTAGACTTTGGATCTTCAGCCCCCTAAATCTATAGTGGATGCCTACGTGCTGCTAAATTTGGGAGATTCGGTAACAACTGACCACATCTCTCCAGCTGGAAATATTGCAAGAAACAGTCCTGCTGCTCGCTACTTAACTAACAGAGGGTAAGTATGAGTGAGGCAGGAAGGACTAAAGGCAAAAATGGAGTAATGGAGTTAATGAGGCCAGCATTTGTCTTTTCACCTGGCCCTTTGGAATGAGACTCTTTGGTTTTGCACTGAGGCTTAACCCTGGGGTAAAAACCAATTGCATTTTCTGTTTGCTGCTTAACAGCTTCCATGGGAGAAACAATCAACATGTGAATCCCAACAAGGGGAAGGGGAGAGGGACCTTCATTTGAGCAAGTGTATACATTAGGCCCAACTGTCATCCCTGCCCCTGGGTTGGCTGATCTTTAAAGTACAAGGCTCTGCTCTTAACCTGGGGCAGAGGCAGAACCTGACATGCATTGCCAGGTCCTGGTTGAGAAACCTAATGTTTACAGAGCACTGCTTGGAGGATTTGCAGCTTACTCATCTGTTTATCAGTTCTTCAGTAGTGTGCTGATATTCATAGGTATGCCAGTATTATCAACTACTGTCTCATATATTAATCCACGTCAGTGGTTCACCAATCTGAGTTTCCACGAGAATCATGTGAGGACATAAAAATTCCTGGTTTCTATCCCCATCTGCTGAATCAGTTCTTTCAGTGATTCCCCAGAGCAAATTTGAGGAACAGAATCCAAATGCCTTTTTTCTATTGATTGTTGACCCCTTTTGAGGCATGAACACGTCAGAGAATTGAATGAAAGCAAATCTAATGCCTTCCCAGAAAAATGCACATACCCACAACATTTTGGACAGTTTCAGGGATTCCAAGACATACTCACCTGCTCCTGTAACCCATTAAACTCTCTCAGTCCTTAAATTCTATCTAACCATTGATTAAATAATATTAACACATCCATCCCCTAGTATTTTAAGGAACAGCTCAGTGAACTGGTCACTGTGTTAATTGTAAGGTACGTTTCCTGACACTGCAAAGTTTCCTTTCACTGAGGCCCCACAGACAAGATTTCCTCTGGTTTGGGGACCAGAAATAGCTGTTCTGCCTCTTTAGCACTGCCTCGATTTTTCTCTCATGAAAGTTGTAAGTTATGTTGCCAGCTGTGTGTCTTTCCTTTGCATTGAGTTCCTGATAATTCAGGGACAAATTTGAAACTATTTCTGGTTACTTTATGGAACGTATTTTGTGTTTCCCCCTGTTTGTGGCTCCATCTGATTTGCCTAACCTAATTCTTCCCTTTGCTTCCATTTTCTTACTTATTTTTAATTTAGCTCTTTATCTTATATGAAGCTTTATAGGCTACCCTACTAACAAATAAAACATTCTTTTTTAGATTTCCTTCTTATTTTTCTAACCAGATTTGAAAGACAGTTAACCCAGGAGAATACTGACTTATGCCTCTCACCACCCCTTCTCACCTCTCTCTCTTCTCCGTTGAAGCTTTGGGGACAGCTTTTCTGCCATGGAGAACAATGCTTAGGAGACTTAGAGAAATAGCCAGGTCTATGTTTTGTTTTGTTTTGTTTTTTTCTTTTCTTAGTGTAAGCTAAGGTTAATCTTTGCTTGCTTCACTAAGCCAGGTCCTTTCTTGCTTGCCTTCTTAGCCTAACTCCACGAGAATTCAACTCCTATGGCTCCCGCCGAGGTAATGACGCCGTCATGGCACGGGGAACATTTGCCAACATTCGCTTGTTAAACAGATTTTTGAACAAGCAGGCACCACAGACTATCCATCTGCCTTCTGGGGAAATCGTGAGTATTGTCTTCTGCTTCCTGCAGACACTAGCATTTGTCAGCCTTGGTGGAGGTTGGATATTTACAGTTACTCGCCTTTTGGTTTTAGTTGTTCTTCACAGCTCCATCCTACCCTAACTACAGTCCTCCTTGCCAGGTGTCCATATGCATAGAATGTATCACTGACAAATTCAAACCTTTTCTTCTTGCTTAGAGGTTCTAGACCGTGGTTTCACTGAGTCTCTTTTCTTAGGAATTGAGCTTTGAGTGAAATTTCATTTAAAGTATTTGAAGGGGAAATACCAGGTTAAATTAAAGGATATTTATCAAGAAGTGCTATTGTATGACTTTATTGGCATGTAATTTAATTCATCTAATCCACATGAAAAGAAGGAGTAGAGAGGTGCTTGGAGGCATGTTTTGGTTCTAATGGGAGCACTGTGGTCAGTATGTTGCAGCAGGGACTGTTTGTTCCCAGCTCCACGTTATACTACCTGTGGAGCCTTGAAGTTATTTCCATCTCTGAGCCTTGCTTTTCTCACCTGTGAAGTAAAAATACTACTTACCTTGGAAGAACGCTCTGAGGCTTAAAATGAAATGGAATGAAATATAAAACCTAGCATAGAGTCTGGTACATGTCATAGGTCCTTAGTGTCACTTCCCTTCCCAGTGATTGCTGTGAAATTGCCTGTAAACTGTTTAACTTACTTGAGAAATAACCCTGCCGACTTATTTTAAAATAATAATCGCTAATATGTCTATGGCACTTAACTACATTCTGGGTGTTCTCCTAAGCTCTTGGCATATATTGATTTATGTAATGCTTATAACAACCCCTTGAGGTAGGTACCATGATTATCTGTGCTTTAAATTGAGAAGTGAAGCATAAAGAGGTCATATTACTCCTTTAGGTCACACAGTGGAAAAGCTGAAATTAAAACCCAGAAAGTCTGGCTCTGAAGTCAGTGCCCTTTACCACCACACATACTGCCTCACTTGTAACTGATTATATTTTTGTAACACAAACTCGTTCTTTAGAAATAATCATTGATAACCAGGACCTAGCCCAGCAGACGCCTGTTCAATGGATAGCAGAGGTTACAGAATATTAAATGAAAAAAGATACATGTTGAATGATGGAATACCTTAGAGACCAAGGGGAAAGACTTGTAGTTATAGACATTGGGGGACCCCTAATAAACATCACAGTGTACCACACGCATTTACAAGCCCTGCATGACATAGAACTTCTAGTCAGATGTCTAGAACCTCATCTTAAATGAGACAGAATCAAGGATGAACAGACATTTGAGCCAAGACTTGAACAGGGTGATGGGGGGTGCAAAAAGTAAAAGAAAAAAATTATATCCTTAGAGAAGAGTTCATTTTCTGTTGCTATGAAATAACAATCAGAAGACAAGAAAGAATGTTTTAAATTTAAAAAGAAAATTCAAAGGAGAAGGTGATTAGTTGAGAACATTTCCTAGAATATGTAACAGAAAGATAAGAGAAAAAAATGTAAGAACTGAACTCAGGAGGCCCTAACAACCTGCCTAAATAGAAGTGTTAAAAAGAGAACAGAAAAAATGCAAGAGAGGAAATTATTTCAAAACAAAACAAAAAACTACAAGCAAAATTTCTCTGAGAATCCAGATTGAAAAGGCCCACTGAAGGCCCATCTAAATAATTTTAAAACACTCCAAGTTATATCACTGTGAAATTAAGAGCAACAAAAGGAGAAATCTCAACATTTCCAGACAAAAACAGCTCACATGAAACAACAGGAAATAAGACATGTTCCAGACTTCTTGATGCTAGAAACTTAGACTGAGGAAAATGATTTGCATCCTAAAATCTACGCCCATCAGACCATCAGTCAAGTGCACTTAAAGTAATGACACATTCAGATATTCAAAAGCTTAAAAAAGCCCTCAATACCTTCCTTAGGAAGCTACTTGGCAATGTGTTCCACCAAAATGAGGGAGTAAATCAAAAGGGAAGACATAGGATCCAGATGAAGGGAATCCCCAGGATGCTAGTGAAGGAAGAGTCCTCTGTAACAGGAATGCACCAAGCCCAGAGAGCAAGCAGTCAGCCCAAGTTGGAACGGGACTGAGAGCTCCAGGAATGATAGCTCCATGACAGAGATTTTAAAATGGTAAATTGCCTGATGTGTCTGAATATCTTTAAAGGTGATTTGTACTGTAGGGTTTAATTAATGGGTAAGGACATAGAAACAGGAAAAACATAGAAAAAATGAAAATGAGTAGTTTTCAAAAAAATTCATTCAAAACAAATGAAAATTACTGACTCCAGTGAAACATGTCTTAAATCACCAAGAAAAGGAAATCATAGCACATTACCTGGCTCAGCTGTAAATAGTATTTACATAGTCATAATCATGCAAACACCAAATGCTGACTTACCAAAATAACTATATTGGGAGGTTGGGAAGAAGGGAGATGTGTGGAAGAGGAGAGATTGTTAAGAGAAGTAAATCCTCAAAGTAGGATATTGACAGATAATTTTAAAAAGTGGAGAAATCAAGAACTAGTAGTTTAAACATAATACCTAGAGATACACAGGCACAGTAACAGAAGAAATAGCTAAATGCTATGTTCTCTTTAGAAGAGCATAAGAGTGCAGGGAGCTGTTGCTTTCTAAGCTGTCAGTGGCTCTCAGCATGGCGTGTTTAATAGAAAAGTCAGGAGCCCTGAGTTCTAGACCTGCTTAGTCCCTCTGATCTTGGGTAACATGAGGTGCTTTGCCATGAGATTGTCAACTTTGCAGTACTTTTTAAAGCACACACTCTCACATTGTTAATACCCAAAGCTATAGTCTCTGAAAATATCAGATAAGTTGTTTCTTTCTGGTCTTTGAAAGGATCCAGACAATTCAGTTAGAAGAAGGTTTTCACTGTTTCTATGACAGTTTCTATATTTACGAGTTCTGTCTAGCTGAAGACATACAGAATCCTATCCGGGTTTAGGTAATGCATGCGAAATTAACCACAGGTTCCATCAGTACACCAAAATACAAATTTGTGAAAGTCTGTTTGAGAGTTTTCTTTAGCTCCTGTCTCTCTTTTGAGGAATTTTATCTTCTGACTTACATAGCCTGGAAAAATAATGGTACTGCTCAACCACCAGAGATGATAGCATGTCTTTGTAAAGTCTCAGTTCAGTGAGATATTCAGATTTCCTGTGAGAAACAAATCTGTTTGTATAAGATGTTTCTCATGTACTAAAATATTAATCTTTTTCTACCTTTTATTGGGCTTCCATTTGCATTTCTAGCATCTCTTCCCTTGACCTCCATGAAGAAAGGGGACTAATAAAAGTTTGCACTTTATATAATTTCAGAACATGTTACGTTCTTTGTGTTTTGCTAATTTTACAACTGACATCACCGAGTTTCTGATATTGCGTCAAAATGTTTAGGTCACATTCTGTTTTTTGAGTTTTAAAATAGTTTAGTCAATGGAAAAGAAAAAATCTGATCTAGTTTCCTTTTCTCCCCTGATGCCTTAGGATTCTAATGTTTTTATAAAACCAACAACAATTAGGCATTTCTGTCAAAAGAATATAAAATGGTTTTTAAGAATACAAAATTTAAGGCCGGATGCAGTGGCTTACGCCTGTAATCCCAGCACTTTGGGAGGCCGAGGTGGGAGGATCACTTGAGGTCAGGAGTTCAATACCAGTTTGGCCAACATGGTGAAACCCCATCTCTACTAAAAATACAAAAATTAGCTGGGTATGGTGGTGTGCGCCTGTAATCCCAGCTACTTGGGAGACTGGAGCAGGAGAATCAATTGAACCCGGGAGGTGGAGGTTGCAGTGAGCTGAGATCGTGCCACTGCACTCCAGCCTAGACAATAGAGTGAAACTCTATCTCAAAAAAAAAAAAAAAAGAATACAAAATTTAATTTGGTAGAAGTAAAAAGATCAAGATAATTGGGAATTTGTAGACAAGATGATTGGACGGATTTGGCCATCTGCAAACCCATCCAGCCCCGCCCTCACCAGGGCTCAGGGGACCTGTGTCCATTCTTTGCCTCTCCTGCATCTGTAAAACTTCCTTTTCTCTTCCTCAGCTTGATGTGTTTGATGCTGCTGAGCGGTACCAGCAGGCAGGCCTTCCCCTGATCGTTCTGGCTGGCAAAGAGTACGGTGCAGGCAGCTCCCGAGACTGGGCAGCTAAGGGCCCTTTCCTGCTGGTGAGTATGAAGTAGACATCCTAGGAGGCAGCTCCCCTCTGAACTGGGAGGGTCCCCAGGCACAAATCCTGTTGCTTTACTTTCCAAGAAGATGTCAAGGAAGAGCAAGCTCAAAAAAGCAGGTAGTGTTTATCCCTGACCTGCTTCTTGGTGCCTCTGGATTTATTTTTTTTGGTGAAGGGCAATGCAGAGTTGAACTGGATCTATCATTCATTAATGGACCTTGGGGGCATGTCTATAGAACAGTTTTGGGGTAGGGTCTGTGAAGTCTCTGAAAACATATCCAGAAGTATACATGTATGTCTTTCATGGGGAGAGGTGTCATGGCTTTTATAACATTCTCAGAGGCTGAGGACCCCAAATTTATTCAGGTCCCTTGTTCCAGGTGAATGTCAGGAATAAGCCAGGGCAATTGTATTATCTGTCAGTTTCACAGAAGAGAAAAGGAGCCTGGACTTTTTCAGGAGTTACTTTGGCAAGAATGGGTTCTAAGTCTCCTGGAAAATTGGGAGAATCACTTTTTATAATTGCACTTCACTGCCTATGAATATCTGCTTATGGGCTCTCGATGAGAGTGAAACTCACTCTGCACATACCCAGGCAGCTCTTTAGAACCTTCCGCCATCTCGGGGCTCTACCTCTTGAGGTGTCCCCATGGAAGGGGCCATGCAGGGAGCAGAGAAGCTTTTGCCTCTTGAGCATTTGCTTGCCCTAAAAGCAGAGAAGAATCATGCCACCCAGCCTGAATCTTCAGGGTGGGGTACACATGGCTTACCTGATGTCAATTTAAATCATTTGTGGCTCGCAAATTAATGCACCTCGGAAACACTAAGTTCATATCCACAAGTACAGTAAAAAAATGTGGCTGTCTGGCAGGCAGTTCTCCAGACATTTAGGCTTCTGATAATGTCTTTGAACATCACACCTATTATTTTAATTGGTTATTTTGCTCTGAGGAAAATAGAAATGTTCTCTGATTAGTTGGTAGTAGGTCAAAGGCCTGTCTTTTCTGGAAACTATTGAAAAGAACCAGATAATTGCAGAAGAAAAGGATTTTAGGAAGGGGGTTGGGAGCTGTAGCCAAAATGCAACCCAGGCAGTCAGCACTCAGGTAGGGAACTCTAAGATCTGATAGAGGATAAGAAGAGAACTGGCCCCCAGGGGTTCTCGAGAGTTCAGACTTTTCTATAGAACCGCTTGAGTTCTGGCTGCCCAGGAAGCCATACAGTCTTCTGTTCTGTAGCTGTCCAGGCTGGGCCACGTAGCCGTGCTGGACTGTACTTACAGAGAGCAGTGGACAGCTATGATTTACAGCTTCTGAAGCAAAGCAGCATGGCCTTTACATGAATAGGGTGACATGAATAGGGTGTGTTTAGAAAGCTTTCTACCTCCCTAGAATACATCCATCTATCCCTAAAACCCTAGAAAAGATCTACCGCCCCAAAGAATCTGCCCTCTCTCTGTAGCAGTGCGTCTCAAGTTTGGAAACACTTACGGGATTTTTTTTTTTTTTAATACTTTAATACCTGTGTTTGGATCTCATCTCCAGAGATTCTGGTTTAATTGGTAAGGAGAAAGGCCTGGACATTGGGATTTTAAAAGCCTCCCCTGCTGATTCTGGTATGCAGCAGTGGTTGAGAACCATTGCGCTATAGTTCACGGTTCTCAAAATTATAAGAATCACTAGCCCCCTCCCACCCCACGCTCCCTGCAAGACATTCTGATGCAGCAGATCTGGGGTAGTACGCAAGTATCTATGTTTTCAACAAGCTCCTAAAGTGACCCTGGTGTTGGGCATCTTAAAAGTGTGCCCTAGATACCAAGAGACCTCTTAGGATATTTTAATATTATATGACAGTTATTAATCATTAATAATAAACTAATGGGGAGTTCTAGTTAATGGAGTACCATCCTTTATTGCTGTATATTGCCAATTATAGATTCCCAATAAAACATACTTTAAGCTTAATATCAAGACTATATTCAACACAATTTCATCTTTGAAGCAGGAAGTGTAAAAGCAGTACACAAGAGGTAATCGTTTACTTTATCTGTGGTATGTTCTGAAAGTTGCTTTTTTGATTGAACTTTCTGTGCCTGCTGATACACCTAAAATAGTAGAAAAAAATCGAGGGAAAAATTTTATGTTGTTTTGTGATGTGGATTCCAGATACAATGTAACTTTGCTAAAACATGTTATATCATTTGTCAGACTTCATGGGTCCAATTACCAGATACCAGCACTGACTCCCTGGGTAAAGGGGGACAATAAGGGCATCTACATCCCCGGGTTAGTGGAGGGTGGAATGAGAGGAATTATTTAAGTGCTTACATAGTGCCTCTACATTATGAGCAATCAGTGAAGACTAGCTATTGTGTTATTTATCACTAGAGGATAACATTTTATATAAAATATTAATATGTACTTACAAATAATTTAGGTGTGAGAACAGTTCTAACTTACAAAGTCTTTTGTTTGTTTGTTTTTGTTTTTTTAACAATCACCAGCTCAAGAAGCTTATAATTTGGGGTAGGGCACAGACCAGTAAATAGACAATTACAAAGCAATATAATAGAAGAAAGCACGGTGTTATGAGGCAAAAATAAGGACCACTAACTGAAAATTCATTACGCCATTTTCTGTCATCCTAGATGTATTCAAGATGTAATTCCCTTAGAGTACAAAGTTAATGTAAAAAAAAACGCTTCATTGTGACCTTCAGTCTAGAAGATGTATGGCAAAATTAGGCTGAAGCATCTTTTTCTCCTGTGACATTAGACATCTGATTTCACTGAAATATAGTACACAATTACTGGAAATGAGGGCCTATAAAAGTCCACAAAATCAAGTGACTTTTCAAGATATAACAACGGTAAAAGGTTACTGTCATCACAGTCTATGAATCATCTCATTATCGATATTCTAGACTTTGAAGTAAAATAATAAAAAGTTTACTTAAAGCAACAGCATCAGATAATTAAACAATTCTTTGGTATTTAATACTAATATTTCAGAAATAGAACTCCAGAGTATTTCCAGATGTGCATATGCTGATCGATTTTTAGGTTTATCATCCTTCGCTTTATAACGGAAGTCATTTCTTATACATTGATAGAATGTAGTATGATTGTAGTGATATTTTTCACTCTGACATTAACTAAAAACATGGTGTAAATGGAGAATTATAGAGGTAGCAAGGCAAAGGTTACAAAATATATGCAAACATTTTTGTTTATTTGTATGATGTATTTCATTGTTGTTGTTTTTTTTTTATTATTATACTTTAAGTTCTGGGGTACATGTGCAGAATGTGCAGGTATACATGTGCCGTAGTGGTTTGCTGCACCCATCAGCCCATCATCTACATTAGGTATTCCTCCTAATGCTATCCCTCCCCTAGGCCCCCACCCGCCAACAGGCCCCAGTGTGTGATGTTCCCCTCCCTGTGTTCATGGGTTCTGATTGTTCAACTCCCACTTATGGGTGAGAACATGCAGTGTTTGGTTTTCTGTTCTTGTGTTAGTTTGCTGAGAATGATGGTTTCCAGCTTCATCCATGTCCCTGCAAAGGACATGAACTCATCCTTTTTTATGGCTGCATAATATTCCATGGTGTATATGTGCCACGTTTTCTTAATCCAGTCTATCAGTCATTGATGGGCATTTGGGTTGGTTCCAGGTCTTTGCTATTGTGAACAGTGCCACAATAAACATACGTGTGCATGCGTCTTTATAGTACAATGATTTATAATCCTTTGGGTATATACCCAGGAATGGGATTGCTGGGTCAAATGGTATTTCTGGTTCTACATCCTTAAGGAATCGCCACACCGTCTTCCACAATGGTTGAACTAATTTACACTCCCACCAACAGTGTAAAAGCATTCCTATTTCTCCCCATCCTCTCCAGCATCTGTTGTTTCCTGACTTTTTAATGATCGCCATTCTAACTGGTGTGAGATGGTATCTTACTGTGGCTTTGATTTGCATTTCTCTAATGACCCGTGAGGATGAGCATTTTTTCATATGTTTGTTGGCTGCATAAATGTCTTTTGAGGAGTGTCTGTTCATATCCTTCACCCACTTTTTGATGGGGTTGTTTGCTTTTTACTTGTAAATTTAAGTTCTTTGTAGATTCTGGATATTAGCCCTTTGTCAGATGGATAGATGGCAAAAATTTTCTCCCATTCTGTAGGTTGCCTGTTTACTCTGATGATAGTTTCTTTAGCTGTGCAGAAGCTCTTTAGTTTTAATTAGATCCCATTTGTCAATTTTGGCTTTTGTTGCCATTGGTTTTGGTGTGTTAGTCATGAAGTCTTTGCCCATGCCTATGTCCTGAATGGTATTGCCTAGGTTTTCTTCTAGGGTTTTTATGGTTTCATGTCTTACGTTTAAGTCTTTAATCCATCTTGAGTTAATTTTTGTATAATGTGTAAGGAAGGGATCCAGTTTTAGCTTTCTGCATATGGCTAGCCAGTTTTCCCAACACCATTCATTAAATAGGGAATCCTTTCCCCATTGCTTGTTTTTGTCAGATTTGTCAAAGATCAGATGGTTGTAGATGTGTGGTGTTATCTCTGAGGCCTCTGTTCTGTTCCACTGGTCTATATAATTGTTTTGGTACCAGTACCATGCTGTTTTTGTTACTGTAGCCTTGTAGTATAGTTTGAAGTCAGGTAGCGTGATGCCTTCAGCTTTGTTCATTTTGCTTAGGATTATCTTGGCTCCGTGGGCTCTTTTTTGGTTCCATATGAAATTTAAAGTAGTTTTTTCCAATTCTCTGAAGAAGGTCAATGGTAGCTTGGTGGGGATACCATTGAATCTATAAATTATTTTGGGCAGTATGGCCATTTTCACAATATTTATTCTTCCTATCCATGAGCATGGAATGTTTTTCCATTTGTTTGTGTCCTCTCTTACGTCCTTGAGCAGTGGTTTGTAGTTCTTGAAGAGGTCCTTCACATCCCTTATGAGTTGTACTCCTAAGTGTTTTATCTTTGTAGCAGTCGTGAATGGGAGTTCACTCATGATTTCGCTATTTATTATCAGTGTATAGGAATGCTTGTGATTTTTGCACATTGGTTTTGTATCCTGAGACTTTGCTGAAGTTGCTTATCAGCTTAAGGAGATTTTGGACTGAGGCAATGGGGTTTTCTAAATATACAATCATGTCATCTGCAAAGAGAGACATTCCTATTTGAATACCCTGTATTTCTTTATCTGGCCTGATTGCCCTGGCCAGAACTTCCAGTACTATGTTGAATAGGAGTGGTGAGAGAGGGCATCCTTCTCTTGTGCCGGTTTTCAAATGGAATGCTTCCAGTTTTTGCCCATTCAGTATGATATTGACTGTGGGTTTGTCATAATAGCTCTCACTATTATTTTGAGATATGTTCCATCAATACCTGGTTTATTGAGAGTTTTTAACATGAAGGGCTGTTGAATTTTGTCAAAGTCCTTTTCTGCATCTATTGAGATAATCATGTGGGTTTTGTCTTTGGTTCTGTTTATGTGATGGATTACATTTATTGAATTGCATATGTTGAACCAGCCTTGCATCCCAGGGATGAAGCCCACTTGATCATGGTAGATAAGCTTTTTGATACGCTGCTGGATTCGGTTTTCCAGTATTTTATTGAGGATTTTTCCATCGATGTTCATCAGGGATATTGGCCTCAAATTTTCTTTTTTGGTTCTGTCTCTGCCAGGTTTTGGTATCAGGATGATGCTGGCCTCATAAAATGAGTTAGGGAGGATTCCCTCTTTTTCTGTTGATTGGAATAGTTTCAGAAGGAATGGCACCAGCTCCTCTTTGTACCTCTGGTAGAATTCGGCTGTGAATCCATCTGGTCCTGGGCTTTTTTTGGTTGGTAGGCTATTAATTACTGCCGCAATTTCAGAACTTGTTATTGGTCTATTCAGGGATTTGACTTCTTCCTGGTTTAGTCTGGGGAGGGTGTATGTGTCCAGGAATTTATCCATTTCTTCTAGATTTTCTAGTTTATTTGCGTAGAGGTGTTTATAGTATTATCTGATGGTACTTTGTATTTCCGGGGGATCACTGGTGATATTCCCTTTATCATTTTTTATTGCGTCTATTTGATTCTTCTCTCTTTCCTTCTTTATTAGTCTGGCTAGCAGTCTGTTTTGTTGATCTTTTCAAAAAACCAGCTCCTGGATTCATTGATTTTTTGAACAGTTTCTGGTGTCTCTATCTCCTTCAGTTCTGCTTTGATCTTAGTTATTTCTTGCCTTCTGCTAGCTTTTGAGTTTGTTTGCTCTTGCTTCTCTAGTTCTTTTAACTGTGATGTTAGGATGTCGATTTTAGAACTTTCCTGCTTTCTCTTGTGGGCATTTAGTGCTATAAATTTCCCTGTACACACTGCTTTAAGTGTGTCCCAGAGATTCTGGTATGTTGTGTATTTGTTCTCATTGGTTTCAAAGAACATCTTTATTTCTGCCTTCATTTCGTTTTTTACCAGTCATTCAGGAGCAGGTTGTTCAGTTTCCATGTAGTTGTGTGGTTTTGAGTGAGTTTCTTAATCCTGAGTTCTAATTTGATTGCACTGTGGTCTGAGAGACAGGTTGTTATGATTTCCATTCTTTTGTGTATGCTGAGGAGTGTTTTACTTCCAATTATGTGGTCAGTGTTAGAAAAAGTGCAGTGTGGTGCTGAGAAGAATGTATATTCTATTGATTTGGGGTAGAGAGTTCTGTAGATGTCTATTAGGTCAGCTTTGTCCAGAGGTGAGTTCAAGTCCTGGATATCCTTGTTAACTTTCTGTCTTGTTGATCTAATATTGACAGTGGGGTGTTAAAGTCTCCCACTATTATTGTGTGGGAGTCTAAGTCTCTTTGTAGGTCTCTAAGAACTTGCTTTATGTATTGGGTGCATATATATTTAGGATAGTTAGCTCTTCTTGTTGCATTGATCCCTTTACCATTATGTAATGGCCTTGTCTCTTTTTGATCTTTGTTGGTTTAAAGTCTGTTTTATCAGAGACTAGGATTGCAACCCCTGCTTTTTTTTTGCTTTCCATTTAGTTGGTAAATCTTCCTCCATCCCTTTATTTTGAGCCTATGTGTGTCTTTGCACCTGAGATGGGTCTTCTGAATACAGCACACTGATGGGTCTTGACTCTATCCAGTTTGCCAGTCTGTGTCTTTTAATTGGGGCATTTAGCCCATTTACACTTAAGGTTAATACTGTTATGTGTGAATTGGATCCTGTCATTATGCTGTTAGCTGGTTATTTTGCCCGTTAGTTGATGCAGTTTCTTCATAGCATTGATGGTCTTTACAATTTGGTATGTTTCTGCAGTGACTGGTATCGGTTTTTCCTTTCCATGTTCATTGCTTTCCTCAGGAGCTCTTGTAAGGCAGGCCTGGTGGTGACAGAATCTCTCAGCATTTGCTTGTCTGTAAAGGATTTTATGTCTCCTTAACATATGAAGCTTAGTTCGGCTGGATATGAAATTTTGGGTTGAAAATTCTTTAAGAATGTTGAATGTTGGCCCCCATTCTCCTCTGGCTTGTAGGGTGTCTGTAGAGAGATCCATTGTTAGTCTGATGGGCTTCCCTTTGTGGGTAACCCGACCTTTCTCTCTGGCTGCCCTTAACATTTTTTTCTTTTGTTTCAGCCTTGGTGAATCTGACAATTATGGGTCTTTGTTGAGTATCTTTGTGGTGTTCCATGTATTTCCTGAAATTTGAATGTTGGCCTGCCTTGCTAGGTTGGGGAAGTTCTCCTGGATAATATCCTGAAGAATGTTTTCCAACTTGGTTTCATTCTCCCTGTCACTTTCAGGTACACCATTCAAACGTAATTTGGTCTTTTCACATAGTCCCATGTTTCTTGGAGGCTTTGTTCGTTTCTTTTCACTCTTTCTTCTTTTTTCTCTAATCTTTTCTTATTGCTTTATTTCATTGAGTTGATCTTCAATCTCTGATATCTTTTCTTCCACTTGATCGATTCAGCTATTGATACTTGTATATACGATTCAGCTATTGATACTTGTATATACTCACGAAGTTCTCGTGCTGTGTTTTTCAGCTCTATCAGGTCATTTATGTTCTTCTCTAAACTGGTTATTCTAGTTAGCAATTCGCCTAACCTTTTTTCAAGGTTCTTGGCTTCCTTGCCTTGGGTTAAAACATGCTCCTTTAGCTTGCAGGAGTTTATTACCACCCACCTTCTGAAGCCTGCTTCTGTCAATTTGTCAATCTCATTCACCGTCTAGTTTTGTTCCCTTGATGGTGAGGAGTTGTGATCCTTTGGAGGAGAAGAGCCATTCTGGTTTTCGGAATGTTCAGCCTTTTTGTGCTGGTTTCTCCCCATCTTTGTGTATTTATTTACCTTTGGTCTTTGACATTGGTGACCTTTGGATGGGGTCTCTGAGTGGATGTCCTTTTGGTTGATGTTGATACTATTACTTTCTGTTTGTTAGTTTTCCTTCTAACAAACAAGACTCCTCTGCTGCAGGTCTGCTGGAATTTGCTAGAGGTCCACTCCAGACCCTGTTTGCCTGGGTATCACCAGCGGAAGCTGCAGAACAGCAACGATTGCTGCCTGTTCCTTCCTCTGGAAGCTTTGTCCCAGAGGCGGACCCACCAGCTGCCAGCCAGAGCTCTCCTGTATGAGATGTCTTCCAGTCAGGATACACAGGGGTCGGGGACCCACTTGAGGAGGCAATCTGGCTTTATCAGAGCTCAAATGCTGTGCTGGGAGAACCACTACTCTATTCAGAGCTGTCAAGCAGGGACATTTAAGTGTGCTGAAGCTGCACCTACAGCCACCCCTTCCCCTAGGTGCTCTGTCCCAGGGAGATGGGGGTGTTATCTATAAGTACCTGACTGGGGCTGCTGCCTTTTTTTCAGAGATGCCCTGCCCAGAGAGGAGGAATCTAGAGAGGCAGTAGGCCTTGCTGAGCTGCGGTGGGCTCCACCCAGTTCAAGACTTTGTTTACACTGTGAGGGTAAAACCACCTACTCAAGCCTCAGCAATGGCCAATGCCCCTCTGCCCACCAAGCTCGAGCATCCCAGGTCAACCTCAGACTGCTGTGCTAGCAGCAAGAATTTCAAGCCAGTGGATCTTAGCTTTCTGGGCTCCTTGTGGGTGGGACCCACCAAGCCAGGCACTGGAGGGAATCTCCTGGTCTGCTGGTTGTGAAGGCCATGGGAAAAGCGCAGTATCTGGGCCAGCGTGCACTGTTCCTCCTGGTACAGTCTCTCATGGCTTCCCTTGGCTAGGAGAGGAAGTTTCCTGACCCTTTGTGCTTCCCAGGTGAGGCGACGCCCCACCCCACTTGGGTACATCCTCCATGGGCTGCACCCACTGTCCAACCAGTCCCAATGAGATGAACCGGGTACCTCAGTTGGAAATGCAGAAATCACCCGCCTTCTGTGTCAGTCTCACTGGGAGCTGCAGACTGGAGCTGTTCCTATTCAGCCATGATGCCAGCTCTCTCACAAAGTCTTTTGTAAACCTGTGTATCCAAAGAAAAGATTGGAAGTATGTCTAAACTACTGTCTTTATTCATCAGGGAATCAAAGCTGTCCTGGCCGAGAGCTATGAGCGCATTCACCGCAGTAACCTGGTTGGGATGGGGGTGATCCCACTTGAATATCTCCCTGGTGAGAATGCAGATGCCCTGGGGCTCACAGGGCAAGAACGATACACTATCATTATTCCAGAAAACCTCAAACCACAAATGAAAGTCCAGGTCAAGGTAAGCTGGAGCCTCTCTATGCCAGGCCCTGTCAAAAGGGGCCCCCTTGTTTGTAACCAGTCTTGTTAGAAGGAAATTAGTGAGGTTTAGAAGGCAAAAAATATCACTCAGGAGGCCTGCATTAGACTTAGGAAGCCTACTAGCATCTTTTCTACCTGCCTTCATAGCATAGGATGATGCCTATGGATTTATTAATTTCTCTGTTTATTCACAGTTATCCTCAGTTCCATTCTTACCTCCCACCCGCTACTGTACCCTGTTCCCGGTCTCTCGTGATGAGAGCTCAGGGATGTGACATTTCACATTACCTAAAACATTTCACTATAAAAACGTGAGCAACAGATATACTCACCCCTCCCTAAGCCTGCCCATAGGCACCAGGCTTTGATTAGCCCAAGAGTGAAAATGATAGATCCCTAGGCAAGGTAAAGATAAAGTGCCCAGCACCAGGTCCCAGGGGACATTCGGTGCCCCAGACAGAGGCAGTGCAAAAGTCTGTGTCTCAGATAAGCAGATGGGCCAGCTGCCTAAGGGACAACCTTAATGAAATCTCTGCTGATTGGATACTTCTGTCCACAGGGAGCCCCCAGAGGTTTAGAAAATACCACCCCGATGTCATTAATAACTACTGCCCTGAGAAGCTATTTCTAGTTCTTAGATGGCTCTCACCCCCATCATTTACAGTCTGCAGTGATTCTCAAACTGTAATGGGCAAAGCAGCCTCCCAGGGATCTTGCTGAAATGCATCTTCTGATTTAGTGGGTCTGGGCTGGGGCCAGCAGCCTTGCATGTCCCCATGTGCTGCTGGTGTTGCTGAAGTGTGGACCACACCTGAGGGGCAGGCTGGGCAGAGCTGTCTCGCCACCTCCCTCAATGATGCTTCTGTTTCTTTCAATGATGCTTCTGTTTCTTTGTGCCACAGCTGGATACTGGAAAGACCTTCCAGGCTGTCATGAGGTTTGACACTGATGTGGAGCTCACTTATTTCCTCAACGGGGGCATCCTCAACTACATGATCCGCAAGATGGCCAAGTAGGAGACCTGCACTTGGTGCTGCGCCCAGGGAGGAAGCCGCACCACCAGCCAGCGCAGGCCCTGGTGGAGAGGCCTCCCCGGCTGCCTCTGGGAGGGGTGCTGCCTTGTAGATGGAGCAAGTGAGCACCGAGGGTTTGGTGCCAATCCTGCAGGCACAAAACCAGAAGTTTCTACATTCTCTATTTTTGTTAATCTTCTCTTTTTCCAGAATTTGGAAGCTAGAATGGTGGGAATGTCAGTAGTGCCAGAAAGAGAGAATCAAGCTTGTCTTTAAAGTTACTGATCACAGGACGTTGATTTTTCACTGTTTCCTATTAATCTTCAGCTGAACACAAGCAAACCTTCTCAGAAGGTGTCTCCTACCCTCTTATTGTTCCTCTTACCCTCTGCTCAATGAAACCTTTCTCTTGAGGGTCATTTTCCTTTCTGTATTAATTATACCAGTGTTAAGTGACATAGATAAGAACTTTGCACACTTCAAATCAGAGCAGTGATTCTCTCTTCTGTCCTCTTTTCCTTCAGAGTGAATCATCCAGACTCCTCATGGATAGGTCGGGTGTTAAAGTTGTTTTGATTATGTACCTTTTGATAGATCCACATAAAAAGAAATGTGAAGTTTTCTTTTACTATCTTCTCATTTATCAAGCAGAGACCTTTGTTGGGAGGCGGTTTGGGAGAACACATTTCTAATTTGAATGAAATGAAATCTATTTTCAATGAAAACTTGTTGACTTTGAGTTTTGCTGTGTTTGTGGCTAGAGTTTTGGGATATTTAGTACAGAGTGAATCTCAGACCATATCATTAGGAAGCCTGAATAACCTTCATATTCTTCCATTTTTACAACTCTATCAGAACTGTACAGGTATAATGGAAATGCTTAGGAACCATTATGCTCGCTCTTCCCTGTTTGGGAGCAGACAAGAAGGAAGAGTAGCCTGGTAGCAGTAGCAATGATATAAGGAAAAGCAGATAAATTTCAGGACACTAAAAACCAATTACCTGCTCATTTTTACCCCTGTAGTCATTTCTGGGCATGCCTTAGTTTGCTTGGGTTGCTATAATGTAATGCCATAGACTGGCTGAAAGAACAGAAATGTATTTTCTCACAGTTATGGAGGCTGGAATTCTGAGATCAAAGTTCTAGCCACTTCATTTTCTGGTGAGGACACTCTTCCTGGCTTACAGATGGCCACCTTCTTGCTTGTTCTCACATGGCATTTCTTTGGTATGTATGTGCCTGGTGGGGGAGAGAGAAAATAGGCTCTCATGTCTCTTCTTACAGCAACACTAATTGTATTGGATCAGGGTCCCACTCTTATGGAGACCCAAGAAAGCTGGTGGTATAACTTGGTTCAAGTCCAAATGCCTAAGAACCTGGGGAGGGGCATGGGGAATGCTGGTGTAAGTCCCAGAGTCTGAAGGCCCAGGAACAAGCAGGAGCTGTGATGTCCAAGGACAGGAGGGCAGGATCTTTGTAATGAATTTTTAATGTCAACCTGAGCACTCAGGGGATATGGCCTGGTCATCAGAACATCTGGAATCTAATCCTCTTTCTACTTCTCACCAGATGAGGGATCAAGACAGGTTATTTAGCATCCCTGCACTTGTGGTCCTGGGGATCTTATTTATATTCATTTAAAAAAAAATTACAAACAAACAGCCAGGCGCAGTGGCTCACGCCTATAATTCCAGCACTTTGGGAGGCCGAGGTGGGTAGATCACCTGAGGTCAGGAGTTCTAGACCAGCCTGGCCAACATGGTGAAACCCCGTCTCTACTAAAAATACAAAAAATTAGCCAGGTGTGGTATTGTGTGCCTGTAATCCCAGCTACACAGGAGGCTGAGGCAGGAGAATTGCTTGAACCCGGGATGCAGAGGCTGCAGTGAGCCGAGATCGTGCCATTGCACGCCCCCCTGGGCTACAAGAGCAAAACTCCGTCTCAAAAAAAAAAAAAAAAAATTACAAACAGAACTCCATTGTGATCCTCAAGTTAAGATCAGTCCTAGAATAAAAACACTAAGAATGGCTGAGAAAACAGACCTCCGCCCTCTCAGCTCTCCATTACTGAGCAGCTGGGGAGCTGTCTCGCTCCCCGCATTCAGTGGCTCCTGTGGTCTGAATTTTTGTGTCCTCCCCAAAATTCAGGCGGTGAAACCTTAACCCCCCAGGTAATGGTAATAGAAGCTGGGGCCTTTGGAAGGTGATTAGATCATGGGGGTAGTGCCTTTTAAAAGAGGCTCAAGATAAGATAGAGAGAGACCCCCTCATTTCTTCTGCCATGGGAGAACACAGCAAGAAGGCACCATCCGTGAACCAGAAAGTGGGTTCTCACCAGATACTGAATCTGCCAGTGCCTTGAACCTAGACTTTCCAGCCAGAACTGTGAGAAATTTCTATTGTTTATAAGCCACCCAGTTGATATTTAGTTACAGCAGCCCAACCAAGACTGTGGTTATGAGGAAACACATTATTGTGGCTAGACTAATGGAATTGGGTCCCTTACCTCCAAGTACACCCTCTGTCCTTTTCGGTAAAAATATCTTCGCCAGGCACAGTGTCTCATGCCTGTGATCCCAACACTTTGGGAGGCCGAGGCTGGAGGGTTGCTTGAGCCCAGAAGTTTCAGACCAGCCTGGGCAACACTCTACAGAAAAATAAACAAACAAATAAATAAAATAAATCAGCCAGGTGTGCACCTGTGGTCCCAGCTGTTCAGGAGGCTGAGGTGGGAGGATCACTTGAGCCTGGGAGGTCGAGGCTATGATTGCTCCACTGCACTCCAGCCTGGGCAATAGAGTGAGACCCTATCAATCAATCACCCCCCCCCCCCCAAAAAAAGTATCTTGGCCAGTGTCTCAACCTTGCCCACTAACAAGCCTAAATAAACCAACTTCTTTTACCTGGTTCTTTAAGGGCTGCTCATCTTACTATCCAAATTAAAAATCTGCTGTTCTCCCTCCCATATTCTTTGGGAATGAAGATTCCCCTGTTTGTTTGGATAGTTTTCCAAATTCATTACTGCATTCCTGGCATCCGCAGCAAGCTAAGAGTTAGTTAATATTTTTAATATAGCAAATAAGGACGAGGGATGCCCTTCATGTGTATTTACACACCAGATTTTTATGGTACATAGGGAGTAATCTAGGGAAAAGATATATTAGGCATGAATCTTAGCTGTGGTAGAAGCACAACTCAAATTAGCTTAAGAAAAAAAAAAAAGCTGGCTCATAGAACTTGAGGACAGTGGTGGCCATGACTATGGGCTTGATTGGATCTAGTGACTCAAGCTCCCTTCCATTTGCCCCTCCAACCACCCCCCCATCCCTCCACCAATCATACCTTCTGTTGGCCTCTGCAGTAGAGTGGCCTCTTCTGGGCCCTTCCTTCCACATGCCAGGGGATATGGCCACCAGCAGTTCTAGGGAAACCATTAATACTTTGTGATCTTAGAGATTTGTCTCCCAGTATTCCCTAGGGCAAAAATATTGGGAGTTCCTAATCACCTAAATGAAGAACCTTATTTTTGGCAGTTTCCCTTTCAGGGCTCTAACAGGACTGTGGAGTAATGCACAGGGTTATGTAGGAGCAATGCAGAGCCACTTTTGAAAAACAGTAGCCAAGGTTCTACTGGCTGCCTTCTTAGGACATTATTAAATATCATAAACACAAGTGGAATTTAACACCCAGCCAGTTTGTGTTCACCTAGACAGCGTCATTATCATGAACAAAGATTATATAACGATAGCTGATATTAAGTAAGTTTTAAAAGTTGACATCCCAAGAGTGAAGCCTACTTATTCAGTACAGATTTGTTGAATGAAATTCATAGTTTTATTTTATGGCATAATGAAACAGAGTTCCAGACGTGTACCTGCCAAACTTGGTTCTGGTTGTCTTATCGTATGCAGGCTGGATACCTGCTACTGTGCTTCTACAGGATGTTAACAGTGTCCCCTGAGTAAAACAGTTCCAGGGTCAGTACATTTGGGAACCACTGAGTTAAATGGGTTTTATCACTGCAGAACAGACACAAGAACAATGTGTGCTGTAAATCACTGTTTGCAGGGAAGGTGGCAGCAAATGGCACAGAAACCCACCTGACCACAGACTGCTTTCTTCTGGGCGTTCACGCACTGTGCTCCACAGGATACTCTTGAGAAACATTGAGCTATGGTTGGTCTGTTGTTTGAAATTCAAATAATAATGAATCCATTTTAAGGACAGGAATTGGTTTACTGACCTTGATGTTGAGATGACTCTTCATTTCAGGGTGAAAATATCACAGCATCAGCACAGGCCAGGACCGCAGAGATAACAAGGTGGTAGTTGTGTAACAGGTTGTGTCTGAACCACAGGAGCTTCAAAACATACACGGCTGGACACCCTGCCAGGATGCTCTAATGGGGCTGGGCACATGTCCATGAAAAAGACTCCCCAGTTGTTCCTAAAATGTGGCCTTTGTTCTAGAAATGCAATGACCAGCATTTGGGAGTCAGTCAAAAGATCCACTTCCTAAAAGCCCACCTGCTCATTTCTTTCATTCAATACATAATTAACCAAGTGCCTACTTTGTTTGAGTCCATGCCTGGCAATGACATTATTCCATTACAAGTCAAACAAGGAAATGCTAAGTTCTCCTTATTTCACTTCAGTCTGCCTGCCTCAGTTGGCTGAATAGGGCTATTCACCTTCATCCAAATTGAATCATTTACATACTTAAAAGAACTTTTCTTGGCCAGGCATGGTGACTCACGCCTGTAATCCCAACACTGTGGGAGGCCGAGGCAAGTGGATCACTTGAGCTCAGGAGTTCAAGACCAGCCTGGCCAACATGGTGAAACCCCGACTCTACTAAAAATAAAAAAATTTAGCCGGGTGTGGTGGTGGGTGCCTGTACCCAGCTACGTGGGAGGCTGAGGCAGGAGAATCACTTGAATCTAGAAGGCAGAGGTTGCAGTGAGCCGAGATCACACCACTACACTCCAACCTGGGCAACAGAAGGAGACTCCATCTCAGAAAAAAATAAATAAATAACTTTTATTAAATCTATTTCTAGTAGATGTTTTACACATCCTATTGGAGTTCTTAAACAATAGTGTATTAGTCTGTTTTCACACTGCTATAATGAACTGCCTGAGACTGGGTCATTTATAAAGAAGAGGTTTAATAGATTCACAGTTCCACATGGCTGAGGAGGCCTCAGGAAACTTACAATCATGGCAGAAGGGGAAGCAGGCACGTCTTACATGGCAGCAGATGAGAGAGAGAGTGTGTGTAAAGGAGGAATTGTCAAAACACTTATAAAACCATCATATCTCATGAGAACTAACTCACTATCCCAAGAACAGCATGGGGACAACTGCCCCCGTGATCCAATCACCTCCCATCAGGTCCCTCCCTTGACACATGGGGATTATAATTCAAGATGAGATTTGGGTGGGGACATATAGCCAAACCATATCAAATAGCAATCAAAAAACAAATCACATAAGAAAAGACACTCTTAATAAAATACAAATGGAAAATGAAAAAAAACCAACTCATAAACTTGGTTTAAATAATCCATTTGTATTGGGTCTTAGTAAGAATACTACTACTAGTAACTGTTATCAAGCAACTACTGTGTCATGTACTTTTCACACATTCTTTTAATTAAAAACTCTCCACTAACCCTTACAGTTCAGTATTATCCTTGTTTTACAGATGAAGAAAAGCCAAAGAGAAGTTATATAACTGGCAAGTTTCTCTGGCTCCCCGCCTGCACCACTGCTCACCAGATTGCATGAAGAGGGAGGCAGCTGTAACACCTCATCCCGTTCATCTCCAGGGAACTCAGATACTTGTTTCCATGTCCAGGAAACCGCAAACTAAGCTCTTTGAAGCATCAGCAAACCTTGCTAAGTGACATGTGAATGCCATTTGGATACATATTCTAATCTTTCAAGTAGAAAGGACAGTCAGACTGCCTCATCTGTAACATCCAAGGGATCTGAGAACAGACATTCAGTCCAGGTGTTGAACATCAACATCATTATAGGAAAATGGTCAAAGAGAACAATGGCACACGTTAAGAGAACATATTAATAGGGCAAGATGTATAGTAAACTAAGTTTTCAAGAAGTATTTTATCATTTTTATGCTCACTACTAAAAGCTGACCACTGTAGAGTGGACACACATTGCTACATACAGCAACTTTACAGTGGACAGCTTTTAGTAGTAAGCATAAAAATGGCTTTATGTTCTCATGTTCTCTGTGTAGCCATACCACACGTTGCTATACCAGGAACATGAGTACATATAACCATTACATATACATGCCTGTGTGTATGTATATTAGTTACATATACATATGTACAGTATATACATGTATATATATTGAACCCTTGGAAGGGATCAGCAAAGAGGAGGACTCAATAAAAAAGACTAGAATAGAACTAGAAGAGAGAGAAGCCCAGGGAGAGCTTCAAGAAGAGTGCTCAACAGGGCCAAATGCGCAGAGGTCAAATAGAAGGTTAAGAAGTGCCCAGTGGATTTGGCAACCAGAGTCACTGGTAACCTTCAAAAGAACAATTTCAGTAGATTAGATTGTTAAGGGCAAAAGCCAGTTTACAGTAGGTTAAGGAGAGAAAGGGAGATAAAAATTCCCAACATTCCATTCATTCATCTATCCCAGTGTGTACAGAGTGATTACTGTGTTTGTTGGCAGTTGACTCTAAAAAGAAGGCTAGAAATGAGGCTTTTTAATTTTTCCCAAGTACTATGAGCTCTGTTGGCCTACAAAATACTCAGTGCTGTGATTCACTCATTTGTGCTTTGCATATATAATATAGTACAAACTGCTAAAGATATTTTTAAAAAATATATTTTCACAGGGGTACAAGCGATCCATGATTATACCCACTATGTTTGTTTCTTCTCCACTCAAAGTTACTCATTCCCTGTAGCTGAAGATTGAGGACCTGATATCATTTGGACATTTCTGCTGGATCAAATGGTATCTTCTCAAAATGAAAGTCCTTCCACTTCGAGTACAGTGTCTGAACTCCAGTTGCAATATCCTCCACCACAAAACTTTCAATTTTTATAACTGGAATCTCAAATGTCTTATACTTCACATGGATTCCCCAGTCATGGCTGCAGTTCTGTCGGGCACAGAATATCTTTGCTCTTTTTTCAAAACTTGAAAACTGCTTTGGCTTGGGATGTGGTCTACTCACAAAGCATTCCTTAAAAGCATCTCCAAGCACAGTGTAATGGCATTCCTACAGATGAAGGGATGGAATAACACACAAAAGAGAACGTTAGAACCAGTACATAATTGTGATTTAAAAAAAAAAGAAAAGAAAACCCCACAATAATCTGAGGCAAAGAACAGGTGGGTCTCACTTATTTTACAATTGGAGGAAAAAAAAAATAGATTCACCCAAAGTCCAGAGGAGGATCCATGCACCTGACTCCCCTCTACAGGCAGGGTGGGGTTGCAAGTGAGGACACTGGGCACCTCATAAAGAAGAAGATTAACAAGGTTCCAGGTAACCCAGCTTCTGAAGGTAGATACTCATTATTCAAAAACAGAAGCGATGTTTGCTGAAAATTTGTGAAGCTGAAGTTCACCAGTGGCCCTGGCAGGCACAATCCAAAGGATACAGGGAAAACGACCAAGGTCAAGATGCAACTGAAGAAGGTCAGGGACTAATGTGTCCACAGGCCCCACCTAGAGTCAACTTTAGAGTAAACAGCTCAGAAACAAATGCAGATCCAACATACTAGTCCCTCAGGAAAACATAGGGTCTAAAAGGGCCATTTTTAGTAGAATAATTACCCAAATTGGAGCTGAAAAGACCTTTTACAGCTAAAGAAGCAGACTTAGAAAGGTAAGGGAACTTAGCAATATGACTCCTAATAGGCTTTTTGCCCAAACAGCTGAGTTGATGAGAGATTTCTGCTTTCTGAAGACGAACGGAACATCCTGAAGTAATAACTCCTCATCTGAGCCAGCCCAGCCCCTCCACTGTGCCCCCCATGCAAGAGTTATACCCCATATTTCTCTTTGGAGATTTTTCTAACCCTTTCTCTGAAAGTTTTAAGAAAAAAATATAAGGCTGCAATAGAAGGCTAATCTGCAGATGTCACATTTTACAAATAAGGAGATATTTTGTTTTCATTATAAAAGTGATCCATAGCCCAAAAGGAATGTTTGGAAAACATAAGGTAGTAGGAAAAGAGAAAAAAAGTCATGGAATCTCACCACCAAAATATTAATACATTTTGGTATAGTTCCCCTAGCCTTTGTTTTTCTGTAGCAAGGTAGGTTTTTTGACTTTTTCTCTTGACAATGACAATGGTATTTGCTGCTGTTGTTTCACACAGCTACAAAGTAGCATCTTTACAATTATGTGTTCTGGTTACTTTTTTCCATATTACCATTAGTTTGTAAGCAGTTTTTCATTATACTACATAAACTTCATAATTTTTTAAAATAAACTTTACTTTGGAACAATTTTAGATTTAAAGAAAAGTTGCAAAGATATCCCAGAAAATTTCTGCATACCCTTTACCCAGTTTCCCCAAATGTTAACATCTCATATACCACAGCACATTTGTCAAAACCAAGATAATTAACATCAATACATTACTATTATCTAAACTACAGATTTTACCACTCTTTCTCTAGTTGTATCCTTTATCTGTTCCAGGAGCTAATCCAGGACACGTCATTGCATTGGTTAGCATGACCTTTTTTTTTTTTTTTTTGAGACAGAGTCTTGCTCTGTCACCCAGGCTGGAGTGCAGTGGCGCGATATCAGCTCACTGCAACCTCTGCCTCCCGGTTCAAGCGATTCTCCTGCCTCAGCCTCCCGAGTAACTAAGATTACAGCCACCTGCCACTACGCCCAGCTAATTTTTGTATTTTTAGTAGAGACGGGGGTTTCACCATGTTGGCCGGGCTGGTCTCGAACTCCTGACCTCGTGATTCACCCACCTTGGCCTCCCAAAGTGTTTTGATTACAGGCATGAGCCACTATGCCTGGCCAAAAACTATTTCTTTATTATTGAACATTTAATATTTCTTTTTCACTTCTTAGCTTTTTTTAAATACACAGATCATGGCCACAATAACAATGGAAATAATAGTAGTTTTACTATAAATATTTCACCAACAGTAAGCTGTAGCTAGTGCTAAAACATGACCAGGCACTTTGTAAAAAGGCAGCTTACCTCTATCACTCTTACGTCAGCTGTGTAACATGCCAAGGCTTTGCACTTTCTGCAGAGCAGTTTTTTATTTTCCTTATCAGGTACGGGTTTTGGTTTTTCTTGACTATCTCTGATGAATTTTTCATGAGTCTGTATATGCAGAATCTAATGCAAAAAGAAAGACCGCAAATGTAATTTGAGTACAACATATATAGCAAGAAACAGGCACAGATACGTACAATACATATACATGCACGCACATGTATAATTATTCATATACAACTTCCATGAACATATGGTACCTGACTTTGTAAAATCACAGATTTTATTGGTTCTCCTAACTATTAGTCAATGCTTAATTGTGGCCTCCAATTAGTCTTTCAATTTCTTCATCAAAAATGCTCATAAAAGCACTAAAGATGTCCATAGAATAGTCATATGAACTATGCTTTCTACTTTAGTGTTTGGCAAAACTTGGGAAAAAAACAAAACCTGTACCAGATATACAATATGCGCTGTTTCAGGCATAATTATATCCATTTGCAGGCACGAACTCAGTGAGTGATACAACAGGCAGAAGAGCCCCTGATATGGTTTGGCTGTGTCCTCACCCAAATCTCAACTTGAATTGTATCTTACAGAATTCCCACGTGTTATGGGAGGGACCCAGGGGGAGGTAATTGAATCATGGGGGGCCAGTCTTTCCTGTGCTATTCTTATGATAGTGATTATGTCTCACAAGACCTGATGGGTTTATCAGGGTTTCCACTTTTGCTTCTTCCTCATTTTTCTCTTGCCGCTGCCATGTAAGAAGTGCCTTCTGCCTCCCTCCGTGATTCTGAGGCCTCCCCAGCCATGTGGAACTATAAGTCCAATTAAACCTCTTTGTTTTCCCAATCTCGGTTATGTCTTTGTCAGTGGCATGAAAACAGACTAATACAGCCCCCAACATCTAAAACCTTTTTTCTCTCTCCCCTTCAGCCACAGGGAATATTGTTGCATATGTATAGTATGATTGTATTCTAATTCAAAATCTAGGCCTTGGCTAAGAACAATGGTCCAACTTAGAACCATGGACATGATATTATAAAACTCTTCATACCAATAAACAGAAAGATCTCAAACTGAATGAAAAAAAAAAGACAATCATAGATGCCAACACTGAGAAGAGAAAGATTTTAAAGCACCTAATAAAGATGCTTCGATGGGCAATTATAAATACTTTTGAAACATAAAGAGAAAACATAAAGGCTCAACAATGAAATGGAAGACATAAAGTTTAGAACTGAAAGATACAACCAAAATAAAAAGTTCAATGGATGGGTTTTCCATAGCAGAATGGAAGGGACAAAGAAAAGAGTCAGTGAACTGAAAGAACAACAGAAATTACCCAATCTGAACAACAAAAAAATACACTGGGGAAAAAAAAAAGCGCAAAGTCTCAAGGACCCGTAGGACTATAAAAAATGATGTCATGGCACTGGAGTTCTGCAAGGAGTGAAGAAAGAGCAGGGCTTAAAAAGTATTCACAGAAATGACCTCCAAATATATCCCAAATTTAACAAGCTACATCAACCAGGATTCAAGAAGCTGAACAAGCTCCAAACAGGATAAGCCCCTTCAAAAAACACTCTAAGACACGTTATAATTAAATTTATGAAAACTGAAGATAAAAATCTTGAAAGCAGCCAGAAAAAAAAAAAAAAAAAAAAGACACCTTACCCATAGAGGGAAATCAGTCTGAATAACAGGAGATTTGTCATTAGAAACGATGGAGGCTACCTGGAAGTGGCACAATATTTTTTAAATGCTGAAAGAAAAGAACAGTCCACCCCAGAACCCTAGACTCAGCAAAATGCCACCTTCAAAAATAAAGGAGAAATGAAGACATTCTTAGATGAAGGAACACTGAGAATCTGTCATCAGCAGATTTACCCTAAAAGAATGGCTAAAAGAAGTTTTCTAAACAGAGGAAATGATAAAAGGAACCCTGAAGCATCATGAAGGAAGAAAGAACACACTGATTTCCTCCATGTCTTCTATGGAAGATTCTGTCCGTCCCACTGGTTTATGGTTTATGGTGGTGCCTCTCCATATCAGATTATGCTTTCACGTGTCCCAGGTGGATCCAGACAGCCTAGGTGCAAATAGTGTCCCTGTCACTTAGCAGCTATGTGATTTGGGGCAAGTGCCTCGTTTCTTTACATACAAAATGGGACAATAGCATCTGCTTCATGGACTGTCAGGAGATAACATGAGTTTATGACTGCTCAGGCCTGCCCAGCACAGGGTAAATGCCCATCACCGTTGCCTCTTCTCTGTTAGGCTAGTCTTATGCTAAAAGCCATGAAAATGTTAATGGGGTGGCTTGTAGTTTTGTATTGATAAGGCAATCTCCATTCATTAGGGATTGCCTTATCAATACGAAACTATTAGCTACCCCCATTTTAATTTTTCTAGAAATATAGCTATTTTCATCTATTATTTTATATAAACTCTAGAACCATTTTATCAAGTTAAAAGTATCATTTATGCTTTCAATATGGTTTGTGACACGTGAATAAGCGAATTTGGGGTGAATGCACATGTTTAAAATATTCAGTCATTCCATTCAAGAGCATGGCATTTCTTTTATCTTAATATCTCCCAGTAAAATTTTTTTATTTGTCCTCATTTCTGCTTCAAACTTTTCTGATTAGGCTGGTAGATGTAATGGTGAAACAGATGGGTTCTACCAACTCTACCATGAACTAGCTGTGTGATATACTGGCACTGAAGCTATTCAAGTCTCAGTTTCCTGCCTATAAAATGACATAGGAGGCACTACTGTATGGATTGCTGTAAAGCCTATTGATGTAAGTAAAGCATTTGCAGGGACTGTTGGAGAGTCAGTGTTCTACATGCATGAGCTGCACTTATTGTCACTGCGAATGGAAATCTCCCTCCCCCTTATATCTTTTAATTGGTTACGGATCATACATAGATAATATATTGATTACCATACCACTTCAAATTCAAATTTGCTTTATATAAAAAAAAAATTTAGATCTAGCTTTTTTTTTTTTTTTTTTTTTGAGACAGAGTCTCATTTTATCACCCAGGCTGGAATGCAGTGGCACAATCTCAGCTCACTGCAACTTCCAGCTCCTGGGTTCAAATGATTATCCTGCCTCAGCCTCCCAAGTAGCTGGGATTACAGGCAGGTGCCACCACATCCAGCTAATTTTTGTATTTTTAGTAGAGATGGGGCTTCACCATGTCAGCCAGGCTGGTCTTGAACTCCTGACCTCAGGTTATCCACCCACCTCAGCCTCCCAAAGTGCTTGCATTACAGGTGTAAGCCACCACACCCGGCTTCCTTTCCCCCACTCCCCCTTTTTGAGATAGATTCCTACTATGTTGCCCTGGCTGGACTTGAACTCTTGGGCTTAAATGATCCTCCCATGTAGCTGGCGCAATAGGCGTGAGCCATCATGCCCAGCTAGACCTAGAATGTTTTGATTTAAAAAAACAAATATACTGGCTGGGCATAGTAGCTCACGCCTGTAATCCCAGCACTTTGGGATATGCCGAGGCTGGCATATCACTTGAGTCCAGAGTTCAAGACCAGCCTGGGCGACATAGCAAAGCCCCATCTCTACTAAAACTACAAAAATTAGTGATGCGTGGTGGCACACACCTGTAGTCCTAGCTGCTTGGGAGGCTGAGATTGCAGTGAGCCAATATCACACCGCTGCACTCCAGCCTGGGCGATAGAGTGAGACCCTGTCTCAAAAAAATAAATAAGAAATAATTTAAAAATTAAAAACCAAATATAATTTCCCCTTCCCCACTTCTTGACCCCATCCCACCTGAAATTATCTTCATTATTTTTGTAAAAATAAAGGGTGTCCAGGCCTCCTGTTTTTAATCCAATTTTTCAGTTGTAAAACTGTTACATTATATGTCTTTATCCCATTCTTTCCTTTGGACAAATTTCTAGAATTGAAATCCCTGGGTTATATGATACACATTTTCCTATGAGCAATTTTAATTTTCTTTTTTAATTTCTTTTTCAGATATGGTTCTAATCACTACTTAAGCAGAATAGAGGTTACCAGGAAAGAAGGTGAAAATATAACCTTGCCTTTCAGGCATCCAACTTTTTAAAAAAATTCACTTATAATGGTATTCAATTATATACTGAAATTCAATTAAATACTAATAATCTCAAATATGTTAAGTGTTACTCTAGGCAATAGGTATAAATCCTAATAAGTTAAAACTATTACAGCTATACTTAAAACTAAGTAAAAATCAATAACTGGGTAAAGAGGCTCAACCAATCCTAAGTTAAGTCTATGGCATACTGACCTTCACCCATGCAACCTGTGGCTAAAGAAGCAGCCTAGCTCCACACACTGAGGTGGAGAAAAGCAAACTATCTTAATTATGTGTAGTCATGGGTATGCATGTTGGAAGTTCTTTGTTCAAAATGAACTTTCTTTCACCCCATCTTTATTCTCTGCTCCATGAGGAAAGAAAAACAGCTTCCTCCTCATTTTGATTTCAAATAAACCTTCACAACCACAACTGTCAAACCGTTCATCCCTTATTCCTCCAGAATGAAACACCACCAAATCCTGAAGCGTCCACCATGGAAATCAGTTCTTGGATACCTCTGGGCTGTCTACATGTTAAGATGGCTGCAGAGTGACCAGAGAATTCTGGGGCGGGGGATGGGGAGTGCTCTAGTGACAGCAGGCCACACACAGACAACGGACAGTACAGCTGGGGCGCTGGGGAAGAAAGCAGTCTCCCAGTACTCTGCTCATCCCTCTCCCTTTCCTGTTCTTGCAGATTGCCCTAAAGAGCTCCAAGCTTTTGCCCTCTGTTCTGCAGAGTTCCTTCCTTCCGTTAAAACCCATATACAGGGACCAGGAAGCTCAAACCCAAACCCCAAACCCCAAACCCTTATCAAAGCACCCACAAAAGGGGGGCTCACCCCTAGAACCATAATTCCCTTTAGTCTTAAGAATATAAGATTTTCCCTACCTCGTTATACTTTTACTAAGCCTTTTTTTGTTTGTTTTTTTGAGACGGAGTCTTACTCTGTTGCCCAGGCTGGAGTGCAGTGGCGCAATCTCGGCTCACTGCAAGCTCTGCCTCCTGGGTTCACGCCATTCTCCTGCCTCAGCCTCCCGAGTAGCTGGGACTACAGACGCCCGTCACCGCGCCTGGCTAATTTTTTGTATTTTTAGTAGAGACAGGGTTTCACCGTGGTCTCAATCTCCTGACCTCGTGATCCACCCGCCTTGGCCTCCCAAAGTGCTGGGATTACAGGCATGAGCCACCGCGCCCGGCCTTTACTAAGCCTTTGAAAGCAAATCCTTCCCCTTTGAGCAGGGCAGCTGGGCCTGGTCATGTATGATAGGACAGGGATACCAACACAACTCAGGCTTCCCAGCTGCCAGTAACTCCCAGCTACACTGGTTATAGGGCTTCTTGTTCCCTACCATCTCTGCCTATCTATCTGTAAGTGTTACGGGAACCCCAAATGCTATTACATAGCCTGATTCAACAGATACTTAACCCATTTCCTCCTCACCCCACTCCTTATCCTGGTGTGCTGGCTACAAAAGAATGCCTACATCTGGTCTAGCCTCTCTCTTCCTCAACAGACTTTTACTCGTTGCTTCTGTCACATGAGTCTAAGTAGCCTGTCACCTAGGAGAAGAGATAAAAATTATGCCATGGCTATTAAAACTCGTGGTTTTAAAACGTGTATTGGCAATATATTTTACAAAATGGAAAGGTGGCTCAGTGAAAAGAGAATAGAGAATCCCATCCCCAGTAAAACTAAGGGAGGAACTAAATAATTTCCCTGCAATTCTTCTCACTGAAAATGTGGAAGAGGTGGTTCTAGATAACTTAATCTCCCAGCTTTAGGAAGAAAAATGTTTTTTAGATTAGTAAACATTGACAAAGTTGTGATTTGTGTCCTAAAATAAGTGTTAATCTGCTTTAGATAATTGATTGTCAATACTTTTTGGAGCACAGACATTATGACTTTTGAAAATTATAGATACTATGGAGTTGGTCTATTAAACTGTAAGGTTCATCTTCATGAAGTTAAACTATGTCTCACACTTCTGTCCAGTAACAGCTCTCATTTCTTGGGCACGTATTTTATGCCAGGCGCTAAGAGATGCAATGCATACATCTCATTTATCCTCATGACCACCCTGGGAGTTAAATACTATTATTTTCCCCACTTTTTACATGAGGAGATTGATTATTTAAAAGACAGAGCAACTGCCTGAGGTCACACATCTTGCAAGTGATAGAACTGGGATTTGAACCATGGATTCTAGTCTTAAAGCTCTCCCCTAGCCCTGCAGTGATCATGCTTCCAGAGATTCTGAGATGAAAATCTCTGTAATGGGTCTGGAGAAAGTATAGGTATGTGTTTCTTGACTTTCTCCAATCTGATTTCATGTTTCTGTGTTACGGAAATTACAATGAAATGAAGGTCATTACACTAAGAGGTTGATCTGAATAGGCATCCCATTCCAAGGTGTATATCATTGTCCGCAGCTATAAAAAGACATTCCAATACCTGCACAGTGACCTAGGAGCTTTTCTCTGAGGACTCTTTGGAGACAGATTTAAGGAAGAGACTAAGAATAGCTGTTTTTTCCAGTATTAGGATAGAGTCCTCGAGATGAACTGTCAACTAGAGAAATCCTAGCTCAATTTGCCTTTTAGATCTGAAAACATAACTTCAGTTATTAGCACTATTAAATATAATTTAACCTCATTGACATTTAAAAACAGAATGAATTTAATATTCACTAAGTATAAACTTTTTGTTGTAATATAACACTCTAAGCAATATGATAAAAGATACCAACCATCCTCACATTCCCTGATAGTTATTTATGGTCAGATGCTGGAAGAATAATGTAGACTTACCTTTTCCCTAAATACTGCTTCGTCCCATGTCTGAAGGCGTAAAATAGAGTCATTCATCATTTTTTCTTTGTACATGTTTATTTGTTCTTTTTCAATTACACCAGCATTACTAGTCAGAAGGAAGCACTTGCTACCTCTTGCTCTTCCTCTGCCTATTAGAAAATAAATATTTTAGTTGGTGTTTTTGACTTAAAGCTCTGATATAATCTGCAAATAGGTAAACAAATAGAGGTACTCCTAAAATTCAACTTTGGTTCACTGAATCCCACTTCCCAGGAAAGTTGAGCTGTTAAAGAGTGAACTCATGAGGCAGGATTGCTTGAACCCAGGAGTTTGAAGCTGCAGTGAGCTAGGATTACACCACTGCACTCTAGCCTGGGTGACAGAGCAAGACCTATCTCAAAAAAAAAAAAAATAGACTCAAATGCAGGTGTGCACCTGCATGTTAAATATGTGGAAAAACTAGGAGCCCACCTTAGGCTGGCTTTCTCAGGGTCTCAACAATGCAGGGTGATTAGACAGCCGTATTGTCAGAAATACTGCTTTAAAGATACCTACATGAACCCCCAGTATGACACTGTGATGGCTCTAAGATGAGCAGTAAACAGGCCCTCCTTCAAGAACCTTCTAGACAATGAGGAAATAAGATCTCTTCATAACCAGCAAAACATAGGTGGAAAATTTTAAGTGCTATTACAAAGATAGATATAAAGGGTTATAGGCTTTATCTGTTCAAAAGAGAGATTTTTGCCAGCTGGGAGGATTAGGGTCAGGTGATATGGAGGCAGGGGAAGAGGTAAAATGAAGAGTAGCAGTATCTGAGCAGTTCCTTCAACAAGCAATAAGTGAGGAAGTCAGGTTGGCGGAAGTGGATAATGCACAAAAGGGAAGAATGGGAAATAAAGTTGGAATGAAATAGGTGTTGGATTTTGGAAACTCTTTAGCATCAAGTAAATTGGGGAACCACTGGCGTTTCCATACAAGGAAGTGACACGATCAGAGCTGTTTTTCAGGAAAAGTAATATGATAGCTCTACTTATGGAATTTTAAGAAGAAAAGGAAAAAGGAGGAAAGAATAGTTAGGAGACTAGTCTAGTCCAGGTGGGGCAGAACAACTCTGGAGTATCCCTTCTTGAATACAGGGGGCCCTTCAGCCCACCAGCACCACCATGAAAGGTTTACATGTTGACTGGCAAAGCTTCAATCCAAGTTGGAATTATTCTTCCATAAACATATCAGTCAATGCCAGGCAAGTGAGCAGCATCATTGTAAGAATCAAAGTAGAGTTTATGTTAGTGAACAAAACTGTAGCCACCTTAAGGGCCAATGATACCAAAGTGCACTGTGCCATTGGTCACATACTCAACCATGGCTCAGTAAAGAGAAAGGCCAGAATGACACATACACTTATAAATCAGTCAAAACAGAATCCATGTAGGAATGGCCTCAAAGCTTCTCTTACCTCTGGTTTGGATCATTTTGATGACATTGCCCACATACTCATAAAGGATGACAAGATTGCACTGTGCAATGTCAATGCCTTCATCAGCAACTGAGGTGGCAATCAGAATATTGTGATCTCCACTGGCTTTGAATGCATCCAATATACACTTCTGTGCCGGGAGGGTCATTCCTGTGTCAGAGTAAGAGGGCATTATACAACTCACCGAAGAGGGAACTTCCCCCTTGAAAAAACAGCTACTAATTATGGAATGCTTATTACATGCCAAGTACTGTGATAAGTACTTTATATCCATGATCTCACAACACACCTAGGCAGTGGGATCTATTCCTATGCCTGTTTCAGAAAGGACATTTAGGGTGGCATCTAACACTCAGACTCTGCCACAAGACTGAGTTCAAATCCCAGCTCTGGGGGACTTACTAGTTGTATGGCTTTAGCCATATTATCCAAGAAATAGACATTTTTGCAGAAATATCAACACCTAATTGTAACACCTTTACGTGTGTAAGAATTTATAGCTGACAAAACATTTTCACATCTTCTCACTCACCAGAGCATCATAAAGCCCTATAGGTCAAAGGGTAAGTGCTCTGATTCCCCTTAACAAACGAGGGTCGTGCCAGGCATGGTGGTTCACGCCTATAGTCATAACACTTTAGGAGGCCAAGGCAGGTGAATCACCTGAGCCTAGGAGTTTGAAATCAGCCTGGTTAACACAGGGAGAACCCATCTCTACAAAAAATTTAAGAATTAGCTGGGCATGGTGGCACACACCTGTAGTCCCAGCTACTCAGGAGGCTTAGGTAAGAGAATCACCTGAGCTGGGGAAGTTGAGGCTGCAGTGAGCCATGATGGCACTACTACACTCCAGCCTGGGCAAGAGAATGAGACTCTATCTTAAAAAAGAAAAAATACACAAATGAGGGGCTTGAGGTTCCAGAAGTGAGGTAAACTGACAAGCTAGCTATCAGCAGTGTTGGGCCTTGAACTTCAGTTTAAGACTCTAATAGCGTGCACTGTTGGGGTGTCTGCCTCCCCATACACAAACTAAGAATCATTTTCTGCCACACCCACCCACGATACAGTTGTATTATGTTTCTCTATGAAAGAGGCAATGCTATCTGCTCACCAATCCTGTTTCTTTCTCCTGCTAGGCACACACAGCTGAATTATACTTCGCAATCTAAACTGTCACTAATGGCATGTAGACAGAGGTCATGTGTGTCTCTTCCAAACCAGACCCCTAAAAATTGTCCATGTTCTTGTTATTTCTCATCAATGGACCAGATAAGGTCATAGTGGAGGATTTGGAGACCCCCTGTGATGACAGAACCATAACAAGGAAGGAGCCTGGGTCCCTACAATAAGTGGAAGAGGATGGAGCAGAGCCCCCACCCCTACCTATCTACACCTGTGAGTGTGAGCTATAACTTTTATTTTGCCCTGCCTCTGAGATCGTGAGGGTTGTCTGTTAGAGCAATTAGATTACCCTGATTTATACACAGCCTGTTCCTGGCTGCAGCTACTGGACTGAAATAAGCATTTGAACTATGTTGGGCCAATCCAATTCTTCCCTCTTGGAATCTGAAATTGGGATTGGAGACAGGTAGTAAATCAGGAAGGTGTGGGGTAGTCATGAATGGAGAAGCAGAGAGAGCAATCTGTAAAGGGAAAACTGTGAAGCAGATGTGCAGGATTCAGGATTGCAATTGTCCACAAAGCCCGAGTGCACTTCCGCACTGCGGGTTCTATGGTAGACCCAATTATCCCGGTAGCAGCCACACCCCCTTCTGCTTAGACTAGCCTAAGTGGGTTTCTGTTAATCGGGGAAAAGAAAGGATCTTGACTAAGACAACCACATACTGCCTTCTAATATCCTGTGATAGTGGAGGCTAAATTTAAATTGTCTGAATACAGTGTGAAGTTTGGATGTGATAATCACCCAGTTTGTGTGATCATGGCGGACACCCAAAATGGTGGCTCAAACAATATGCGCACTTCAAACCGTGTGGATCCTAAAGACATCTACGTTTATCTATTAGTAGAATCACCTGATCTCCACTCACTGCTCACAGGGCGGACCCACCTCAGGCAGGTAGAGCAAGGTAATCCGTATTACTTTCCATTACCTAGCTGGCAGTGGACTCAAGAGTTTGTGGAAAAAGATCCCTTGTGGTTTTTGAATTAGTTACCATTCAAAGTCATTAAAATTCAAATTGCAGGCAGCTTTATTTTCAGAAAGTTGCTTAAAAATCAATCTCTAACCATTATTTTGATTTTACTTTTGAGCTTTCTTTATCCAGAATACTTTTTTTAAAGATACATACTTTCTGTTATTTTTGAATCCATGTATTCTCAGTAAAACCAAAATCAAACAAATGATGAACATTGTGGACCATTACATAAAAGTTCTGGATGTGAATAGTAACTAACATTTAACATATATTGAGCACTCACCACATGCCAGGCATTGTTCTAAACCAGAAGTGGGCAAACTTTTTCCATAAGGGCTAGATGTATAGTAAATACTTTAGGCTCTGTGGGTCATGCTGTCTCAGCTACCCAACACTGCCATTATAGTTGGAAAGCAGCCACAGACAATACATACATGAATGGTCATGACTGTGTTCCCCCAAAAAGTTATTTTATAGACAATGAAATCTGAATTGCACAAACCTTTCACATGTCATAAAATATTCTTTTGATTTTTTTTTCAAACAAAAATCATTCTCAGCTCAAGAGTCATTCATAAGCAGGCAGTGAGCCAGATTTTGCTACTGACATTAACCCTCTCAGCCAGGTACTATTATTATTTTTCCATTTGACAGATGAAGAAAGTAAGTCATGAAGAGGTTAGGTAACCTGCTTCTTCACAAAACAGGAAATTAAGAAATGGAAATGTGGAAATATACAAATTTAGCAAACTGAACTTTTGCTTGTTTACATGCAGGTTTTGTAAAAAAAAAGGTGTTCACAATTCTTCTAGCTTAACTGTGCAAGGAGGAGGATCAGACCAGAAACAAATTCAGCTAAAATTATCTTAATTTACCGGTAAATCAAGTTTAACCCATTCGATAAAAGCTATAGAGTTCACACTAATAAACTGAGTGAAGAAAATACTTCAGTGGTCTCCACCTCAGAGTTAACAGAATTTATAGAAGCTCCAATTGGCTAGGCATGGTGTTTCACACCTGTAATCCCAGCATTTTGGGAGGTCAAGGTGGCAGATTACTTGAGGCCAGGAGTTCAAGACCAGCCTGGCTGACATGGCAAAATCCTGTCCCTACTAAAAATACAAAAATTAGCTGGGTATGGTGGTGTGCACCTGTAATCCCAGCTACTTGGGAGGCTGAGGCATGAGAATCACTTGAAACTGGAAGGTTGCAGTGAGCTGAGTTCGTGCCACTGCACTCTAGCCTGGAAAACAGAGCAAGACTCTGTCTCAAAAATAAAATAAAATAAAATAAATAAAAGTTCCAATTTTTCCCTAATATATTTCCAGCCCAAATCTTGAGATATATTTTGCTAAGGCCAAAACAATTTCTTTTCACCATCATCATCTACTAAACAATGAGCATCTCTGGAACAGACATCATACGTGATTAATTTCTTAATTTATTCATCTGTTCAGTCAAACATTTATTCAGCAATTATGGCTTGTCAGATAAAAATAATGATTAAAAGGTCCATTTTTATCCACAAGGAGCTCACATTTTGTAGAAGAAAAATATAAATAAGAAGCTATAATTGAGTATGATGAGCACAGAAAGGATGCTATGCGAATGTGGAAGAAGGAGCTCTCTACCAGTTTTTGGAGGTTGGGGAAGGCTACATGGCAGAAGCACAATGCCTGGCACAGCACAAGTTATAAATAAATGTTGTTGAATGAACGGATGAATAAATGAACAAACCAGTAAGAAAATATTTCCTGAGTGTCTATTTGTGGAGGAACAACAAAGTTTGAAAATCAAGTAGGACTCATGTTGGAGTCAGATCGCAGAGAACTTTGAATCCCAACCACAAGAGTATGGTGTTAGACTTCATTTGGTGAGCCACTTTTTAAGATCTGAATCTACTTTTCATATTTATGAAGTTTAAAAATGACATGAAGGGAAAGTGCGAGGGTGATAACTAGGGACTGACAGGGTGGGTATGGGAGGGTGCTTATTATAAACAACACTAAATAGGAAGACTTGTCAGTGCCAGTCACTGAGGGGTGGGGGGCACAGCTGTGAGGTGGTCAGGATGAGGGCGGGCCACCTAGGATCCTCCCAGATAATAACACAGGCAGCCTTTTATCCTTTGACCACTCTAGCTGGATTTCAGAATTGTCTGCTTAGACTTTTTAAATTGTAAAATACATAATATACACAAAAGCTATGCATATCTACTGCTTAAAGAATAACAATAAAACAGAAATAGAACATTTCTATTTCTAGACAATCTTAATCTATTGGTTGAAAATTTGAGCAGGATGATAATGCGCGCAAGCATGACTTAAAAAACAACCCTGGCTTTGTCTGCAGGACATATGAGAGGAGGCAATGTCTACAAGGAAAGAGACTGGAGTGGTTTTTGGCATTTGAGCATTGTGATGGCTTTTTGATGCATTAACTTGGCTAGGCCAAACAACAGTTCCCAGTAATTCATCTAGGTACTGCTCTGAAGAGATTTTACCGATGGGATTCAAGTCCCTAATCAGTTGACTTTAAGTCAGATCAAAAGAGAGTTCACTCCAGGTGGGCCTGGCCTAATCAGGTGAGCCTTTTAAAAGATGGCTTAGGCCTTCTCCAAGGTCAGAGACTCCAAACAGTCATGTCTGGGGGGTTCCAGTCTGTTCCTGATAGTCTCTTCCTGACTACCTGCCCTACACGCTTCAGACTTGCTTTGCCAGCCCAATTGTGTAAAATTCCTTGCAAGAAATCTCTGTATATATGCATATGTGGACACATATACAACACACACCTCTCATATATATGTATAATCACCTACTGCTTTTGCTTCTCTGGTTAAACCTTGACTGATACAAGCATTAAAACAGAATTTGAAATATATATTAAAACAGAATTTGAAATATATATTATATATATACACACACACATATACATACACACACACACACACATATTCTTAAATGCATAATCCACTAAATCTAATTCACTATATATAAATACCTGTGTTCTGATTTGTTTTGCCACGTCCAGTCAATATGCTAGGTTTTAGAAAACTGAGTTTAGGATTTCCTTCAATCCAATTTTTTAAAGCCTGAAAATGAAAAGCAATTATCAATTGGACACTCCTTATAAATCATTTGTATTAATTCAATATTGAAATACATGCAAAAAGAAAAAAATTTAAAGTTAGTACACGTACAGTTTTCAGACTGACAAACCTGAGAAAAAAAGCATTTTGGAATTGAACTCTATGTAATAATTAACTAAAATGGCATAGATCTCTGTAACCTGATATGGTTTAATCTCTAAGACTTTTTTTTTTTTTTTTTTTCAGATGGAGTCTTGGTCTACCACCTAGGCTGGAGTGCAGTGGCACGATCTTGGCTCACTGCAACCTCCGCCTCCCAGGTTCAAGCAATTCTTTGCCTCAGCCTCCCGAGTAGCTGGGATTACAGGCATCAGCAACCATGCATGGCTAATTTTTGTATTTTTAGTAGAGACAGGATTTCATCATGTTGGCCAGGCTGGTCTTGAATTCCTGACCTCGTGATCCACCCACCTCATCCTCCCAAAGTGCTGGGATTACAGGCATGAGCCACCGCACCTGGCCATCTCTAAGACATTTTTAAAAGAAAAAACAAAAGTTCAAAAATAGTGGGTATGTAGAATAAGTGAGTTTAGCATGATCACAGGACAGGAGATCAATATACATAATTCAACTGTATTTCTACATACTAGCAACAAACTATTGGAATTTCATAAGTTTTTAAGTACTGGACACAGTGGCTCACACTTATAATCCCAGCATTTTGGGAGGCCGAGGCAGGAGAGTCACTTGAGCCCAGGAGTTCAAGACCAACCTCGGCAACATGGCAAAAGCCTGTCTCTACTAAAAATACAAAAATTAGCTGGGCATGGTGGCACACGCCTGTAGTCTCAGCTACTCAGGAAGCTGAGGCAAGAGAATCGCTTGAACCGGGGAGGCATAGGTTGCAGTGAGCCGAGGTTGTGCCACTGCACTCCGGCCTGGGTGACAGACCGAGACTCCGTCTCAAAATTAAATAAATAAATAAAAATAAAAATTAGCTGGGTGTGGTGGTTTACACCTGCAGTCCCAGCTACTGGGGAGGCTGAGATGGGAGAATCACCTGAGCTAGGGAAGTTGAGGCTGCAGTGAGCTGTGATCACACTAGTGTACTCCAACCTGGGCAATGAGAGTGAGACCCTGTCTCAAAAAAAAAAAAAAAAGTTTTTAAAGTACCATTTATAATAGCATCAAAAAATTAATACCTAGGTATAAGTCTAACAAAATATGTGCAGAATCTGCTGAAAATGACAAAACACTGATAAAAGAAACCAAAGAACATCTGGTTAGTCCACCTTTAAGGTAGCCCTCAATGATCTCCACCTTCTGTATTCAGATCCTCATGTAATCCCCTCCCCTGAGTGTGAAGGGGACTTACTGACTTGCTTCTATGAATAAAATACAACAGATGCAATGTGGCATCATTTCCAAGATGAAGTTATGACTGTGGCTTCCAAATTAGACACCCTCTATCTCAATCTCTGGGATCACTCTCTCTAGGGGAAGCCATCTGCTGGTCTGTGAGATGGACCTGTGGAGAGGCCCACATGAGTGAACTCAGAGGCTCTTCAGCCAACAGCCATATGAGAGGAGTTTGGAAGTTAACCTTCCCCAGTCAAGCCATGGCCAACACCTTCACTGCAGCCTCATGAGAGATCTTCAGCCGGAAACACCCAGTTAAATTGTTTCCAGATTCATGACTCACAGATATTGTAAGATAATAGATGTTTGTTGTTTCCAGACACTCAGTTTTAGGGTAATTGTTCCTCAGCATTATATAACTAATACGGAAGCCATATATAAATAAAGAGATACACTATGGTCATGGATTAGAACACTCAATATTGTCAAGATGTCATTTCTCCCCAATTTTATCTTTATGTATTTTTTAAAATATTTTATTTTTTCAAGACCAAGTCTCACTCCATCACTCAGGCTGGAGAGCAGTGGTGCAATCTCAGCTCACCGCAGCCTTCACCTCCCAGGTTCAAGTGATTCTCCTGCCTCAGTCTCCCAAGTATCTGTGATTACAGGTGCAAGCCACCACGCTAGGCTAATTTTTGTATTTTTAGTAGAGACAGGGTTTCACCATGTTGGCCAGGCTGATGTCAAACTCCTGACTTCAAGTGATCCGCCCGCCTCAGCCTCCCAAAGTGCTGGGATTACAGGTGTGAGCCACCATGCCCAGCCTCAGTTTTGTGTTCAGATTCAATAAAATCCCAGCAGATTTTTTCATAGATGTGGACAAGCTGCCTCTAAAATGTATATAGAAAGGCAAAGGAACATAGCTAAAAACAACCTTTAAAAAAAAAATTGGAGGACTCACATCACCCCATGTCAAGACTTACTATCAAGCTACAGTAATCAAGACAGCATGGAATGGGTGAAGAGGTATATGTATGGATCAATAAACAAAACAGAGAATCCAGAAACAGATCCATGCAAATATAGTCAACTGATGTTTTCAGAAGTTACAAAGGCAATTCAGTGAAGAAAGGATAGTCTCGTCAACATAGAGAACTGGAACAACTGAATGTCCATACACAAAAAGAAAAAAAAAGAAAGCATCTCAACCAATACCTCACGCCTTATACAAAATTAATTTAAAATTGACTGTAGACCTAAATGTAAAATGTAAAGCTGTAACACTTCTAGATGATAACATAGTGAAAATCCTTGTGACCTTAGGTAAGCAAAGGATTTTTAGAGATAATACCACCACAGGCAAAAACCCATAAAAGAAAAAACTGATATACTGAACTTTGTCAAAACTTAAAACTTTCAATCTGCAAAAGATACTGTCAAGAGAATAAGCAGACAAGCCACAGACCAGAAGAAAACATCTGCAAATCACATTTCTGACAGAGGACTTTTTTTGTCAGACTATAAAAAGAATTCTCAAAAACTCAATCAGATGATAAACCAATCTTTTCAAAAGATTGGTTTTCAAAGATCTGAACAGACACCTCACCAAGGCAGTTACAGATCGCTAACAAGCAGAAGAAAGATGTTCAGCCATATTACTCATTAGTGAAATGAAAATTAAAACTCTAATGAGGTATCATTACCTACTCACAAAATGACTAAAATTTAAAAAGTAAAAAAAGGAAGAAATGCTTGCTCTACAAGTATCAATACTTACAATTAGAGTGACTAACATAGTGACAGCATGAAGCCAGGTTCCAAAACTTTGAGAGGGCAAGGTGGGAGGATTATGTGAGGCCAGGAATTCAAGACCAGTCTAGGCAACATAACAAGACCCCACCTCTACAAAAATAAATAAACAAATTAGCTGGGCATGGTGGCAGATGACTGTAGTCCCACGCATGGTGGCAGAGGGTGATGAGGTGGGAGAATCGCTTGAGTTTGAGAGGTTGAGGGTGCAGAGAGCCATGACTGCGCCACTGCATTCCAGCCTAGGTGACAGAGTGAGACCCTGTCTCTAAGTGGGGGGGAAAAAAAAACAACACAGTGAGGCATTAGAGTATTAGTATAAGGATAAACATATAATCAGAACAGAACAGAGAAACCCAGAACAGACTCACACATACACATATATGGTTTCTTGACCGTAGAGAGAAAACGGCTTTTTTTTTTTTTTTAGACACAGGTTCTACCTCTGTTGCTCAGGCTGGAGTGCAGAGTACGCTGTCATGATCACTGCAGCCTCAATCAATCCTCTAGCCTTAGCCTCCCAAGTAACTGGAACTACAGGTGCACAGCACCAGCTAATTTTTCTTTTTTAAGAGATGAGGTCTCACTATGTTGCCCAGGCAGGTCTTGAACTCTTGGCCCCAAGCAATTCTCCTGCCTTGGCTTCCCAAACTTCTGGGATTACAGGCGTGAGACACCATACCCAGCCCAATCTTTTCAATGAATAGTGCTGGGTCCATTTGTTATCTACAAGGAGAAAAAAAGCTTACGTCCACAAGAGCTCTGGTTTTCACAAAGAGAATTGTTATTGTCTCTGGGTTTAAGTGGTACTCTTCTTGTAAGATGAAGCAGAGGTCTTCAAGTTTAGGATTCTCATTGCTGGGATCCCTGGAAACACTTTCTAGTTCCTGCAGCTTTTCTGCAAATGGGAAACATTTTATAAATGGCATATAAATTCTAAAAATTTAGAACACACTGTGACCTTTAGCTATCGTTCAAACAGCTGATCTCTAAATCTTTGACCAGAATTTTATGAGTAATAAGTACTGCTTTAAATTGGTACAACCTTTTAAGAGGTAATTTCGCAATATATATCAAAACATAATACACACACACATCTTTTGATCCAATAATTCTACATCTAAGAATTTGAGACACAGTTATATTTAGAAAATTATGGAAGAGGTCTCCAAGGATTTCACTGTACCACTGTTTAGGGTATAAAAGAAAAACAGAAAACCTAAGTACCCAACAATAGGGAAACAGTTCAAAAGATCATGGGCTATGCATCTGATGTTAATACAATGTGGCTGTGAAAATTAATAAGGGAGCTATGTACATGATATATATGATACCAAAAATATTTTAAGGTTAAAAAAATCAAGGTAAGGACAGTATGTTCACTATTATCCCATCTTTAAAAATATAGTCAGGCCGGGTGCGGTGGCTCACACCTGTAATCCCAGCACTTTGGGAGGCTGAGACGGGTGGATCACCTGAGGTCAGGGGTTCAAGACCAGACTGGTCAACATGGTGAAACCCCATCTCTACTTAAAATACAAAAATTAGCCAGGCGTGGTGATGGGCGCCTATAATCCCAGCTCCTCAGGAGGATGAGGCAGGAGAATCACTTGAACCTGGGAAGCAGGGGTTACAGTGAGCCAAGATCTCACCACTGCACTCCAGCCTGGGAAAGAGAATGATACTCTGTCTCAAAAAAAAAGGAAAAAGAAAAAAAATATATAGTTATAAAACAGGGGTGTGTTACAGCCAGATCATACCAGACTATGGGACTATGGGAGTCAACTGTTGTGGTTTCTGTTTTATGGGTTTTTTGTTTTTTTTTTTTTTTTCCTGAGATGGAGTCTCCTGGCACTCAGGCTGGAGTGCAGTGGTGCGCTCTCGGCTCACTGCAACCTCTGCTTTCTGAGTTCAAGCGATTCTTCTGCCTCAGCCTCCCAAGTAACTGGGATTACAGGTGCATGCCACCATATCTGGCTAATATTTTGTATCTTTAGTGGAGATGGGGTTTCACCATGTTGGCCAGGCTGGTCTTGAACTCCTGACCTCAGGTGGCCCATCCATCTCAGCCTACCAAAGTGCTGGCACTACAGGTGTGAGCCACCATGCCTGGCCAATTGTTAAATTTTATTACTTTTTACAATTATCTACGCTTTTGAGGTTAGTTACACCTATTGTATCTATATGGTAGAAATACTATAGAATGATGTGCTGCTGCTCATCTCTTTTTAACACTAGTTCAATGACATCATGTTGGTAGCCTGGAATTCACTACAGTGGGAGCAGTTATACCATGGAAATCAAGAAAACACAAAAAATCAGTGCTTTATTGATTGACTGATTGATTGAGACAAGGACTCACTCTATCACCCAAGCTGGGGTCCAGTGGTGCAATCTCGGCTCACTGCAATGTCTGCCTTCCAGGCTCAGGTGATCCTCCCACCTCAGCCTCCCAAGGAGCTGGGACCACAGGAGCATACCACTATGCTCAGCTAATTTTTGTATTTTTTATAGAGATGGGGTTTCGCCATGCTGCCCAGACTGATCTCCAGCTCCTGAGCTCAAGTAATCCACCCACCTCAGCCTCCCAAAGTGCCATGGTGACAAGTGTGAGCCACCATGCCCGGCTTAATTTATGTTGAGAGTTTAGACTTATGAACATGATCAAAAAATAATAATACAGATTAAATTTAGCTATTACATTGAATAGCACAAAATATTGAGAAACATTCTCCCAGTTTTTGAAAAACTATTATACAGTTCAGCAAAAAATTGCTTGCATCACTGGCAAACGAGTGAAGTTCCAACATACACCTTTGTTGTTTCATCTTTATCTTCTAACATTAATGAAACTATATACCAACAACCATATCAGAAAGAACCACACTTCTTTGTCATTGCAACCCTTGGTTGGCCATGGATACAAAAAATCTGCAAAAACCACCAAAAGCATTCTATGAGAACCAATTGGCTATGTGGAATTTACAATAAAGAATAGTTTATTTTTATTTATAAATTGTGGTTTGTATACCTCCTCTATATCAATAAAATAATAAGCTTATGTACATATATATGCATACATTTTTTCTCTAGTGGGTTGTCAAATATTAACCAGCACAGCACTGGTTACACATATGTACAGTAAATACTTAGGTATAGGCCAAAAAAAACCCCAAAATTATTAGCAGTAATTACCTTTGGGAAAGAATTCAAAACAGGGAGAAGGAAAACTTTTTTTTGTTTGTTTAATATCTATTTTTTAACCATATGCAGGCAGTGAGATTATGTGCCATTTTGGTTTCCTCTTTATGTAAAAATATATATAGGCCAGGCACAGTGGCTCATGCCTGTAATTCCAGCATTTTGGGAGGCAGAGACGGGTGGATCACTTGAGGTCAGGAGTTCGAGACCAATCTGGCCAACATGGCAAAACTCCATCTCTACTAAAAATACAAAAATTAGCCGGGTGTGGTGGCGCACACCTGCAGTCCTGGCTACTCGGGAGGCTGAGACATGAGAATTGCCTGAATCCGGGAGGCAGAGGTTGCAGTGAGCCATGATTGAGCCACTGCACTTGACCCTGGGCGACAAAGCAAGACTCCATCTCAAAAAAAAAAAAAAAAAAGTATATATAAATTATGGTTTTTTTAATATCGTTAAAACACTTTTTCATATTTTTAAAGCTTTATAAAATTACTAAAAAAGAACGTTAAACAAAAAGAATGCTACTGTCTGTGAACCATATGGGAAACACCCTTTGCAAATCTTGTTTTTCCTTCTTCTAAATAGGGAATGGTATAAGCAACAGACTCTTCCCATAGGTACTAGATTTCATTGAAGCTAAATAGTCCTACCATCTCCATCTTCCTACATCCAGGACAACTCCCTAAGCATCCCCAAGTTTATATATATTAAATGCAATACATGTTTGTTTTGCCATTCCAGTCACCAAGAATGCTACTGTGGCTTCCTCCTCTGAAAACACCACTCACCTTCAAATCTCTGAGTAAGATCTTGCTCAATCTCATCGAATCCTGCTGCTCGGACATTGCTGAAGAAGTCTTTCAAGTAATCCAGAGCATCTTTCATTCGTGCATGCTCACTGATAATGAGGGCATCATTATATTTCTGTTGAAAGTAAAAACTGTCTCAATATGCTTCCAATGTCTAACACATTCACTGTATTTAAGTTCAATTCGTTGTATTTAACGAATTGTTTTAAGAAAACTTTTCTTTTCAAATCTATTCCAACTTAGCTTTTTAAAGATGAATGGCCTCTAACAGTTATGTAACAAAATCTTTGAACCAAATACTGTTAAAAGAAATCTCAATTAGCTAGTAACATTAATTATCATCACTTTGGATTATTGAATTTTACCTTAGAAAAGAAAAACTGCACGAAAAACACATATCAAAATTTAAAAATAAGGAAAGTAAATCAACTTCCACATCAACCTGCCTCATAATTCCAACATTTCACTTAATTTCTATATACATCTGAAGCCATCACTAAATTGTCAGTGTACCTTCCAAAATGATGGCCCTGACCACATCCATCAAATGTACAACTAAGCTAACTAAAATTCTACAAATGCATGCTAATTGAATGCATTTTAATATATTTTCAATGGCTGGATAAGCAGAGGTGATAGCTGTCACTATAGTTCCTTAACTTCTTGGTGAGCCAGAGAACCTGGATTTCTGAGCGTGGGGCGTCACCAAAGGTGAAGAAATGTGTGCTTCAGGACATAGCAACAGAACTTTCCACTTGCTGAGCTTTCAAGATGCTGTCACCGGACTGGTCTTGTATCTGGAATAATGTTCTCTCACAATCACCCAATTTTTTCCAACCATGTCAGTTAATGCTAGAGGCATGGCATAGAATCTGAGCCTTTATTTCAGTCCTGTTGCCTGCAGTATGAAATTTCAGAAAGCAAATCGAGATGATGTTGAATGGGACAACTTTTGGAGTTTGCTTCATAAGAACTTCCTGGAAAGGTTCCTAAGTGAGCTCTTGAGGACAGGATGAGAAGTTGATGTTATCTTGGCTTCCACGGTGCCACTCCCAGTAGGTGCTGTGACCAGAATACGACTCTTAAAAAGAGGAACGTACCCGCAAATGTGAAGTGTATAAAAACAGGGCTTTACAAATCCTGCTCTCTTCATCTTTGTCTGGCATCTGGAACACCATGCATGCTTTCTGAACTGTAACAATCCATTGTTCATATTTCTGTGTTCCAAATTCCCTATTTTGAATTTGAGATAAGTTTTCTGTTAAAAAAAAAAAAAAGTTTTTCACTGTGTCATATGGTCAGTCATTTAGGGTTATAAACAGGCCTCACCCTCTAATTTTCTTTTTCTTTTTTTTTTTCCTTGAGGCAGAGTCTCGCTCTGATGCCCAGGCTGTAGTACAATGGCGCGATCTTGGCTCACCGCAACCTCCACCTCCCGGATTCAAGCGATTCTCCTGCCTCAGCCTGCTAAGTAGCTGAGACTACAGGTGTGTGCCATCACACCTGGCTAATTTTTGTATTTTTAGTAGAGACAGGGTTTCACCATGTTGTCAAGCTGGTTTCGAACTCCTGACCTCAGGTGATCCGCCTGCCTCGGTCTCCCAAAGTGCTGGGATTACAGGCGTGAGCCACTGCACCTGGCCTAATTTTCTTTCTTACTCTCTGCAAACAGGATATTCCTCCTGAAATAGTCTTAAGTCATCTAGTTAAAACTATTTAACTGGATTCAGACTGGTGAAAAGGTGGAGGCAGGGTACCTGAGGTGGGAGAAGTAAGAAAATAGAAACTCATGTGACTCCATCACCATCTCTCCATCCTTCTGCTCCTTCCCCCATTGAGATAACACCACTGTGCTGCTGGATAATATGACAACCTCCAAACTGTTCTCCCTACCTCTTGCCTTGTTCCCTCCCTTGAGTTTTAAGCAGTGCATCTGTGTGTTTGTTTGTGTGTGTGTGTGTGTGTGTGTGTGTGTGTGTGTGTGTGTGTGTTTGATTGTTTCTTGAGTACTGGGTACCAAGAATCAAAGTACCTTACACTCATAATTTCATTTAATTTTCACAACCCATGAGATACATATTACATTTCATATATTGGGAAACTGAAGTTCAGAAAAGCCAAGTAATAAGTAATTTACCCATAGTCACACAGCAAGTACGTGGAGAAAGGGCAGGAATTCAAACCCACATGTGTCAGATGCCCAAGCTCTACTGGCTCTATGAGCTGACAACCAAAGCAGCCCAGAAATAAAACAGTAGACATGAAAAACCCAACTTTGCCTTTAAAAATGAAGAAGTAAAAATAACAGGTCTCAAGAGCTTCATCAAAGGAGGATATATAAAAGCAGGAGATTGGCCGGCCGCAGTGGCTGATGCCTGTAATCCCAGCACTTTGGGAGCCCCAGGCGGGTGGATCACGAGGTCAAGAGATTGAGATCATCCTGGCCAACAGGGTGAAACCCCGTTTCTACTAAAAATACAAAAATTAGCTGGGGGTGGTGGCACACACCTGAAGTCCCAGCTACTTAGGAGACTGAGGCAGGAGAATCGCTCGAACCCAGGAGACGGAGGTTGCAGTGAACTGAGATCATGTCACTGTACTCCAGCCTGGCGACAGAGTGAGACTCTTAAAAAAAAAAAAAATCAAGGAGATTTAGGACTCAGTTCACCCTATGTTCTGCTTTGCTGTGAACTTGGGCCTCCTGTTCTCCAGAGCAGCATTCTCAGGGCCAAGCATAGAATCGGCCCTCAAAAGACACTTATCACACATGCATCTGTCTGTGTGCGTCTCCTAGGATAAGCCTCAGTTGCTTGGTTCAAAGCTGGAGCATCTGCTGTGGTCCAGGCTCTGTGCAGGGTGCTGGGGATAAGATGAGGAGACTATGGCTGTGTTCTCAAGCAGCTGAGTCTGTGAGTTACTCTGGTATCAGTTCGCCAGGGCTCCTCATGAAGAGCACAGTACAACCAAAGTCACAAGCAAGAGCTATATTTCTGGGTTAAATTCTTCCCCTCACTCATTCATTTTCAATAATAGGAACAAAGGAGGCTACCCAAACAAGTAGTATTGACATGCTTCTTTCCAAGTTGCAGCTACAACGAGGTGGCCAGCAGTAAAGAAGATGAGCCAACAGGTACTGATTGAACCTGGGTAGGTGTAAAAATAGCCTAAGCAATTTAGAGATGAGCAGCTAACTGGATTCGGACTGGCAAAAAGGTGGAGGCAGGGTACCTGAGGTGGGAGGAGTAAGAAAATAGAAACTCACGTGACTCCATCACCGTCTCTCCATCCTTCTGCTACTTCCCCAATTCAAACCACATCAGTGTGCTGCTGGATAATACGACAATCTCCAAACTGGTCTCCCTTCCTCTTGCCTTGTTCCCTCCAACCCATACTCTACCCAGTGGTTAGAGGGAGTTTGCAAAATTGCAGATGAGAAATCATCCCACCCCACTGCTTAAAAGCCTTTAGTGGGTTCCTGCAGCCAAAATCCTGCCCCAGCTCACAGGCTCCTCCCCATGCTCTGGCCTCTGCTTGCTTTTGCTTCTCATTTCTGGCCACTCTCCTTTCAGCATTCTACAGGACTAATGGAAGTCCCTATACTCTTTCTAGTCTCCTGGCCTTTGCATATGCTATTCCCTGTGCCTGAAACACACCTTAGCACCCCCACCACACCAGCTGCTTTAGTATTAGTATTACTTCTCTAATTTTGGCCTTACCATTAGACTAGAAATGCCCTGAGGCCAGGGGCTGTATCTTAGGGTTCATGCTGTATTCCCATCACCTAGCCCATTCCTTAGCACTAAATGAATGAACATATGCATGAACACATTCGGGAAACTGCTAAATCAAAAGGATTCAGGTAGGGAAGTAGTAGCATATAACATTGGAAAGATAAGTAGAACCTGGGTGTTCAGGCAGGGCTCAGACTGCAGGTTAGAGGCGTGAAGATTATCCTGTAGGCAAAGGGTTTTTAAGCAGGACAGGGACACGATAAAATGTATTCATGAAGACTAACTAGTTCATGAGGGGTTGAATGGAAGAGAGAGCAGAGGTAGGCAAAATCAGCTAGAAGGCTGTTAGAACAATTATAATAGAAATTAAACTGTGAAAGAAAAGGGGAGAGAAAAGCAAAATAAGTGTGAGAGGAGAGACTCCATGAGGTGTCTTACAGACGTCACATTTAACATGTCTAAAACTCAAAACTCAAAACCTTGTACCTGCCAAGGCTGCTTCTAGTCCTGGTACCAGGACCACCCACTGGCATTCATACAGGTGCCTAAGCCAGATGCCTGGGGGGAAATCAGCCCCTCCTGCCCCTTTCTCATCCCCACCCAAATCCGTTTAGCCATTCAATCATAACACTCACAGCTGGAAGCATCTCACATGTGTCTCCTTCCTTCTCCAATCCATCTCTACTGCCTCTCTTTGGTCCTTCTCATTCACTGGTATCTTTATTACGTCACTAATCAGTTTTAATCTTCACTTTTCTCCCCATTGTTTTTAGGATAAAATTCAAATCCAGGCCCTTCACTGTCTTCCCCTGGCCCATCTCTAGTCGCACTCCTTTAATGCTGGGAAATGTGCTGGGTGATTGTCCCTAGGTATAAATCTGAGCCAGTAGAGGAATGGTGGTTTCATTCAGGTAAACAGGAAAGTCAGGAGGGAAAGCTGATTTAGAAGGTAGAGAAAGCAATGAATTGACTTAAGTACAGTTATTTTTCAGGTGCGTGTGTCTGGATGAACTTACTTTGGATTTAAAAGGAAAAAAAGAAAGAAAGAAAGAATAGAGGAGGACATATAAGGCTCCTAAATAACCTATAATCAAGGAAGACAACCTCTGGATATGGTCTTGACATTGTCTGAACTAAGGAGAACACAAAAAGACGATAGTGAACAATAAATGGCTATTCCCCAGTAGAGAGAACACAAAATATGAGATTTATCTCACCGAGGTCTTTGCAGATTCTCTTTGCCAGGCTCTCTGTGTCCCTCATCAGCTGAGCTATGATGTATTTAAATTTGTCGCTAATCCGTGATTCCACTTTCCTGAAAACTAGAGACGTCAAAAAAAAAAAAAAAAAAAAGAAAGAAAAAAGAGTGAGTATATTTTCAGGAAGGACAGATTGTAGTTCAAAGTAGGTATCTCTAAAACCTTTCTCTGACTTTGATACTTCCTCTGAAAAACCTAAGGTTCCAGGCTCACTGGCAGGTGGTCCAGATGATACAACAAATGCTCAAAATGCAATGGCTCCCTGTTGCTTCTTGTACTGATTCTAACACCTGTCTTTCATGGTGTAGGTCTAACTAACTTCTTTTTTTTTTTTTTTTTTTTTTTTGATTGAGACCAAGTCTCACTGTGTCACCCAGGCTGGAGTACAGTGGCGCGATCTCGGCTCACTGCAACCTCCGTCTCCCAGGTTCAAGTGATTCTTCTGCCTCAGCCTCCCAAGTAGCTGGGACAACAGGTGCACATCACCATGCCCAGCTAATTTTTGTATTTTTAGTAGAGACGGGGCTTCACCATATTGGCCAGGCTGGTCTCAAACTCCTGAGCTGGTGACCCACCCGCCTTGGCCTCCCAAAGTGCTGGGATTACAAGCGTGATCCACCACGCCTGGCCTAACCAGTTTCTTACTGTGGCTGTCCTGTTACCTCTTCTCTGATGAGGCGGGCATCTCTCATGTCTCTGCAAGTGCCACAATCTAACCCTGTCTCTGTGCTTTGATATTCTCCCTCCCCACACAGCCCCCAGCAGTATTCACACTGATCCTACCATTTACCAATATATGATTTCAGCCTAATTATTAATTGCCTGCAATGTGCCATGCTTTGATTATAGACAGTTGAAAGAACACACTTCATGCTCCATACAGGGCTGTGATCTTAAGGGAGAGAAATATACATGGCTAACTAACCGTAGCAGTTCTCTAACAGAAGTACATGTAAAGTGTGGCTGGGTGTGGTGGCTCACACCTGTAATCCTAACACTTTGGGAAGCCGAGGAGGGTGGATCACTTGAGGTCAGGAATTCAAGACCAGCCTGGCCAACATGGTGAAACCCTGTCTCTACTAAAAATACAAAAAATTAGCCAGGTGTGACGGCACACGCTTGTAATTCCAGCTACTCAGGAGACTGAGGCAGGAGAATCACTTGAACCCAGGAGGTGGAGGTTTGCAGTGAGCCAAGATCGTACCACTGCACTCCAGCCTGGGCAACAGCACAAGACTCAGTCTCAAAAAAAAAAAAAAAAAAAAAAAAAAAGAAGTGGTACACGCAAAGTGTCACAAAACACAGGGAAAGTAACACCTAATTCTTCCAGGGAAGTCAGAGTTGTAGAATAAATACAGGAAGAAGAAAGAAGAAAGCAAGAGTAGTCATGTATATTCCATCACAACTTGGCAAAGAAAAAGAAAAAAAAAGAGCAGTGATGTACCAAGGAAGCACAGACAAAAGGTGGGAGAGAGAAAGCACACGGCATGATTGAGGAGCCCAGAGGAATGCAACATGGTTGGGTTTATGAATGTTTGGAGGTGATGAAGCTCAGAGGGCAGGAGGAACCGGATTGCAAAGAAATTCATATGTGACACTGAAAAGTTGGGATCGGGTACATCAAAATCCTTACTTACAAGCAGCCTTCAAAAAGGAACTTATCTACACCACTCCCTATTACATGTCTATTTGTTCTACCTCAGAAATACAGTCACATACTACTTAGAGAGCAAGGATGAAGTCATATATATTTTCTGCATCCTTCTCTTCCTTGCAGGGTTAGTGTAATAATAACATCAATAAACAATTGTTAGTCATATTAAAAAATCATATCTGATCTTTGGAGGAGTGACATCATGAATTCAGATCATTCCATTTCAACTAAAATGATCAAATACATATTCAAACAGTGATGACCACACAGGCACAGAGCATGGGAAAAGGCTCAGTGAGCCCAGCTCTTGGCTATCTGATGCCTAAATTCTCTCATCACCTCTTTTGCATTGCTAGTACATTTATAAGAGGTTTTTGGAAGCAAAGAGGAAGAACGTTTGCTCTCTACAGGCCACTTCTGAGGTTCATCCATTGCTTGGGATGAGAGCTCAGTTAGAGAGGCTAAAAAATGTGACTATTACTCAAGTTCGGGGTTAAATATTTTCTACTAAACAGAGAGAGGGTCAAAGTTCAGTATTCGTCTAGACGGCTCTAAACTAGAGGTAGCAGAGAGTAACAGACTCTCAAAGGCTTGTTACTGGATCCAACTTACACTTCTGGGGCTTATAAACAACTTGCTCCAGTTCCTCCAGATTGTGTTTGACTGTTGCTATCACTGACGCATCAAGAGAAGCACACAGCTTGCAGATATAATCCAAGGCTTCATCTGTGTTTTTGGCATCCCCAACACCAACCGAGGCAGTCAGCCCAATGACCTGTAAGGAGCATTCAAAATCATTAGATGTCTGAGAAATGGTACAATGTTTCCACAACCCCTCATATAACTCTTTCCTGCTGGGTAGGGCATTTTTTTGTTTTTACTAACACACAGTGTATGGCACATGGAGGCACATAATGCATATTTACTAAGTGAACAAATGAATAAAGGAAACAAAATTCATAATGAGTTGTACAATATGGACTTGGGACCTGAGAAGGACATCTTCAGTGTGGCCATAAGAGTAAGAAAATAGGAGTTAGGAAGATTATAGCTCTTCTGAAGCATTCGTCTGACTTTGGAGATACCTGGGGCAGTGGGCCTGAAGATCCTCCAAGTTTCTGATCTAGATAATTAAACATGATCATATTGTACGGGTGTTGTTTACTAGTGTTGTGGCATTCATCAAATATCATCAAAGTAAAGATGGATAGTGATGGAATCGTTCCCTTTTTAAGGTTGTTCACAAGAATCTGTGGAGTTAAAATGATGATGTCATTGTTCTCAACAATCTGTTCCACTGGGACATTCTCAGCTGTTGCTCCAGAAATGCCTGTGACTCTATACCTGGGAAATGACAGAAATTCCATATTACTAACCACGATGTGGATAAGGAACCACAAAGATGAAATGCTAGATCAGAACATCAACTGATTAAATTCTCCCTGAGTCCAAAAGAAGAATAGCTGTAGGCAAGTCCTTAGCACAGAGCCTGACACATAGTAAGAGATCAATAAATCCAAGCTAGTTGTAATTTATAGTACTATATATTATTTTAAGTCACTAAGAGAGAGAAAGAGTACGTAAAAGAATAATATCAAATAAATTATAAAATCACTAAAGAAGTTAAATGTGCCACGTAAACATCAAATTTATTCCTGAAGTCATTTACTCCCCATAGAAGGGCAAACCAGGGGAGTTTAAGATTTCTGGTACATCTAACAAAAAAGACTTGAATCCATGAAGGGATAACATCTGGATTATATAAAAGCTGAATCTAATATAAATTTTTTTAAATCATTTGTCAAAAACAAAACAGAAAACACATCAATTACATGAAGCTGGAGAAAAAGAAGTTGAGGCAACTATTATACCTACCCATGTCTTTCAAAGTATTTTGAGAATACAGATTTCTGCTGTTCATACACTGGGATCTGATTAGCAAAAAAGACAACTTTCCCCTTTTGTCCTTGTGGGAATTTTTTAAGATGATGTTCACATATAAGCAGTGAAACAAAGGTTTTTCCACAACCTTTTAACATGTAAGGAAAAAAGAAAACATGTAACTTATATATTAGATATTTCTCTGGAAAGGTGTTTATTTTTGGCTCTTCTAATACCACTGAGCTGACTAATTAATTGATAATTTAAATATGTTAATGATTACAGAATTTACACTATGACTAAAAAATATCAAGCTGCTCCCTAAGTAGCATGCCAACAGCCAGGACCCAAAAGCAAGCTAAAAGAGGACACTTTTCTTTACCTTCTCATGAAAGGTAAAGAAAATACATTAAATACATTAATGTACATAATTAATTAATTACATAATCCCATAAAAAACATTAGGATTATATCAGGACAGTTTTCTCAAAAGACACATGGAACAAGGAAAAAACTGAAACTTGCCCATTCTGCCCCAGTATTCAACAAAAGAAAAAAAAGGAAGCAAACAGAAAAACTATGTAAGTAATGGCAATAGGCTTACCTGTAGGAGCACATATTATTGTGTTTTTTCCTTTCATAGCAGGCAAAGCAAGCTCTAATTGGTAATTTCTTGGTTTAAATGGGCTGTACAAGTTTGTATCAGACACTTCTGGAATACAAAAGGAGCAAAATTACCCAACAGTTCCTGCTCTGAGGAATCACGGCAATAGCTACAGTCTAATGTCCACAAATTCTGACTCCAGCAAGAAGAGCCTCATTGGAGAAAGTTTAGAATCCTTTCTCTTGGTAACCATTCTAGCTTTTCCACTAATTTGAAGTACAGAATTCTCTCAGTGACAAAGTATTGATGGCAAGAAAGAAAAAATAAAAAACATGAATTATTTTTTATACAATCATGGAAGGCTAACAGAAACCAAAGAAAGAATGGCCCCATTCAGGGTAAGACAAGCTGTCTACTAAAGGCAATGCTGTATGCGAAAAAAGCAACAAATCCTCCCACGATCTTTGAAGAAAACCAAACTGTTAACATTGGATTCTCAAAGCAATTTCTTATTAAGGAGCAATAATGCTTTGTTGTTCTTCAAGTTCTCAAATGATATTTTCTCTCAACATAACCAGAAGTTCTAAAAAATAATCAAAGGCTTTATCTCAATAACAGGTAGGCATATAAATCATTAAGAGCTAGCAAAGACTTTGGAAATTATCTACTGAGTCTAACCTACCCATTTTAGAGAAAGGGAGAATTTCTAAAAGGTTAAGTGAATTAAACTCACACAAAAGACATGTAAAGGCCAGGTGCAGTGGCTCATGCCTGTAATCCCAGCACTTGGGAGACTGAGGTGGATGGATCACTTGAGGTCAGGAGTTCAAGAACAGCCTGGCTGACATGGTGAAATCCCCACCTCTACAAAAAAAATACAAAAATTAACCAGATGTGGTGGCACATGCCTGTGGTCCCAGCGACTTGGGAGACTGAGGCAGGAGAATCACTTGAACCCAAGGTTGCAGTGAGCTGAGATTATGCCACTGCACTCCAGCCTGAGCAACAGAGCGAGAGACTCCGTCTCAAAAAACAATAACAACAACAACAACAAAAGGCATGCAAGAATCTTCACATGTCAGAAAATTTAAAGCAACTCATATTCATTGATTTGTTTTTTTTTTCCAAGGGGTAACAGATTTTATTCTGAAATGACCAAAAAAAAACAAAACAAAACAAAAAAACTTGTAACATTCAGTTGCAGAAGTAATCTGCACATTTTCTCTTTATGATGTTATTCTAATATCATTTTTCTTCTACCACCACTATTAATCCCAATTTCCTTCCTGATACTCTATAAATAAGTTTTTATTATGGCATATTATGCAACTTTCTGGTCTCATAAAACCATCAAGAAAATATGCTTTGAGAAGCATAAGGGGGCCTCACAGGGCCACAGCTAACTTATACAGTGCCTTTGTGTAAATGACAAAAGGGGGCTCCTCTTGGAGGACACAGCCCCTCAGTGCACTGTGTGGCAAACGGCACAGGCTGGATCTCAGCCCCTACTCAACCTCTCAGCCAGGCGCATTTGGTTAGCACACTGACTTCATCAACTTGCAGGGCAGCCCAGGGGTCCTAAAAGGAAATTGAGCAAGTGACTCAGAAATAGAAGTAGTATTTATTTAGAAAGCAAGGTTGATTTGGGAATTCATAGACATTGGGTTTTGGTGAAGACCCTATTTGCATTTCCAATATAGACACGCCCATACTTTCTTAGTGGTAGAAGAAGAAAAAAAAGATAGTAAAAGAAGAAAAAAAGATAGTGGAAGAACTAGGAGAGAATGGCATTCTAAATATAGAAAAAGTATCTATTGTAACATAAATTCTCTTTACTTTCTTAATTTTCCTTACAAAACTTTTCACAAGGCTGTGACTTTGGGTACTGCAAAACAAGTCCCCACACCAAATACCAGAAGAGCACCATTATGGAAAAGAACAAACAATGCCAGGTACCTGAAGGTGGACATGAATTCTCACTAAGATTCTGGCATTCTGGATCTTCTTGGTAGAAAATCTGTATGTCAGAAGTTTCCATCTTATCCTCAAGATCTTCTGTTTCAACATCTTTTATACCTTTTTAAGACCAAAAAGTCTTAGAATCTTCACATAATCTGATTATAGTTTTGATGGTGAAAGCTCCACAAAATGGTCATAACACTAAGATTTTTAACTTCTATTAGAATTTCTCACAACCACTCCCCTTCACCTTTTAAAACAGTTGAAAGAATCATTTTGAGTTTAAAATCTCAATTTGGCGTTGACCTCCAATGTAATTTAGAGCTATATTACTCAAAGTGTGGAACGTATTGCCCTACTGAATCAGAATCCACATTTTAACAAGACCTCCGAGGGATTCGTATGCACCAAAAAAAAAAAAAAGGAGCATGATTTAGCAGACATTCATGTCTTCCTTTTCTGACTGACTCTTGACCCATTAAATCAGATGTGTATTTATACAGTTTCTGAAACAACTTATGATCTAAAGAAGCCTAGGAAAGCTAAGACCAGATATTCAGATGTTTACCAAACTCAGCCTTTGAAACAATGCTGAGTGTCAGCTTCAAGAAACCAAATGATAGTTCAGACACTTAATGACAACCAATTCTTTCACCCGTCGGATTCAGTTCCAGATGGCTTCCAGTAAGGGAATCAGGCAATGTCTGTCAAGAAATCTACTCTGAAAAGGGGGTAAGTCCTGGAGTTTGAACCTTTAACTCTAGAATTCTCAAGCTATTTCTCTGATAATCTAAACTTAGACTGAGAGTTCGGATTTTGCCTTCCTCAAATCCTTTGGGCCAGATGGGCTAATTCTGGATGAGAGTGGTTTTCCCCAGTCCATTTTTAGGGGTTACATGCAACCAAACTAACTTTGTAGGCAAGTAACTGCCTCCCTCCCAGAATCCAGCTTCCGGCTGGTCTCGCGTTAGAGATGTAGCTCTGGCTATCTGAGGGGAAAACGCCTCCGATGGGATGTAAAAGACCAGTTGGAATGAGCGAGCCCTAAGTAGAGCTGTGAGGAGGGTACAGTGTCTTACCTTTCTCTACAATCCACAGTTCACTGAACTTGTTCCTTTCTTTCTCCAAAGCAAGTTTCAAAGTTTTGGGCCAGTTTTCCTTGTCTGATCTGAGAAGGCATTCCACCAACTTCTCTGCACCTGCCATCATCCCCTTAGTAGAGCAAATCTAAGCAAGGTAACTGTAGTTTATTGATCAATTATCTCAAAAGTTTTCCCTTTATCAATTTTTACTGAAGAAATGTCAGTCATGTACTATCTGATTTAAAGCCATTGTGCATTACGGCTCAATGGGTCATATCCATGACAATTTTTGCCCCATCCAACACAATCTTTTAAGATACTTTTTCCTTCATCTTTGTCCTTTACACATGATGTCACTATGTCAAGCCAAGCCTTCTCATCACCTCTAAGTTCTTATACCTATCCTCATCAGCAATATTAAGAAAATAATCATTTGACAACCATTCCCAACATGGGTATATTGGCATATAGCAATATTTGGTAACAGATAACAAAATATTAACAATTTTTTTTTCAGGGTTGAGGAATTTGTATGACTTTTACTAATCATAATAACTAAAGTTTATTGTACACATACTCTGTGCAAGACATACATGAGTACTTTACATATATTATCTCATTACCCTTATGAAAATACCATATTAATAAGGTACCATTATTATTTCCATTTTACACACAAGGAAACAGATAGATATTCAGAGAAACTAAGTAACTTGCCCAAGATCATACCGCTAGTGGTTGAGCTATGATTCTAACAAAATTCATCTGTGTCCAGAGTCTAAACACTTAACTGCTAGAGTCTGTAGCCCTTTCTCATTTGCTCAACTGTTCAATTTAAATTTGCATAAAATACTGTTCACAGACTGTGGTGATTTTAACTGAAAATAGGGCAAACTTCAAAAAAACTTTGTGACATAAAAATTACTCAGTTCACATTAAAAGTACTATTCTGGCTGAGCACGGTGGCTCACGCCTGTAATCCCAGCACTTTGAGAGGCCAAGGCAGGTGGATCACGAAGTCAGGAGTTCAAGACCAGCCTGACCAACATGGTGAAACCCCATCTCTACTAAAAATACAAAAATTAGCTGGGCATGGTAGCACACACCTGTAATCCCAGCTACTCAAGAGGCTGAGGCAGGAGAATTGGTTGAACTCAGGAGGCGGAGGTTGCAATGAGCCGAGATCACACCATTGCACTCCAGCCTGGGCGACAGAGCGAGACTCCATCTCAAAAAAAAAGAAAAAAAAAAAGTACTATTCTATGAGTACTTTTGTGGGTTTCAATGATCTTTCTCAGGTCTAAAACAGTATAGAAAACAGAAGACCTTCCCATGTTATAATTATTTCCCCCAATTTTAGTATTTTATATTAACTTACCTGTAGAATTTCTTCACATTCCTGATTAATTAAACATTCAGACAGATCAGAAATGATATCGGTTGGGATAATTCTGGTTTTAAATTCTGGTTGTAAACGTTTTAAAAGTAATCTATACTCCTCCAATTTTTCAATTTTTTTGAAATCCCAACTTTCAATGGCTTCATAAAGTCCAGAATAACCTGAAAAAAAAGAAAAAAATGTGGACTTTTATGAAACCAACTGAAAAATACTTTGAGATTAGTATCATAGAAATCATGTTTGAATGTATGGTGGTAGAATTCAAAAAATATCTGTAAATTACCCCCAATTGTCATTGATTTTTCAAAAAGAAAACAGTATTCATTTTAGTCAGCCAACACTTTAGGTCTTCTAGCAATATTTATTATCTATTGGGAAAAAGTACTAAGGACAACTTTGAAGTCTTACATTTTGATCTTAGTATAAAATCTTTCTTCCAAAGTGCCTCATGGACTTCACCTACAATCCCTGATTTGTCTTTAAAAAGTCAGAGTCAACAGGTTTATTAAGTATCTTCCCAGTGGAAAGCAGTAAAGAAGGCAAAAAGAAATATAAACTTTAATTCCTGCCCACAAGGAACTTTCCTTCTAATTTTTCTAAGATAATATTAAGTAAATGGGAAATTCACTTAATATTATTCTACATGCCTTTAAAAGATATTTATTTAAAAATCATATTTAGAAAGTTCAGAGAAAAATACTAATGGCTAAGAAACATACATAAGATGTTCAACCTCATTCTTTTTTTAAATTGTAGTAAAAAACAGATATAACATTTACCATCTTAACTATTTTTAAATGTACAGTTCAGTCGTGTTAAATTCATTTTGTTATAAAACAAAAATCCAGACCTTTTTCACCTTGCAAATCTAAAACTCTTTGAAACAACTATTCCTTTTTCTCTCCTCACCCCTGCTCCTGGTAACCACCACTCTTTCTGTTTCTATGAATCTGACTACTTTAGATAATCTATATAGGTAGCAAAATACAATATTTGTCTTTTTGTGACTGGCTTATTTCACTCAGCACAGCGCCCTCAATGTATGTCCATTTTGCAGGATGTGCCAGGATTTCCTTTTTTTTTTAAGGCTGAATAATATTCCATTGTATGTATATATCACATTTTGTTGATCCATTCATCACTGATGGACATTTGAGTTGCTTCTACCTTGTAAGCTATCATGAATAATGCTACTATCAACATGGATGTGCAAATATCTCATCAATACCTTGCTTTCAATTCTTTTGGAAATACACCAGAAGCAGAATTGCTGGATCATATGGTGATATATATTTTCAATTTTTTGAGGGACTGCCATACTGTTTTCCATGACTGTTAACACCATTTTACAATCCTACCAATCAGGCACAGGGTTGCAGTTTCTCCACATCCTCACCTATATGCATTATTTTCTGTTTTTGTTTTTATTTTATTTTATTTTTTGAGGCAGAGTCTTGCTCTGTCACCCAGGCTAGAGTGCAGTGGCACGATCTCGGCTCACTGCGAACTCTGCCTCCCGGGTTCAAGCAATTCTCCTGCCTCAGCCTCCCGAGTAGCTGGGATTACAGGCACCCGCCACCGCACCCAGCTAATTTTTGTATTTTTTAGTAGAGATGGGGTTTCACCATCTTGGCCAGGCTGGTCTTGAACTCCTGACCTCATGATCCACCCGCCTCGGCCTTCCAAAGTGCTGGGATTACAGGCATGAGCCACCGTGTCCAGCCTTGTTTTTGTTTTTATAGAAGCCATTGTAATGGGGGTGAGGTGATATTGCATTGTGGCTTTGAATTTCTCTGATGATTACTGATGTTGAATATCTTTCCATATATTCATTAGCCATTTGGATAAATGTCTATTCAAGTCCTTTGTCTTTTTTTTTTTTTTTTTGAGATGGAGTCTCGCTCTGTCACCCAGGCTGGAGTGCAGTGGCATGATCTCTGCTCACTGCAACATCCACCTCCTGGGTTCAAGCAATTCTCCTGCCACAGCCTCCCGAGTAGCTGGGACTACAGGCGTGTGCCACCACGCCCAGCTATGTGTACTTTTAGTAGAGACAGGGTTTTGCCATGTTGGCCAGGCTGGTCTTGAACTCCTGACCTCAGGTGATCCACCTGCCTCAGCCTCCCAAAGTGCTGGGATTGCCTAATTTTTAATTTGATTTTTTGTCTTTGAGTTGCAGGAGTTCTTGATATAGTCTACATATTAACCCCTTATCAGGTATATGATTTGCAAACATTTTCTCTCATTCCATGGGTTGACTTTTCACCCTATTATGTCCTTTGAGGCACATAAGTTTCATATAGTCCCATTTGTCTATTTTTTCACTTTTGTTGCTTATGCTTCTGATATCATGTCCAAGAAATCACTGCCAATTCCAGTGTCATGAAGTTTTTCCCCTATGCTTTCTTCTAGGAGTTTTAATAGTTTTAGGTCTTATATTTGCTCTTTAATGCATTTTGATTTGATTTTGTATATAATGTGTGATGGTTAATTTTTCTGTGTCAACTTGACTGGGCTAAGGGATGCCCAGATAGCTGGTGAAACATTACTTTTGGGTGTGTCTGTAAGGGTGTTTTCAGAACAGATTATCATTTGAATCAGACTGAATAAAGAAATTCACCCTCACTGATGTGTGCAGACATCACCCAATCCATTAAAGACCAAAACAGAACAAAAAGGGAGAAGAAGGGCAAATTATCTTTTCTTGAGCTCATCATTTCTTTTGCCCTTGGACATCAGAGGTCCTGATTCTCAGGCCTTCAGACTCTGAATTACACCAACTGCTCTTCTGATTCTCCAGATTGTGGACAGCAGATCATGGGACATCTCAGCCTCCATAATCATGTGAGCCAATTCCAAAAATATATATACACATACATGTAAGTAACAATGTGTATATATATCCCATCATATGTACACACACATAAATATATCCTATTGCTTTTGTTTCTCTGGAGAACTGTAATACATGGTATAAGCGTCAAAATTCATTCTTTTGCATATGGATATCCAGTTTTCCCAACAACAGTTGCTGAAGAGACTGTCCTTTCCCCATTGAGTGGTCTTGGTATCTTTGAGCATATACTTGAGAATTTATTTCTGGGTGCTCTTTTGGCCTATTTGTCTGTCTTTATGGCAGTGCCACATCATTTTGATTGCTACAGATGTGTAATGTGTTTTGAAATCAGGAGAGGTGAGGCCTCCTGGTTTATTCTTCATTATCAAAATTTTACCTATTCAAGATGCCTTGAGATTCTCTATAAATTTTGGATAATCTTTTCTATTTCTACAAAAAAAAAATGCCATTGGGATTTTGATAGGGATTGCATTGAATCTGCAGTTCACTTTTGGTAGTATAGGCATCTTAAGTCTTTAATTCATGAATGGGGATGTCTTTCCATTTATTTGTGTTATCTCTCATTCTTTCAGCAATGTTTTGTTGTTTCCAGGGTATGAGTCTTTTGTCTCCTTGGTTAGGTTTCTTCCTAAGTATTTTAACCTTTTTAATGCTATTATAAATGGAATTGTTACCTTAATTTCTTTTTTGGATTATTTGTTAATATATAGACATGCGACTAATTTTGGGGTGTTGATTTTGTGTCCTGAAACTTTTCTGAATTAGTTCTAATAGTTTTTTCTAAAATCTTTAGGGTTTTCTACATATAAGACTCTGCAATCGGCTGGGCGCAGTGGCTCACGCCTGTAATCCAAGCACTCTGGGAGGCTGAGGCAGGCGGATCACGAGGTCAGGAGATTGAGACCATCCTGGTTAACACGGTGAAACCCCGTCTCTACTAAAAATACAAAAAATTAGCCAGGCATGGTGGCGAGCACCTGTAGTCCCAGCTACTTGGGAGGCTGAGGCAGGAGAATGGCATGAACCCAGGAGGCGGAGCTTGCAGTGAGCCGAGATTGCGCCACTGCACTCAATCCAGCCTGGGCGACAGAGCAAGACTCCATCTCAAAAAATGAATGAATGAATGAATGAATAAATAAATAGATAAATAGATAAATAAATAAATAAATAAATAATTCTGCCATCTGCGAACAGATTATTTTCCTTCTTCCTTTCCAATTTGGATACCTTTTCTTTCTTTTTCTTGCCTAACTGCTCCAGCTAGGACTTCCAATACTAAACCTTATTCAATTTTTAAAATGAAAATTAAAAGTACTGTTTTTACCTGACAGGTTGGTAAGGATTAAAATAACTTATAATATCCAGATTAATCATATCCCCAAAGTGGAGAAACAGTGCTTTCTCTGATGAGAAACAGAAACCACCCCTTTGGAAAGACTTGCTCCATTGCTGATTTCAACCAACCTCCTGACTGCCCCTCCCTTTAGCAGTTTCAACACACCAACCAACCAGCACTTCTTCCTGATAAGAGACTACCAACCACAGAGTGGGTCTGGCCAGTCTATGAAGGATGTGCAGTGAGAGTTTTCATGTCCTCTGCTTCACCTTCTGACATCAGAGGGCCAAAAACTCCACCCTTGGATCATGCTAACACTGCCAGTTTTTGAACATGGGTCCCACGGAAAGGCACGAAGTTCACCTGCCCAGGTGCATGCTTCTACTTTCATGACTCCTCCTGTAGCTTACTGAATATTTGGTCACCCTATTCAGCATAAATCTCTGTTTTACTCTCCCCACCCTCCAAGTGCCTATTTCCTGCTTCTGGCCTGAGGCTACACTTCCCAGCCTGTCAAAATGGCCACCATGCAGACTGCAACCCTTTATGAAAAATAAAGCTCTCCTTTCCAAATTTATGAACTTCATGATTCTTCTGTTGATAGAAAACACCATAGCTCTGAAAACAGAAATGTAAAAATTATGTAATATTTGATGCATGTACCAGAATATTTGTAACATATATAATAAAGAGTATAACAAGAAAAGGAACATATGTGAACCTACTATCCAACTTAAGAACCACCATATTCCAGCTGGGTGCAGTGGCTCATGCCTGTAATCTCAACACTTTGGGAGGCTGAGGCAGGTGGATCACCTGAGGTCAGGAGTTGGAAGCCAACCTGACCAATGTGGCAAAACCCCATCTCTACTAAAAATACAATAATTAGCCAGGTGTGGTGGTGGGCACCTGTAATCCCAGCTACTCAGGAGGCTGAGACATGAAAATAGCTCGAACCCGGGAGGCGGAGGTTGCAGTGAGCCAAGATCGTGCCATTGCACTCCAGCCTGGGCAACAGAGCGAGACTCTGTCTCAAAAAAAAAAAAAAAAGATTTCCATTAAATATCTTCTTTAAGCCTTAGCACTGTTGGACTTCAGTTTTGCTATCCAGTAGTTATAAAATGTTATCTCACTGTGTTCCTAATTTACAATTCCCCAATTCCTAATTGGGCTGAGAATCTTTTACATTTATTCACTTTTCATTCTTCGTATTCATTGAAATGTTTGTCCAAATTTTTTGCTCTATGTATGTTTTCTTTCTTTTTCCAGTTGATTTTAAGACCTTTTTAATATATTCTAGATTCTAATCCTTTGGTGATTATACATTTTGAAAATATCTTCTCCCAGGGTTTATGATTTGTTTTTTTTTTTTTTTTTTTTTTTTTGCTTTCTTTATAGTGTTTTTGATAAACATGATGTAAGGAATACAAATGTATTTATTTATTTGTATCTACATGGGCATAAAAGTTAGCGTTTGTTTTTTAAATACAGGGTTTATTTATTTACTTATTTATTTATTTAAATTTGAGAAGGAGTTTCACTCACTGCCCAAGCTGGAGTGCAATGGTGCAATCTCAGCTCACTGCAACCTCTGCCTCCCGGGTTCAAGCAATTCTCCTGCCTCAGCCTCCCGGGTAGCTGGGATTACAGGTGCCCACCACCACGCCCGGCTAATTTTTGTATTTTTAGTAAAGACAGGGTTTTGCCAAGTTGTCCAGGCTGTTCTCAAACTCCTGACGTCAGGTAATCTGCCTGCCTCATCCTCCCAAAGTGCTGGGATTACAGGCGTGAGCCACCACACCCGGCCCAGGGTTTGTTTTTTAAATACAGGGGTCTCCCTATGTTGCCCAGGCTGGAGTGCAGCAGTGCCATCATAGCTCACTGCAGCCTCAAACTCCTGGACTCTAGCAGTCCTCCTGCCTCAGCCTCCTGAGAGGCTGGGACTACAGGCACACGCCACCATGTCCAGTTTGAGTTTGTTCGGCTTTTAATATTATTCTGTTTATAAATGCTATTTTTTGAATAGCTCCTCCTTTCCCAGTAATCCTCTTTTCTCAGTGATGTCTAATATATCAGGTTTCCATAAAGATATGGTCCTAATTAGAGGGTCTCTATTCTGTTTCAATGGTCAGTTTGTCAATGCCAAAACCAACATTTCACTGTCTCAATGCCTGTAGCTTTCTAATAAATGCTAACATGCAGAAAGAGAAGCCCCAATCTACCAAATTTGTCTTCTTTAGGGGTGTCTTGACTATTGTTGGGTCGTAATTCTTCCATATACATTGTAGAATCAACCTGCCACACTCACTGAAAAAGTATGTAGGATTTTTATTAGAATTATATTGAATATACAGATCAATGTAGGGAGAACTGATATTTTTATGATCTCAAGCCTCCTTCTCTATGTGCATGGGTATGTTTTTCCATTTAGGACTTCTTTAATATCTTTTAATAACATTTTATCATTTTCTCCATTCAGACCTTATACATCTTTTGTTAGATTTATTCCTAAATACATTACAATTGTTATTATTAGAAATGATACTTCATTTTGGATTACATTTTTTGTTTGCTTCCACTGGGCAGAAATGCAACTAATTTTTGTATACTGGTCTTATATCCAAATAATCTTGCTAAACTCTTCCATTAGCGACAATAATCTCTCTGCAGATTCTTTTGTTGGATGTTTCAGGTAGACAATTATATCATCTGCCTAAAAACAGTCTTTACATTGTCTCAGATTAAAAGGCATGAACTATAAGTGGATACTTCAAATTTAATAGCTTTTCACTTTTACAGTATTGTCAAGCAGCAAAGTAATATCCTCTGATTTGTGATTAAAAAGAATGAACTAACCTGCATGGTCTAGGGCATCCAAAAAGCCACGGAACCAGCCTTCCTCCTGGAGCTCCAACAGGAACTTGAGAAAAAGTGTGGCAGCCTCCATTGGGCCCTTGTTGTTTTTCTCAGCCTGAATATACTGCACCTCTTCTACAAACAGAAGCAAAAATGACTCATCAAACTGCAGAACTATTAATCATTAGAAGAAAAACCAGAAAAGGATCACCAGACCTTCCCAAATAGGGACAGGAATTGTACCAAGTCACAGCATTGGAAGAATCTTTGGAGAAGCAGCAAAACCTCTGCCCAGGCCGACTGTGCCCATTCTTCACCAAGCCACTCTTCCCATCCTCTCTGGAAACCTACAGTTTGGTGTGGAGGTCTGAGCACACATTCTAGAAAAGGAGTTTCTTGAAGATGTGTAAAAAAATCTCCCTGCAAAAAGGGAGAAGTCATGGTGGCCTCAAACTATCCTCCTCCCTCAGCCTCTCAAAGTACTGGGATTACAGGTGTGAGCCACTGCACCCAGCCTCTACAAAAAAAAAAAAAAAAATTTTTTTTTAATTAGTTGGGTGTGGTGGCTCACGCCTGTAGTCTCAGCTACTTTGGAGGCTGAGGTGGGAGGATCACTTGAACCAAGGAGTTCAAGGTTCCAGTAAGCTATGGTGGCATCACTGCACTCCAGCCTGGGCAACAGAGTGAAAACTTGTCTTGAAATAGGACAAAGAAAGGAGAAGGAAGGAAGTAAGGGATACTTCCATGGTCCTTTTGGGAGAAAATTATCTACCAACCTGCTGGTGGTCATTCTAACTTTGTACACCAATTTCATGCCCAGGGAGTAGTAATAAAAATGCTACCATGGTATGACCTGATACTTGATAACTTTCTGGGTTTTCTTTTCCATTGTTCATGGAATGCAAATTCCAAGGGAGTAAGCAAGTTGTCAGGCTGGTGAACCACTATATTCTCATAGATTAGAAGAAGACCTAGCACGTAATAGACAATAAACAAAGGTATGTTTAATGAATGAAGGAAGAGAAGAAGGAATGCCTTATAATCTTGCTCTACTTAAAAGGATCTCTGCCAAGGTCTCTGTCTTGACAACAATAAAATCAACCCTTTCAAAAAATAAAATTCAATGGCTTTTGGAACTGTGAATCCATGACTACTATCTAATTTTAGTACATTTTCATTACTATAAAAAGAAAACCTATATCCATTAGCAGTCACTCCCTACTCTCCCTCTCCTTAGCCCCAGGCAAACACTAATCAAATTGAGTCTCCATGGGTTTGCCTATTTTACACATTTCATATTAATGGAATCATACAATACATAGTCTATGTCTGGCCTCTCTTACTTTGCATAATGTTTTTAAGGTTTAACCATGTTGTAGCACGTTATTATTCATTCCTTTTTATTGCCAAATAATATCCCACTGTATGGATACACCACATTTTGTTTATCCACTCATCAGTGGGCATTTGAGTTGTGTCCACATTTTGGTTATTACAAATAGACATGCTATGAACATTCATGAGCAATTTTATGTGACGATGTATATATTCATTTCTCTTGAGTACACACATAGGTGTGAGATTTCTAGTTCTTATGGTAACTCCATTTTTAACATTGTAGGGAATTGTCAAACCATTTTCCCAAGGAGCTACACCATCTTACATTCCCACCAGTAATCTAAGAGGATTCCAATTTCCACACATCCTTGACAGTACTTCTTACCATCTTTTTCATTTTAGCCTTCTGTATTAGTTTCCTGTGGCTGCAATAACGAATTAGGACAAACCAGGTGGTTTAAACAATAGAGGCTTATTCTCTCTGTTCTTGGAGGCCAGAATTGTGAATCATGGTGTTAGCAGAGTCATGCTTCCTCTGAAGGCTCTGGGGAGAATGCATTTCTTGCCCTTCCGGTTTCTGGTAGCTGCTGGCATTCCTTGGCTTGTGACAACACTCCCTCCAACTTTGCCTTCTGTTTCTCTGGCTTGTGGCCACATCACTCCAATCTCTGCCTATGTTTTCACACAGCATTCTCGTTGTCTCTATGTCTTCACATGGCTGTTTTCTTAGAGGGACACCAGTCATATTGAACTAGGGGCCTGCCCTACTCTAGTATGACCTCATCGTAACTAATTACCTCTGTAAAGACACAATCTCCCAATAAATCACATTCTGAAGTACTGGGGTTTAGGACTTTAACATATATTTTGGGTAGGGGGACACAATTCAACCCATAACAGCAACCTATCTTGTCACCTATCCCAGCTTCCCTGGACCCACAATCCTACGTATTCCATTGAGTCAGTTCATTCTGTTCCTAAGCCCACTCCTTACAGCTGTACTTTTGTTCCCAGGCCTCCCTGCTGCTTGAGCTTCCTTTCAACATGCTAACAGCCATTACAGATATTCCACGTGGAGATGCAAATTTATCCCAGCCACAGCTACCGCCTTCCCAGATAAACTGCCTTGCAGTATGCTGGGCAGTTCACATTTACTTTGCATGTGGTTAGGCCCATCCTTCTACTACCTGGCCCCAATATCTGCTGCTACAGAGTAGTGACAATTTCCTCAAAAGCACCAACAATGCAGACAAAACTTCATCTTTGACAGTATTTCCCACTGCCTTTGCTGTCCTGGGGCCCACTGTGATGTCAAACCTCAGCTTCTCAAGGTAGAATTTCTTGATCCCTTCTCTGCTTTCTCAGTCTCCTTACTGACTAAAGCTCTTTATTGACTACTGACTAAAGTACTTACACTGCATAGTATATAGTAAATGTGGGCCTGTCTTCTACCTGAAACTGTGACTTGGAACATTTGTCTTGTGATCATCAGCACAGTACCTGGCTCACGCATGTGTCCAGAAAGTGCTACCAAAGGAATGGATACTCAGAATACTGCCCACCTGGTGCCCCTCCAGAATCATGGTTGGCCTTTGACTCCAAAATACTATAAAAAATCTGCAGCTGGGCACAGTGGCTCACACCTCTAATCCCACCACTTTGGGAGGCCGAGGTGGGTGGATCACTTGAGGTCAGGAGTTCAAGACCAGCCTGGCCAACATGGTGAAACCCCGTCTCTACTAAAAATACAAAAATTAGCCAGGCGCGGTGGCTGGTGCCTATAATCCCAGCTATTCGGGAGGCTGAGGCAGGAGAATCACTTGAACCAGGGAGACAGAAGTTGCCATGAGCCGAGATCATGCCACTCCACTCCAGCCTGGGTAATAGAGCAAGACTCCAAACACACACACACACACACACACCCAGGTCTGCCTTGAAACATCCTGGACAACCTGTGAGTGAGAAAAGTGCTGCAGCTTCCAGGGTACCATGCAAGTTCTCCAGGAGAAACATGGCTTCAGTGCTCCTTTTCCAAGATGTTACTAGCGTCAATAATCACAATATCTGATTGCGGAGAGGGTTACAGTAAACGAGATGCTGGATGTGGGCACGGGGGGAGTGTGGATAAGCTCCCTTTGCTTTCCACGGACGGCAAAAAAATATGAGTCAAAAGTTTTATATCCAGCCATAACACTCATTAGTGTCTCTGGTCCCTGACTGAATCCTCACTGATAAAGTATAGTTGTCACAGCCCGGCACAGTGGCTCACGCCTGTAATCCCAGCACTTTGGGAGGCCAAGGTGGGTGGATCACTTGAGTCCAGGAGTTTGAGACTAGCCTGGCCAACATGGTGAAACCCTGTCTCTACTAAAAATACAAAAATTAGCCGGGCATGGTGGCCAGTGCCTGTAATCCCAGCTACTTGGGAGGCTGAGGCAGGAGAATCACTTGAACCCCAGAGATGGAGGATGCAGTGAGCTGAGAGCTGAGATCCCACCACTGCACTCCAGCCCAGGCAACAGAGCAAGGCTGTCTCAAAAACATATATATATATTATACATTTAATATATATAAAATATATAAAATATATTTAATACAGAAAATATATAAAATATATTTAATACAGAAAATATATAAAATATATTTAATACAGAAAATATATAAAATATATTTAATATATAAAATATATAATATATAAAAGTATATATTATATCTATTATATATAGATATATATTTAAACATATATATTATATATTTATTATATATTATATATCATATATATTTTATATATAATTATATGTTTAAATATATATCTATTATATACAATAGATATATAATATATAATTTTATACATTATATATTTTATATATTAAATATATAATAGATACTATATATATGTCACAATTAAAGTTAACCAATAGAATCCAGAGCTTCCAAAGCAGCCTAGAAAAAAATAGGGAATAGAGAAAAACTTTATCAATCTAATAGAAAATAGAAAAAGGAGTTGAACCCAAAAGGTATGTGGACAGAGATGCACATTATAAAGTAAAAAGGCATAAATAAGAAAAATGTAAATCAACTTCATAACAATGGTTGCCTCTGCAGAGGGAATCAAAAGAAGACCTCAAGGGTATCTTTCACATTAAAAATTAAGAAGTTCTTCAGCGTGCTTTTTCTTTTAACTTACTTTCCGGTATTTTTATTGTGATTGTACTCTATAAATTAGCATGGGGAGAATTGACATGTTTACAAACCTATAGTCCCCAGGCAGAAACGTAGGCTGTCTCTTCCTCACTCAAATCAGAGACAGATTTCTCTTCAGGGACTTCATAGTTTTCTTCATATCATTTCAGCATTTTTTTTGTTAAATGTATGACTATCTTCAATCACACGTAATATCCTCTAGAAACCATCCTTCTACATATCTAATTATGTGTATAAATATATAGTTTTAAATAAGTAAGATTTAACAAATCTGCTCTTTTCCACTCAGTGGATTACAGGTGTTGTTTCCTATTAATAAATATGTATCTACATCAACTTTTAGTGGCTGCATAGTTTTATGTCACATAAATGTAGTATAATTTAATGTATTCCTTTAACACGAAACTAAAATGCGTTTAGTACACACCCATCTATGTCTTTACCTGCTTTACCAACTTTTCCCTGGAATAAGTTCTCAGAAGTATAATTCCTCAGTTTAACGGTATATGCTTTTAAATGTGGAGGCCAGGCGCGGTGGCTCATGCCTGTAATCCTAGCACTTTGGGAGGCCAAGGCAGGCAGATCACTTGAGGTCAGGAGTTCAAGACCATCCTGGCCAACATGGTGAAACCCCCATCTCTTCTAAAAATAGAAAAATTAGCCAGGCGTGGTGGCTTGCACCCGTAATCCCAGCTACTCAGGAGGCTGAGGTAGGAAAATCACTTAAACCTGGGAGGTGGAGATTGCAGTGAGCTGAGATTGCGCCACTGCACTCCAGCATAGGCAACAGAGTGAGACTCTGTCTCAATCAATCAATCAATCAATCCATAAATGAATAAATGAATCAATGAAGGAATGAATGTTAATACATTTTCCCCAACTACCTTCCAAACTGTACTAACCCTCCATCGATAGTGTATGAATGATATTTCCCTCCATAGCACTGAATTTGCTCAATCTTCATCACCTTTGCAAAACTGAGAGACAAAAACAGACCAAACAAACAAACTTCACTGTTTTTAATGATTTCTTCCACCTTTGGCCAGTGTCTTTTGTTTTGGTTATTTCTTAATACATTTCCTGTTCATGTCTCACAGCTAGTTTTGAGAGGTCATTCATATTTTTTTCTAAATTGGATTTGTAAGAATCTTTTATGCATTTAGGGAAATGTTATATAATCTGGTTCGTTTTTCCAGTATATGAAAATACTGTTTTTCCAGTATAATCTCACTTGTTTTCCAGTAGATAAAAATGCGTGGCCTCCGTTTTTATTTTATTTTACATATCTATTGCAACAAGACTGAATGAACTCTGTTAGTTCCAGTAATTTGGGGGAATTTTGTTTTTGTTCTTTATTTTGGCCAGTTTGCTTTCTTTGGAGTTAACTGGCTGTTCTTTTTGCAATTACTTCAGTCAAATTAATTAATTCATAAGTGTTCATTCTTTTGAAATACCAATAAATCCATTTAGGCTATAAATTCTGATTAAAAGCTTATTACATCTTAAAATATATAATATGTTGGCTGATTGCCGTGCTTACTTTTGAAAGTAGCTACACTTGTTTAGATTTTCTCATTCTGCGAGGAGTTACTCAAAAGGATGCTATTTTGAAATTCTGTGAAAATTTTTTTAAACCTATGATTAATTTCTAGGATATAGAATAATAGCTAACAGTAATTTAATACCATGCAGTTTAATTTCCAAAACACCCAAACATGGTTTTTATTCTGATTTTACAAATGAGGAAACTGAGGCATACGAGAGTTAAGACATTTGCCCAGTATCACAGAGCCTACAAATTTGAAAATAAAACTCATAAAAGTTATGCTTTGGGAATTTATTAAATATTTATCTGTAACTCATATAGGATCACTTTGGCAAAGCTTTTTAAGAATTGGAGGAGAAGGATATATTCACTATATGATACAAAATGGAAAACATAGACATTAAATCAACCTTATTAAACAGATCATTTATGCCTTTATTATCATTTATCTGACTTAGCAGTACTAATAAAGATATCTTATAATTCCCATATTTCTTGACGTTTTCTAATATTTAATAAACAAAGATTTATGTGTACCAAATCTTCACTGATATCTCAATACCTTTATCATTTTATCTTAATACTTTCCACTAGCGCAATTTAAGTATAATTCTTGCTTTCTTTTCGTATGCATTTATTTAATATATATTTGTCCCTTCTTTATCTTTTTATTTATTTATTATTTATGAGACAGGGTCTTGTTCCATTGCCCAAGCAGAAGTACAGTAGCATGATCACAGCTCACCATAGGCTCAATTTTCGGGGCTCAAGCAATCCTCCCACCTCAGGTTCCCAAAGTGCTGGAATTACAGGCATGAGCTGCCAAGTCTGGCCCCCGTTTTTATTTTTTATGTTATTAGACTTTACATGGGTCTCTGGCAGATGACCAAAACCTGGATTCTGCTTTCTGACTCATTCACACCTATTTAAAAGATGTTTGACCTAATTACATGGCCATAGCTGATATGACTAGTTTTTCTTGTGTTATCTTGTTTATATTTCCCTTTCCTATATTTTCTGGTTAGCTTAAATTACTAGTTTCTTTTCTCCTCTCAAGAACAACAAAACATATAAAACCTCATTTAAATTGTATCATTATCTGTAACCATTCATATAGCTTTTTAAAACTACAGAAGCAAGTGGAAAATGGTAATATTTTAAGTCTCCCCCTTTTGAGGCAAGGGATTTAACTCTTATTTATCATAATTTTCCCTAGCTCCTAACAGACTCAATCTAAAATTTTAAACCAAAGTATTTACTTAATTTTTTTTTTTTTTTTTTTTTTTTTTTTTTTTTTTTTTTACTATATGAAAATCCTCTCTTAAAAAATGCTTGACTAGGAACCAGGGCAAGATGGCCAAAAAAGGAACAGCTCCGGTCTGCAGCTCACAGAGAGATCAACACAGAAGGCGGGTGATTACTGCATTTCCAACAGAGGTACCCGGTTGACCTCACTGGGACTGGATAGACAGTGGGTGCAGCCCACAGACAGCGAGCTGAAGCAGGGTAGGGTGTCACCTCACCTGGGAAGCACAAGGGGTCTGGGAACTCCCTCCCCTAGCCAAGGGAAGCCATGAGGGACTGTGCCATGAGGAACAGTGCACCCTGGCCCAGATAGTATGCTTTTCCCCCACAGTCTTCGCAACCAGCAGACCAGGAGATTCCCTCCGGTGCCTATGCCACCAGGGATCTGGGTTTCAAGCACAAACCTGGGTGGCCATTTGGGCAGACACCGAGCTAGCTGCAGTTTTTTTTTTTTCATACCCCAGTGGCACCTGGAATGCCAGCAAGACAGAACCATTCACTCTCCTGGAAAGGGGGCTGAAGCCAGGGAGCCAAGTGGTCTAGCACAGCAAATCCCACCCCTACAGAGCCCAGCAAGCTAAAATCCACTGGCTTGAAATTCTCGCTGCCAGCACAACAATCTGAAGTTGACCTGGGATGCTCAAGCTTGGTTGGGGGAGGGGCATCCACAATTATTGAGGCTTGAGTAGGCCCTATTCCCCTCACAGTGTAAACAAAGCCACCAGGAAGTTCAAACTGGGTAGAGCCTACTGCAGCTTGGCAAAGCCACTATAGCTAGACTGCCTCTCTAGATTCCTCACTCTAGGCAGGGCATCTCTGAAAAAAAGCCAGCAGCCCCAGTCAGGGGCTTACAGATAAAACTCCCATTTCCCTGGGAGAGGGCACCTGGGGAAAGGGGCAGCTGTGGGCGCAGCTTCAGCAGACTTAAATGTTGCTGCCTGCTGGCTCTGAAGAGAGCAACAGATCTCCCAGCACAGAGCTTGAGCTCTGCTAACGGACAGACTGCCTCCTTAAGTGGGTCCCTGATACCCGTGTCTCCTGGTGGGGAGACACCTCCTACCAGGGTCAACAGACACCTCATACAGGAGAGCTCCAGCTGGCATCTGGCAGGTGCCCCTCTGAGAGGAAGCTTCCAAAGGAAGGAACAGGCAGCAATCTTTGCTGTTCTGCAGCCTCCACTGGTGATACCCAGGCAAACAGGGTCTGGAGTGGACATCCAGCAAACTCCAGCAGACCTGCAGCTGAGGGGCCTGTTAGAAGGAAAACTAACAAACAGGAATATCATCAATATCAACGAAAAGGACATCCACACAGATAACTCATCTGAAGGTCACCAACATCAAAGACCAAAGGCAGATAAATCCATGAAGATGAGGAAACGCCAGTGCAAAAAGGCAGAAAAAAAATGTGATCCTCTTCTCCTCCAAAGGATCACAACTCCTCGCCAGCAACGGAACAAAACTGGACGGAGAATGAGTTTGACAAATTGACAGAAGTAGGCTTCAGAAGGTGGGTAATAAGAAACTCCTCTGAGCTAAAGGAGCATGTTCTAACCCAATGCAAGGAAGCTACAAACCTTGAAAAAAGGTTAGAGGAGTGACAACTAGAATAACCAGTTTAGAGAAGGACCTGAATGACCTGATGTAGCCAAAAAACACAGCACGAGAACTTTGTGAAGCATACACAACTATCAATAGCTGAATCAATCAAGCAGAAGAAAGGATATCAGAGATTGAAGATGAATTTAATGAAATAAAGCATGAAGGCAAGATTAGAGAAAAAAAGAATGAAAAGGAATGAACAAAGCTTCCAAGAAATATGGGACTATGTGAAAAGACCAAACCTATGTTTGATTGGTATACCCGAAAGTGACGGGGAGAATGGAACCAAGTTGGAAAACTCTCCTCAGGATGTTATCCAGGAGAACGTCCCCAACCTAGCAATACAGGCCAACATTCAAATTCAGGAAATACAGAGAACACCACAAAGATACTCCTCGAGAAGAACAACCCCAAGACACATAATCATCAGATTCACCAAGGTTAAAATGGAGGAAAAATGTTAGGTGCAGCCAGAGAGAAAGGTTCAGTTACTCACAAAGGGAAGCCCATCAGACTAACAGCAGATCTCTCTGTAGAAACCCTACAAGCCAGAAGAGAGTGGGGGCCAATATTCAACATTCTTAAAGAAAAGAATTTTCAACCCAGAATTTCATATCCAGCCAAACTAAGATTTATAAGCAAAGAAGAAATAAAATCCTTTACAGACAAGCAAATGCTGAGAGATTTTGTCACCACCAGGCCTGCCTTACAAGAGCTCCTGAAGGAAGCACTAAATATGGAAAGGAAAACTGGTACCAGCCACTGCAAAAACATACCAAATTGTAAAGACCATCGACACTATGAAGAAACTGCATCAACTAACAGGCAAAATAACCAGCTAGCATCATAATGACAGGATCAAATTCACACATAACAATATTAACCTTAAGTGTAAATGGGCTAAATGCCCCAATCAAAAGACACAGACTGGCAAACTGGATAAAGAGTCAAGACCCATTGGTGTGCTGTATTCAGGAGACCCATCTCACATGCAAAGACACACATAGGCTCAAAATAAAGGGATGGAGGAAGATTTACCAAGCAAATGGAAAGAAAAAAAAAAAAAGCAGGGGTTGCAATCCCAGTCTCTGATAAAACGGATTTTAAACCAACAAAGATCAAAAAAGAGAAAGAAGGGCATTATATAATAGTAAAGGGATCAATGCAACAAGAAGAGCTAACTATGCTAAATATATATGCACCCAATACAGGAATACCCAGATTCATAAAGCAAGTTCTTACAGACCTACAAAGAGACTTAGACTCCCACACAATAATAGTGGGAGACTTTAACACCCCACTGTCAATAATAGATCAAAAAAACAGAAAATTAACAAGAATATTCAGGACTTGAACTCAGCTCTGGACAAAGCTGACCTAATAGACATCTACAGAACTCTCCACACCAGATGAATAGAATATACATTCTTCTCAGCACCACATCATACTTATTCTAAAATTGACCACATAATAGGAAATAAAACACTCCTCAGCAAATGCAAAAGAACAGAAATCATAACAGTCTGTCAGAACACAGTGCAATCAAATTAGAACTGAGGATTAAGAAACTCACTCAAAACTGCACAACTACATGGAAACTGAACAACCTGCTCCTGAATGACTACTGGGTAAATACGAAATGAAGGCAGAAATAAATAAGTTCTTTGAAACCAATGAGAACAAAGACACAACGTACCAGAATCTCTGGGACACATTTAAAGCAGTGTGTAGATGGAAATTTATAGCACTAAATGCCCACAGGAGAAAGAGGGAAAGATCTAAAATCAACATCGTAATATCACAATTAAAAGAACTAGAGAAGCAAGAGCAAACAAATTCAAAAGCTAGCAAAAGACAATAAATAACTAAGATCAGAGCAGAACTGAAGGAGACAGAGACACAGAAAACCCTTCAAAAAAATCAGTGAATCCGGGAGCTGGTTTTTTGAAAAGATTAACAAATATATAGACCACAAGCCAGTTTAATAAAGAAGAAGAGAGAGACGACTAAAATAGATACAACAAAAATAATAAAGGGGATGTCACCAGTGATCCCACAGAAATACAAACTACCATCATAGAATACTATAAACACCTCTACACAAATATACTAGAAAATCTAGAAGAAATGGATAAATTCCTAGACACATATACCCTCCAAGACTAAACCAGGAAGAAGTCAAATCCCTGAAGAGACCAATAACAAGTTGTGGCAGTAATAGCCTACCAACCAAAAAAAGCCCAGGACCAGATGGATTCACAGTTGAACTCTACCAGAGGTACAAAGAGGAGCTTATACCATTCCTTCTGAAACTATTCCCAACAATAGAAAAAGAGGGACTCCTCCCTAACTCATTTTATGAGGCCAGCATCACCCTGATACCAAAACCTGCCAGAGGCAAAACCAAAAAAGAAAATTTCAGGCCAATATCCCTGATGAACATTGATGCAAAAATCCTCAATAAAATACTGGCAAACTGAATCCAGCAGCATATCAAAAAGCTTATTCACCATAATCAGGTCTGCTTCATCCCTGGGATACAAGGCTGGTTCAACATATACAAATCAATAAATGTAATCCATCACATAAACAGAACTAATGACAAAAACCACATGATTATCTCAATAGATGCAGAAAACGCCGTTGATAAAATTCAACAGCCCTTCATGCTAAAAACTCTCAATAAACTAGGTATTGATGGAATGTATCTCAGAATAATAAAGAGCTATTTATGACAAACCCACAGCCAATATCATACTGAATGGGCAAAAGTTGGAAGTACTTCCTTTGAAAACCGGCACAAGACAAGGATGCCCTCTCTCCCCACTCCTATTCAACATACTGTTGGAAGTTCTGGCCAGGGCAATTAGGCAAGAGAAAGAAATAAAGGGCATTCAATTAGGAAAAGAGAAAGTCCAATTGCCCCTGTTTGCAGATGACATGATTGTATATCTAGAAAACCCCATCATCTCAGCCCAAAATCTCCTTAAGCTGATAAGCAACTTCAGCAAAGTCTCAGGATACAAAATCAATGTGCAAAAATCACAAGCATTCCTATACACCAATAACAAACAGAGAGCCAAATCATGAGTGAACTCCCATTCACAATTACTAGAAAGAGAATAAAAGACCTAGGAATCCAACTTACAAGGGACGTGAAGGACCTCTTCAAGGAGAACTACAAACCACTGCTCAATGAAAGAAAAGAGGATACAAACAAATGGAAGAACATTCCATGCTCATGGGTAGGAAGAATCAATATCGTGAAAATGGCCATACTGCCCAAGGTAATTTATAGATTCAATGCCATCCCCATCAAGCTACCAATGACTTTCTTCACAGAATTGGAAAAAACTACTTTAAAGTTCATATGGAACCAAAAAAGAGCCCACATAGCCAAGACAATCCTAAGCAAAAAAGAACAAAGCTGAATGCATCATGCTACCTGACTTCAAACTATACTACAAGGCTACAGTAATCAAAAGAGCATGGTACTGGTACCAAAACAGATTATCAGATATATAGATCAATGGAACAGAACAGTCATCAGAAATAATGCCACACATCTACAACCATATGGTCTTTGACAACCCTGACAAAAACAAGCAATGGGAAAAGGATTCCCTATTTAATAAATGTTGTTGGGAAAACTGACTAGCCATATACAGAAAACAAACTGGACCACTCCCTTACACCTTATACAAAAATTAACTCAAGATGGATTAAAGACTTAAATGTAAGACCTAAAACCATAAAATTCCTGGAAGAAAACCTAGGCAATACCATTCAGGATATAGGCACGGGCAAAGACTTCATGACTAAAACACCAAAAGCAATGGCAACAAAAATCAAAATTGGCAAATAGAATCTAATTAAACTAAAGAGCTTCTGCACAGCTAAAGAAACTATCATCAGAATGAACAGGCAAACTACAGAATGAGAGAAAATTTTTGCAATCTATCCATCTGACAAAGGGCTAATATCCAGAATCTACAAGGAACTTAAACAAATTTAAAAGAAAGAAACAACCCCATCAAAAAGTGGGTGCAGGATATGAACAGACATTTCTCAAATGAAGACATTTATACCACCAACAAACATATGAAAAAATGCTCATCATCACTGGTCATTAGAGAAATGCAAATCAAAACCACAATGAGATACCATCTCATGCCAGTTATAATGGCAATCATTAAAAAGTCAGGAAACAACAGATACTGGAGAGGATGTGGAGAAACAGGAATGCTTTTACACTTTTGCTGGGAGTGTAAATTAGTTCAACCATTGTGGAAGACAGTGTGGGTGATTCCTCAAGGATCTAGAACCAGAAATATCCTTTGACCCAGCAATCCCATTACTGGGTATATACCAAACTATTGTAAATCATTCTCCTATAAAGACACATGCACGTGTATGTGTCTTGCGGCATTGTTCACAATAGCAAAGACTTGGAACCAACCCAAATGCCCATCAATGATAAACTGGATAAAGAAAATATGGCACATATACACCATGGAATACTAGCAGCCATAAAAAATAATGAGTTCATGTCCTTTGCAGGGTCATGGATGAAGCTGGAAACCATCATTCTCAGCAAACTAACACAGGAACAGAAAACCTAACACCGTGTGTTCTCACTCATAAGTGGGAGTTGAACAGTAAGAACACATGGACACAGGGAGGGGAACATCACACACTGGGGCCTGTTGGGGGCTGGGGGGATAGGGGAGGGATAGCATTAGAAGAAATACCTAATGGAGATGATGGGTTGATGGGTGCAGCAAACCACCATGGCACGTGTATACCTATGTAACAAACCTGCACATTCTGCACATGTGTCCCAGAACTTAAAGTATAATTTAAAAAAAAATGCTTGACTATTGCACTTACCTTTGTGGACAAATTTATAAAATTATTTAAAATCAACTCTACATGCCTAGTTTCAACATTCACGACCAATCCTTGCATTACAAGAACTCCTTTTTTTAAGCTAATTTTTTTCAGTTCCCATTGTTTGGAATCACATTTCCAGTAATTTCTGTAAGAAATATATATGAGACCCCACATATATAATGTTTTCTTCTTGCTTACATACATAAATACCTGGCTAAATATAAAATAGGGGCAACTTTGTTTTACCTTTTAAATTCTGCGCAGAGTTTTACTCTTTAGTTACATTAGAGTTGCAGAGAAGTCAGAGACCAACTTGATGTTGATTCCGTTAGAGGAAACCTGAGTAATCTTATTTGTGGCCAGGCATGGTGGCTCACGCCTGTAATCCTAGCACTTTGAGAGGCCAAGGTGTGCGGATCACAAGGACAGGAGTTCGAGACCAGCCTGACCAACATGGTGAAACTCCATCTCACTTGAACCCGGAAGTGGATGTTGCAGTGAGCCGAGATCAGACCACTGCACTCCAGCCTGGGTGACAGAGCAGGACTCTGTCTCAAAAAAAAAAAAAAAAGCCACACGTTTGTTTTTCCTGAATGTTTACATGATTATTTCTTCATCTGAGAAATATGAAAATCCTACTAATGTATTCCCTTCTCAATAAACTCACAAGCAAAGTGCTGTTTCTTTCTTAGACAAGTAAAATTTTCTATTTTTTCCATTTATCTTTGCTTCTGTCTTCTCTCTCCTTTCTTGGAACCCACATTGTAACCAAATTGTATAGACTGGATTTGTGTGAAGATACTATTAAGCACTACCTCCCTTGTAATTTTTCATTTGTGAATCATATTTTCAAAAGAACTGCCTACATTTATCTTCTCCACTTCCTTGCCCTCTATTTATTCCTGAGTCTGCTCTTGCAGTTAGTTTCCCAACCATCTTATACCTTTACCTTCATCCCTATTCCACAGAAACTAGTCCTGTGGGTGGCCCCAAAAGTCAATAATGCCAAAGTAAAGGCAACGTTTTTTTAGTTCTGACAGACCTTGGGTTCTCAGCATCATTCAGCCATGTTATCCACCACATCATTCTCCCTTGGTTTCCGTGATGCCTCCTTGCCCACATATGTGGCACTCTTTCCCAGTCTCTTTTCCTCCTTTGCTCATCTCTTAAATGAGGGCTTGCACAGGATTCCGTCCCAGGCTCTTTCTACTCACACTCCAAAAAGCAATCTTGAAACTGACTACAGTCCCACAGACATTTATTCCAGAAAAACAGAAATTGACCCTTCTGGTCTTTAAACTTGAAGCTTACACTTGTTTTATCTGAGATCCTTTCTCAGGCAAAAGACCACCAGGCCTCTCAAAAAGTATCAAACTGAAATTCACCAGATTATCACATCCAGACAATGAGGCCAGGCCCCTCATTCATCATGATTGCTTCCTGAGTTCCTGTTTTCCCACACAGTTACATTTCTTCCCTGCTATATAAACCCCTAATTTTAGTGGGTCAGGGAGATGGATTTGAGACTAATCTCTCATCTTCTTGGCTACAGCTCCCAATTAAAGGCTTCTTCCCTGGCAATACTTGTTGTCTCCCTGTTTGGCTTTCTGTGTGGCTACCAGGAGGACCTAGGCCAAACCCCTGGTGCTTCAGTAACAGATTTTTGTGGCTGGGTTGCTGTGGTCTAGGAGTCTCAGAAGCCCTCCTAAGCAACTGCCCGCCCAATTTTGGCTGGAAGTGAGTTTTGGTCTCTCTGGCCCTGCTGCTGCCAGCCCCAGCTGAGTTCCTGATTGCTAGGAAGAACAGCCTTTGAAATGTGACACTGGCATCTGGATAAGTGAGTGTCCTTTCTTGGCCCAGACAGCAAGATCTGCTCAAATTGAAAATTTTAAAAGGAGCTTCCATTTGCAGGTTAAACCAGCCCAACTGACTAAGAAAGGGAAGCACCCTGACTCTCAGTATGATACTCTAGAGAGCGTGTTTGTAATTTCTGTGTTTTTGTCTGGCCAAGTTAGTGTCTTTTTTGGGTACCAGACAGTGGGATCGGCTTCTCTCAATTTGGAAAATTCCTAAGAAATTTCTGTTTGCAGGTTAATAAAGCCCGATTGAGAGAGAAAAGCACCTCGACTGTTTCAGTTTGGACACTGTTCGGGCTTGTCTATTGCTTCAGCAGTCGGATTGTGTTTTGGTGATTGTGTGTGTCAATATAGTAATGGGAAATTAGAATTCAACAAACAAATATTCTTTTGTACTACGTTTGCCCCAATATTCTTTGGAATCTGGAGTTGGCTGTTGAATGGGAAAGCCAGGTGGAGTCCCATGTATTCTGGCTTTTATGCCGCTGTTTTAAGCAGGGTTGGGCCTGGTGAGTAGTTTCCACATGACGTTCTTCTGTAGTGCTGTTTGGCCCCAGGGTTCTTTGGAATCTAGCTTCTAAAAATCAAACTGCCATGGAAACTGCTTTACCCAAAATTCTGGTTCACAGCCTTCATTGGATTACCGATTGGAGCAAACAAATTTTAGCCATGTGGACTTGGTTGTAGATTCGTGAGTTTGTATTGCTATCTCATGGCTAGAGTTCCAAGGTAAAAGCTGTTGGATCTTTGTGTGTGTATACATGTTTAGATGTGTTTATCTAGATGTACATTAACTATGTTATACACTATACCTACCAAATTGGCTTATAAATAAGAGTGCTCATAAATTAAGTCCAAAGTGTTTTTCAAGTTCACATGACTTCAGTAAATCTTTAATAAACAAGCTGTCTTTAAAATTATTGGTAAAATAAAAATAGAAATGTCTTCAGAATTGTCAGCATACATTTTTGTCTCGGTCTTATATTTGTCTCAGCTAGATAATTTGAGGTATCAGAGTTTGGCAGCAGGTTATAAAGCTATAAACCCAGTGAATATTTGTGTGAATTCTCATAAGACTAATTTAATGCTGTTAGTTTAATGAAAACAGCTGAATCTTCTGAGTTATTGATAAAAATGCCCATGTATTAATTTTAAGGTTATTTAGGTGAACACCTGACATTCACAGGTTATAAAATGGTTAAGAAGGAAATGATGCAGAAATAATCTAGATAAACTGCTAAAAATAAATAAAATGTAAATGGTCAAATGCTGTAAATGAACTTTTGGCATAATCGGAAATATAATCATTGGATGTTTGAGTCATTTCCAATTAAGAAAAGGTTATGATGTGGGGAACATGTTTCTAAAAATTGTGGAATGGTTCTCATCTATAAAATACTAATATCTGCTAGGCAGCTCAAGATTTCTTGCTTCCTAGGTTTTTACTGAAATTTAAGGTTGTTACTAAGGATAAGAATTCCAGTTCATATGTAATTCTATATATAAAATGTGCAAAAGACAATGTTTTTATTCAGAAAAAAATAATTTTATCTAACTCAGAAGTTATCTAAAGTTTATTAATAATTCAAATTATGGACTTGAAAGGTTACTTATGAAACAAGGTAGAAAAGAACAAGTAGACGAGAGAGATGCGGAGAAAGTTATGAGTATAAAGATGTATTTTTGGTAAGGAAGGTTATAAAGAAAATAATTTCGTATGACAAAGCATCTTATAATGGTATTTTTTTTGTCCTAAAGTAAAATGACTGTTTAAAAAAAAAAAAAAAAGAAGAAGAAGAAAAAGAACGAAAATCCAGGACAAATCAGAAAGTCTAAGCATATCATAGATGGTGTGTGTAAGTCATGTCGTTTCTTTCCTATTCTTTGTGTGTCTACCTTTATGTACAGACAGAGAAAATACAAAGTATAAAAGGCTTAAATAATATTCTCTTAAAACCAGATAGAATATTGGAGAAATCTGGCTAATTAACACTGCTCATAGTTAAAGCTCTTAGTCTTGATGAAAGTAAAATAAGAAATATTGTAAAGAAACACATTGGCAGTTTGGCAATCCTTTCTTAATATAGTTAACCATGAAGCCAGATAGAAGCCAGATATAGCAACAACCAAATTTCACCTACATGCTTGCATTGCTTCACACTGTATTTGCTCTTCTGCATAGATATACTATCATTACAGTATAATACTTACTGGTCACATACCTAAATTGATTTTTTTTTTTTTTTTTGATACAGATTCTCACTCTGTCACCCAGGCTGGAGTGAGTGCAGTGGCATGATCTTGGCTCCACCTCCCAGTCATGCAATTCTCATGCCTCGGCCTCCTCCAGAGTAGCTGGGATTATAGTTGTGTGCCATCATGCCTGGCCAATTTTTGTATTTTTAGTAGAGATGGGGTTTTACCATGTTGGCCAGGCTGGTCTCGAACTCCTGGCCTCAAGTGATTCACCCACCTTGGCCTCCCAAAGTGCTGAGATTACAGGCCTGAGCCACCATGCCCAGCCTAAATTGAATTTCTTAATTGCACAAAATATATAGTGGTATTGGTGAACTTAAAGACATTAAATTGTGCATCAGGAACAAAATATTCATCATGTGTTTTTTTGGCTCTGGGTAACACTATAGCCTCCAAGTTAAACTGAGTAGAAAATTTTCAGGTTGGTTTCCTGTTTGTTTTTTCTTTTAATTTGCATTTATTTGCTGTTTCTTCTTCTTTAGGTTTTACTTATATATACATATTAATAAAACCATTGATGGCTTTTAGTTTCTAATGTAAGGAAAGCTTTTATTTGGTTCCATGAATAGTCATTTTGTTTCCTATGCATTTCCAGTATCTCATCATTTGCTCTACTTATCCAAAGTTCCTAAGCTACCTTTTTCAAGCTTCCAAAAATTGTTGGTGGACACCAGCCTTTAAAATTTGTTTGGTTTTGCTTACCTCTAATGAACTAGAGAACTGTAAAAACTTTAAGGTTCCTGGCAAAAAATAATAAAAGGTTTATTCTTCTAAGTTCTGAACAGAAATAGTACATTATTATTGGTTATTTGGAAAAGTAGGTGAGAGAAATGTTTAAATGGTGTTTATTTCCAAGGTAATTCAATTCAATCAACAATAGCGGTTTCAGATCTTTTCCTTTAATGAGGCAAAACTGCTATATGGGTACAAAGTTTTAATATTCAGAAAAAAATTGGCTTTGTCTTTAAGGAAATTATATTGATTGGGCTTTCTCTCAAACTAATTTAGTTGTGTTTACCATTATTAAGATTAAATAACATTTACTTGGATTAAGTCATAAAAAAAATTATGAGACTTTCTAGTGTTTTTTTAATCCTAAGCCATTTATCACTGATGGGCCTTCACATGTATACTTGACAACAAAATATGTACATACAAGTGTTACGCCAGTTTGAAGATTCTAGTGGTGTAAGTCACTTAAATCAGTTGTCAGTACTTTATCTAGAAACCAATCTTGGAAATGTATGATGAGGCTCTTTCAAAATAGCTGAAAAGAAATTACTGTGTGCTTATTGTCACTTTGTCCTTGTTTTGTTGTATACTTTTTAAATGAAAGATTTATCTTCATACTGAATTTCCAAAACTGATACTTGCATTTACCTTTTTTTTTTTTAAATGATGGAAAGAAAAGTTAACTATCTTACTTTGGTAAGTTTGGCACAGGACCTACCACATTTTTGAGGCTCTAGGTCACAGTTTTGTCACTAGAATGCTAGCAGATAAATGCAAGGAGTAACCTAACCACTTTAATACAATGGATTGTATAATGGGTTGAAGTGTTTCAGACAGTAACTACTAGGCACCAAATCCCAGGGTTTTATTTTGTGACATATTAGAGAGAATGATGAGGTTTCCTGCAGTATAAATACGCTATTAAATAATTCTTAGGAAACAATTATTTAGTAATTCAAAGGCCTTTGACTCCTGGATCCAAAAAAGACACCAATACCTGCTAAATCTTGAGCACTGACACCAAATGAAGCCTCGTCTTCAGACTCAGGAGAAGGTGACAATCAAAATGAACTGCTTTCATGAGACATAGGGCTAGAAATTAAAACCATTCAATCCCTCTACGCCCAGGAACTATTGCAGAAAAGGTGAGCATGTGAGCTTGTAAGGGCTGATTTTGAGTTATAAAATTAGTTCAGGGTTTTTCTATAAATTAAACATTAGCATCAAAAGCACACTGATGCAAGGCCAATGTCTGGGCCCCTGTGTCATAACAGGGTTTTCTTGGAGCATTACTCTACTCTTTAATAGGAAATCGTAAAATGTTATAAAAAGATGGCTGGGTGTGGTGGCTCAGGCTGGGCGTGGTGGCTCAGGCCAGGGGTGGTGACTCAGGCCGGGTGTGGTGGCTCATGCCTGTAATCCCAGCACTTTGGGAGGCCGAGGCAGGCGGATCAGCTGAGGCCACGAGTTGGAGACCAGCCTGGCCAACATGGTGAAACCCTGTCTCTACTAAAAATACAAAAATTAGCCAAGTGTGGTGGCATGGCCTGTAATCCCAGCTACTAGGGAGGTTGAGGCAGGTGAATTGCTTGAACCCAGGAGGCAGAGGTTGCAGTGAGCCAAGATCGCACCACTGTAGCCTGGGTAACAGAGCCAGACACCATCTCAAAAAAAAAAAAAAAAAAAAAAAAAAACTTCACAGAAATCCTACCTTATAGTCAAACTGATTAAAATTCGGTTTATAAGGCTTTATTAAAATTAGCTTTAACATTAAAAATATACCATACAAAGGTAAAATTTGATGTTCTCTTTTGAATAAAATGTTTGTATAATATTGACATAAAATATTTGTTTACCTTTTGAGTGAACTGTGGGCGGAAGAAAAGGAAGAGGGAAAGACATTTAGTTGGCCTCATGCTGTCTTTATTAGGCCTTATTGTTGGGAAACTGAGTCGCCTATCAAAGGGTAAATGTGTTTGATCTTTTTGGCTAAATGAATAACTATTTTGTAGTGACCTGTGATCCTATTTTGTGATATCAAGTGTCTTAAATCTTTGATACTGACAGACTTCCCAACAGCAAATATTTCAAGTTCTAAATTCAGGGGTTTTTTTTTAACCTCAAACTAACTTTTTTGTATATTAGCTTCCTTGAATTCCAATACAGACAGACATGTTAGGCTTCTTTGGTATATTAGAATTATACAGGAAGCATTATCAAATGTGAGGTGGTATTTAACTTCCTTTGGGTTATATTTATATAGATGTGCTATTAATATGTGTTGCAGGACTATATGAGATTCCTAAAATTCTGATATGTCTTAATATATGGTGTCAGTAATGATGATTATTATGTTAAATTGTTGTATGCCAACAGAAAAAAAAATTTCCTTGTCAACTGTGTCTTTATGGCTCTCCTAAGACTTTTGTCATTGCAATTGTTGTTTTGCATTGATTCTTTTCAAAAAGTGACTTATAATCAGATATAGTCCAGAGCTTGTTTATTTAGGGGACTTCATGAAAAGGAGTCTTGAATGCAGATTTCTGATAACTTTGGAGACTGTGCCACTGGAATACAGAAAACTTCTAGGACTCTTAATTAGAGTCCCTCTTAATTAAAAGGCTGACATGTTTATAAAGATTACTAACCCAATATGAAGCACAGCAGGAGTTGATTGCATGGACTGAACTAATGTGGGACTGAAATAATTTTTTATGGTTTTGTTTGAAAAAGTCTGGAGAATTTTTGTTTTTTGGAATCTGGAGAATTTTTTCTTTTAAGCTCTTTATAACCTTTAAGAATACAGTATATTAAGTAGAGTATACCCTTTTAAACAGAATTTGAGGCATTTTCTCTCTCCCTAATTTCTCCAGAATTTATAAACTATTTGTGAATATTCTTAATTCATGGCAATGTGTTTTCTTGCATACATTTAATAAAAATCTGTTTTCTTTTATAAGGGGACACAGTTGGAGGAACAAGTTATTTTCCCAGGGCTTTGACTGAAATGGCCTTGTGAGAGGTTCCAGCAAAGCCAATTAGGAGAGCCCATACGGACAATAATTTTTGCTGCACTTTGTGTGGGTAAATAAGCCAAGTATATGTAACTGAGGCTTATTTTGCAGGTAGGCCCATCCAGCTGTGATATGTCTTTGGTGGAAGCGGGGAACAGTAATGATACAGATTGTGTCTCAGAAGAAAACTATAGTATTAGATTAACTTTTGATTCCTGGATGGCCACGTGGTCACCCATAGTATGGAACTGCCCACCACGCCATTCCTCAGCATGAAGCTGCCAGAAAGATTGAGGATCAGATTCCCCATGATCCAGGAATTGATAAATAGAAAGAGGGGGACTGAAACCAACACAATAGTCCCATATACAATTCTTTCGAATAAACATAGAAATTGACCCTCCTGATCTTAAAGCTGAAACTTATATTTGTTTTATCTGAGTTCCTTCCCCAGGAAAAGGACCCCCAGGCCTCTCAAAAGGTATAAAAGAACTGAAACTCATCAGACCATCACATCCAGACAATGAGACACCAGGCCCCTCATTTATCATGATTGCTTCCTTACCCCTCCAGAGTCCATCTTCCAACACCTAGTTATATTTCTTTCCTTCTATCCATACCCCTAATTTCAATGGGTCAGGGAGATGGATTTGAGACTGATCTCCTACCTCCTTTGCTGCAGCTCCCAATTAAAGCCTTGGCAAAACTTGTTGTCTCAGTGATTGGCTTTATGTGCAGCTAGCAAAAGAACCTAGGCTGAATCCCTGGTGTTTCAGTAACAATTGCACCCACTCTCATTGTTTCAGCAAGGATCTCTACATTAATGTCTCCCCAACTGTGGACCCTTTTCCTGAACTCCACACCTGTGCAGCCAACAATCTGATGAACATCTCTTCATGGATGTATCCAAGGCATACAAACCCAGCATACCTAAATCCGAATTTTTCTCCTTCTCCTGCAAACCTGTCCCTCTTCCCACATTTCCTATCTCAGAAACTACCATTTATTCACCCAAGGACCAAAGCCAGAGACCTGGAAGTCATTTCCACCCTGTCCTCACCCTTACCTCCTCACCACAACTCCCCAAGAGACCTATTGATTATACTTTCCAAATGTGTCTTGAATCCATCCATTTCTCCCCATTCCTCTGGATTCCTATTTTCCTAACTGGTCTCCTTGCTTCCAGTTTTTCCACTCTGCTGTCCTGGCATCATTGCATCTGCCATTCTCTCTCTCCCTGTCTTGTACCTATCCAAGCCATTCCTCAAACTGAAGTCAAAGTCGTTTTTCTACAATGCAAATTCTATTTTGGTCCCCTCTCCTTATCACATTTCAGTGGATAAAGTCCAAAACTGTTCATATCCCACTTCTGCTTGCCTGTCAAGTTTCATCTCTCTGAACTCCTGCCTCTCTCTCCACAATGCCACCATACTAATATTTTCTGGATACCTGGAACACTCTAGTTTCTCTTTCACCTTGGACCTTTGCACATAAGGAGCCCTCTAACTGCAAGTTATTGTCTCCTTCCAGCTAATTTTTCCTCCTTCTTTAGACCTCAGTTCAAATGCCAAATATCTGGGAAGCTTTGGCTGTGCCCTTTGGACTCTAGTAGACATCCCAGCTTTTTTCCATCAAAGCACTGCTGCACTTTATTATTTACTATTTTGTTACCTGCATTCACATACACACACTAATCACTATTAGGGCAGGGACAGTTTCTACTGTGCTCATCATTGCTTCCTCAACTTTCAATGACACTATTAGGTAATAGGTGCTGAGTAAATTACCTCCAATGCTAACAATACTGACAGGAGTTGCTTATTTTATTCCATCAAGGTGTATCAAATCAATATACGAGTGCATGAAAAAATGGAATTCACACCAGTTGTTAGTGTTTCTTCCAAGTACTTCTTCAGGTGCCAAGCTACACTGGTCACTAGAATGCCATTCCACAACCTTTCTTTTAGTTTTGTAGAGCAATTAGCATTCAAGTTAGTTGCCGGTCTTAACGCCATTTCCAAAAACTGCCATAACATCAGGAAAGACTGGCACTTGGAGACTTTTAGGATTCCCAGGCCCCCTCTCATCGACTTTTTTTTGTTTTTCGGTTTTTTTTTTTTGGAGACAAGAGTCTCACGATGTCACCCAGGCTGACTGCAGTGGTGCGATCTCACCATAACCTCTGCCTCCCTGGTTCAAGCGATTTTCATTCCTCAGCCTCCTGAGTAGCTGGGATTACAGGAGCGCACCACTACACCTGGCTAATTTTGTATTTTTCGGTAGAGACGGGGTTTCACCATATTGGCCAAGCTGGTCTCGAACTCCTGACCTTGTGATCCACCCGCCTAGGCCTCCCAAAGTGCTGGCTGCAGGGAGCCGAAGGCCCTTGGGATGTGACCAACTCAGCATTCTGCTGGAGGCTATATGATCAAACAGCAAACTGTTTATCATGAATGCAGCACGTGGGCAAACTCACACTGCCTTGCCACCAAAAGGTTTGCTGAGCGCCTCACTCCCTGGCGCCAGGCTCCTTGAAATTATTTATTGAGAAATCTAGCACCTATTGTTCAAAGACTGCAGTCTTGCAAGCCTGCTGTGAATCAAGCAGCCAGCCAACAAGCACCTCCCCTTCTCGCTATCTCTTTTGCCTAATAAACAAGAAGGGCTGTGTAAAGCTCAGGGCCCTTGTCCACTAGAGGCAAGGTGCCCCCTGACCCCTTCTTCCAGATATACTCTTTTGTCTCTTGTCTTTTATTCCCGCGTTCGCCCCTCTTTGTTCAGTCCCCTAGGTCCGTGCGGGTTACATAGTGGCACCCCGAACAGCAACAGCATCGGGTGCTCTACAGCTGGGATTACAGTGTGAGGGACCACGCCCGGCCTCATCGATATCTTTTAAGTACCACCTCCTTTCACCTCTTTCCCAGAAGCCTCTGCTCATCTCCAGCACAAAGTAATTCGATACAAATTTACAAAATGGTCATTACCCAGGATCACCTGTCTCCGAAGTTAAATGGAAACACCTGTATTAAAGCCTAAAGCTATTCGGTCTGGAAAAGTCCGGCTCCTCTCCAGCTTCCACTTCTTTAGGCGTGCAAATAAGATTCGGCAGAGTAAGCATCAACTTCCTTTAAGCTCAGACCGCACTTTGTGCTCAGTACTGTAATTATCTGCCCTTTGTGTCCTATCCCTTGGGCTGTAATGTATACTAAGGAAGAGCCCTTATCTTATTTCTCAATCTCTGTCAGTACCCAGCCAAGCACACAGTAGACTTTAATATTAGTGAAAATAAATGAAACAGAAAATTTCTTCCCCAGCTTTGAACCTAAATAGATGAGCACCCTTAAGCAAGTCACTTCACCTCGCTGGAACTCAGTTTCCCCACCTAGGCCTCCGAGGGCTCCTCAAACTCTGGCAACCTCTAGCCTAAAATGCTGCGGAGATCTTACCACAAACCTGGGGTGTCTGGCAGGCTATCTGCATTGATTAAAAGAAGGGAACGAAGCAAGAGAAAAACAAGTCCTCAATTGTTTTCCGCCGAGAAGGCGCCGCTGGAGACACTCACCCTCCCTAAACCAGGGGGCCATGTAGCTCAGGATGTAGGTAGGGTCCAGGGTCTTCCGGATATAATCCTGGAAGGCTTGCAGGCTGCGCCGCTGCTCGGTGGTCATGCCGGCCTCTGCTTCCAGCTAGCTACGTTCCCCGCAGGCTGTGCCTCACCAGCTTTAAAGCCGGGTAGGAGGAGGGCGTGGCGAGCGGGGAAAGCAGGGATTTTCCGAGGAAATGATGCCGGACGCGAGGCGGAGCTGCATAGGAACTTTAATAACTAAAGGGAAAATCGAAAGTGCAACTAGCGGCGGGCGGGGTCCGCGGAGGCTGTTTTGCCTCGGGCTAGTTTCGTTTCCCTCCGCACCGAGGAAGCCCGGGAACGGAGAGGACCCCTAGGAATTGCTTTTATTTTTATGATCTTATATTTTGTTTTGCTTTTATAGCGCTAACGTTTAGACACAGTAAAATGCACACAATCTGAGTGTGCAATTCGATGAGTTTTGTAAAGTGTACACCTGTGTACCCAGTTCTCCCACGTCGGCTGGGTGCCAGGGTAAGTCTATGTTTAGCTTTATAGGAAACCGCCACCTGTTGTCCAAAATGACTGATTACATCCAGTTTACATTCCCACCCGCAGTAGGAGAGCTCCAGTAGATAGACACATTGGTCAGCCTTTCTTTTTTTTTTTTTTTTAACTTCCATCTTGGTCGGTGTGAAATGGTATATTATTGTGGTTTTAATTTTAATTTCCCATATAATTAATGGTGGGCACATTTGCATGTGCTTACTGGGTCATTCATATATCTTTTGTGAAGCATCTGCTCCAGTCTTTTGCCTGACTTTGGAGTTTTTTGGTTTATGGATTTACAGGAGTTATTTATTCAGGATACAAAATTGTTAAATATATGTATTCGAAATATCTTCTTCCAGTCTGTGGCTTACCATTTCATTTTCTTAAAGGTGTCTTTTGAGGAGCAGACACTTATATTGATGCAATTTTCAGGTTTTTCTTCTGTTTGTTGTTTTTTGTGTCCTCTTTAATAAATCTTTGCCTACCCCAAGGTCATGAAAATATTGTTTCCTTTTAGATTTATATTTTTAGCCTTTACTTCTGGGTCTATTACTATCTCAAAATAATTTTGTTGTGGCGTGAGATGGGGGGTCCAGGTTCACTTTTTCCATATTTCTAATTGTTTCAGCACCGTTTGTTGAAAACTTTTCCTTTTGCCATTGGATAGCCTTGGGACCTTTGTAAAAAAACCAAGTCCATTGAATGTATGTGTGTCTATTTCTGACTCTTGTTATATTCTACTTCCTACTACTTTGACAATACCATTGTCTCTAGGTTACTTTAGATTTCAACTAAGTCTCAAAATCAAGTACTACTAAGTTCTCCGAATTTGTTTTTCACTGTGAAGATATTAGCTATTTGAGATTCTTTGCATTCCTTTTTTTTTTTTTTTTTTAATTTCTTTTTTGAGACAAGGTCTCGCTCTGTCTCCCAGGCTGGAGTGCAGTGGTGCAAACAGGGGTCACTGCAACCTTGAATCCCTGTGCATTTCCATATGAAATAAGAATCAACTTGTCAATTACCCCTTCCTTCCCCCAAAAAAAGTTTATTGGGATTTTGATCAAGATTGCATTGAACCTACAGATAAACTTGGGGAGAAGTGACATCTTAACAATATTGAGTCTTCTAATCCATAAGCATGGTATGCCTTTTCATTTACTTAGGTCTATAATTTCTCTTAGCAGTATTTTAGTTTTGTTTCATTTTATTTTACAGACGGAGTCTCACTATGTTGCCCAAGCTGGAGTGCAGTGGCTATTCACAGGCACAATTATAGTGTGCTACAGCCTTGAACTCTTGGGCTCAAGGGATCCACCTGGACTCAAGCAATCCTCCTACCTCAGCCATCCAGAGTAGCTGGGACTACAGGCACAGGCCATCACACCTGGCTATTCTGAACTATTTTATGTTATTTGATGCTACTGTCAATGGAATTGTTTTTAAGATTTCATTTTCAAATTGTCTGTTGCTACTGTATAGAAATACAAATGATTGGCTGGGTGTGGTGGCTCACGCCTGTAATCCCAGCACTTTGGGAGGCTGAGGTGGGTGGATCACCTGAGGTCAGGAGTTCAAGACCAGCCTGGCCAACATGGTGAAACCTCGTCTCTACTAAAAATACAAAAAATAGCCGGGCGTGGTGGCGGGCGCCTGTAATCCCAGCTACTTGGGAGGCTGAGGCAGGAGAATCGCTTGAACCCAGGAAGCGGAGGGTGTGGTGAGCTGAGATTGCACCACTGCACTCCAGCCTGGGCGACAGAGTGAGACTCCATCTCACACACACACACAAAAAAAGAAATACAAGTGATTTTTGTTTTTTGACCTTAAAACATGCAACATTGCTAACTTCACTTATTTGTTCTAGTAATTGTTCTGTAAATTCCTCTAAGTTTTCTAGATAAATAATGATGTCATTTGTGAATACATACTTTAACTTCTTCCTTTCCAATCTTTATGCCTTTTATTTCCTTTCATTATAGTTTTTCTTTTCGAGACAGGGTCTCACTTTTGTCAACCAGGCTGCTGCAGCCTCCACCTCCCAGGCTCAAGGATCCTTCCACTGCAGCCTCCTGAGTAGCTAGGACCACAGGTGCACACCACTACACCCAGCTAATTTTTGTATTTTTTTGTAGAGATGGGGTTTCGCCCTGATGCCCAGGCTGGTCTCAAACTCCTGAACTCAAGCGATCACCCATCTCGGCCTCTCAAAGTGCTGGGATTACAGACATGAGCCACCATGCCCAGCCAGTTTTACTTCTTTCTTTCCAGTCTTCATGCTTTTTGCCTCCTTTCTTTATTATGGTACCTCCTAGAGCCTCCTATAGAAAATAGAATAAAAGTGGTGACAGTTGACACCATTACTTTATTGCTAATTTCAGTGGGGAAATCATCAATGTAATAATAATCACTTTAAATAATATAGTAGCTGTAAATTTTTCTTAGATACCTTTTATCAGATTGATGAAGTTCTCTTTTATTCCTAGTTTGCTGAGTTTTTATAATGCATGGGTGTTGAATTTTTCAAATGTTTTTTCCTGCATTTATTGAGGTGATCATATATTCTGTTAACATACCAAATTTCATTGATCAATTTTTGAACGTTCACCCAACCTACCATTCCTGGGATAAATCTCATTTGGTTTTAGATACAAAGGATGCTATATCATGACCAAATGAGTATTTTCATAAATACTTTTGTGTCTGTGTTCATGAGGAATATTAGTCAATAATTTTATTTTCTTGTAATGTGTTTATCAGGTTTTGATATCAGAGTTATGCTAGTCTCATAAAGCAAGAGTTTGTTTCAGATTGGTATCATTTTCCCCTTAAATGTTTAACAGAATTCACTAATAAAACCATTTGGGCTTGACATTTTCCTTGTTTGAAGATTCTTTATAATGAATTCAATTTCTCAATTAGATATAAAGCTATTCTGACTTTTAATCTTTAATCAGTTTTGATAAATTGTGCTTCTCAAGTGTTAAAATAATTGGTAGGCCATTAGACTGATGTAGCTCTAACACCCTCATGAGGAAAATGAAACTTAGTTTAGCCAATCACAGTTGGCTAACTGGGACATTGGTTATATTGTCATAAATTTCTCACTTGGATAGTCCAAATAAGGCAAACACTCAAACTTTAACCAATGAAACAATTTCTTTGCTCTGTGTCCTTTCAACCCCCTCTAACAGAGCCCCAAACCATTTCTGGTTTGTAGCTGCTTAATTTATGAATCACTGCTGGAACACCTTAATTTTTTTTTTTTTTTTTTTTTTTTGAGACAGAGTCTCACTCTGTAGCCCAAGCTGGAGTGCAGTGGCATAATCTTGGCTCACTGCAGCCTTCACCTCTAGGGCTCAAGAGATTCTCCTGCCTCGGCCCCCAAGTAGCTGGGACTAGAGGCATGCGCCATCACACCCAGTTAATTTTTTTGTATTTTTTTAGTAGAGACTGGGTTTCACCATGTTGCCTGGGTGGTCTCGAACTCCTGAGCTCAGGCAATCCACCCACCTTGGCCTCCCAAAGTGATGGGATTACAGGTGTCAGCCACCACGCCTGGCCATCTTGAAATTTTAATGTGGAAAATTTTATATTTTAACACAAGGAATTTGATCATTTCCTCTAAATTGTTAAATGTATTGGCATATGGTGTTCGTGACAGACCTTATTATCTTTTGCCTTTTTAAAAAATCAGTCTTGCCAGGGATTTACCAATTGCATCTTTTCAAAGAACAAACTTTTAATTCAATAATTTTATTTTTTTTAAGAGACAGGGTTTTGCTGTGTCATCCAGTAAAATGGACTCCTTGGATATACATTAATCAAATATAACTTTAACCTCTTTTAGCTATAACTCTTTGTATTCTTTTAGCTATAGGTCTCTCTCCATACACACATATACATATATATTTGTATACACTCTACATATTATTTTATACGTGTGTGTGTGTGTATTTAGTGGTTGCACTAAGGATTATAATATGTATCCTCAACTTAATCTATTTAGAACTAATATTGTACCACATTAGGTAAAATATAAGATCATCACAACCATGTAATTCCACCCCATCCTTTTTGCTATCATTGTCTGAAACTGTACTTCTATATGTTATAAAATACATACTACAATAATACAATGTTATAAACCTTGTTATAGCTTGTTGTCTTTTAAGTAAAATAAGAAAAAAATTAGTTTTTGTTTTTCCATGCTGTTTGCTATTTCTGGTGCTATTCATTGCCTCTGGTAAACACTGGTTTCCAACTAATGTTATTTCACTTCTGTCTTCTCCAATTTGTTAAGGCTTCCAGTAACTTTTTCATTTTAGGTTTTTTTTGTTTTTTTTTTTTTGTAGTTCCAGGATTTCCATTGTTTCTTTTTTCTACTTCTCATGTCTCAGCTGAGAACCACTATCTGTTCATTCATTAAACCATCTTTTCCTTTAAGTTCATACACATATTTCTAATAGTGTCTTTAAAGCCCTTGTCTGTGAATTCCATCTCGGAACCTGTTTTGGTGACAGCTTTTTCTCTTGACTATGGGTTCATTCACATGTCTAGTATTTTTTTTATACTGGATGCTATAGATGTATTATAGAATCTCTGGATTCTATTATTTTACTCTCAAGAGTATTACTTTTTGTTCTAGCATTCCACTGAATTACCAATGAATTACTTTAAACTTACAAAGGCATTGTTTACACACTGTGGTAGGTCTGTTTCAAATTTTGCCCTTCTTGCAAGGTAAGTCCTTAGTCCTGAGTCATAGTCTTCCACAGTAAGCTGTGGCCCTGCATGTTCCAGTGAAAAGTCCTACATGTTTCTCAGCCCATCTAAGTTGGTGGGATTCAACCTCCAAGTTCTATATTCCCTGTGGTGGTGGCTGAAATGTATCTATTGAGCCCTTTTAGCTTTCCAGCTATTGCTTACATGGGCCTTTTGGAATCTTCCCTACACATGTACATTTCAGGGTCAGGTAAAGATTTGAGTGAAAGTTATACAAAAATTTTAGGGCTTGTTTTCTGTGTCTACTTTCTGAAATTTCTCCCTCAAAATGCAGTCACTCGGGCAGCCCCAGGGTCCATCTTCTGACACAATGTCTGTGGCTCTCTGCTTGCATTCTAGTCTCCCTATGGACCGGGGATGACCCTCAGATGAAATGCCAAAGAAACTGTTCTTATACAGTGTCATCTCCGTCTTTCAAGGGTCTAATTCCCTCCAGTTTCTGCTTTTTGATTGCCCTTCAGTCGCTTCAAGTTCTTTATACCCTTATGTTTTGCCTATGTTTATAATTATTATCTCATGCAAGCTACTCTTCCAATACCTGGATTTGGGTTTTAGCTGAGAAAAAGAAATCAGATCCAAAATTCCTTTAAAAAGGTAAAGACATGCCTCCTTCTATGCTACTAGTGGGAAATAATGTATTCCTGAATAACAACAGATTTAGAAAACATCAACAATTACAGTATAGATTATACCTGAAAGAACTGAAGGTCCAGAAATGGAATCATTTGACAGATTCATAGGTAAAATTTGACCAAGGCCGGGAAAGAAGGGGAGTGTCACAGAAGGATAAGATCACAGAAGGATTAGGTGATATCTTATCACCTAATACCTAGGTGATAGGTTGATAGGTGCAGCAAACCACCATGGCACACATTTACCTATGTAACAAACCTGCACATCCTGCAGATGTACCCCAGAACTTAAAATTAAAAATTAAAAATTAAAAAAAAAATCTCAGTCTTAGACCATCTCCTCACCTGGGCATTAATTTACTCAACACATTTACAGAATATCTACTGTATGTCAGGTACTGTGAAAAACACTAGATACATGGAGATAAGTGGAAAAGAGTCTCTGTCAAGAGCTTAGAGTCTGATTGAAGGAGGAAGAAGACACAATAAAGATGTAAAAACACAAACAGTAACTGCCAAATGTGAAGTGACATGGAGAAAACTATTTCAGTACAGTGGTAAGGGAATACCTTTCTGAGGAGGTCACATTTCAGCTGAATCCTGAAGAATGAGAAGGAATTAGCTATTCAGAAAAAAGCAGGTAAGCCGGGCACAGTGGCTCATACATGTAATCCCAGCACTTTGGGAGGCCAAGGCGGGTGGATCATTTGCAGTCAGGAGTTTGAGACCAGCCTGGCCAACATGGTGAAACCCCATCCCTACTAAAAATACAAAAAATTGGGTGTGGTGGCACACACCTGTAGTCCCAGCTACTCGGGAGGCTGAGGCAGGAGAACTGCTTAAACCTGGGAGACAGGGGTTGCAGTGAACCGAGATCATGAGATCACGCCACTGCCCTCCAGTCTGGGCAACAGAGCCAGACCCCATCTCAAAAAAAAAAAAAAAAAAGCAGGTAGGAGACAGAATGCACAGAAGAGTTTTAAAAAAAAAAGTGAAAGATGCAAGATGCTTGTAGCTGGAACTCTGTGAGCAACGAGTAAATGGTATTGCAAGTGGAGCTGAAACAGCAGCATCTTTAATGCAAGGAATGAAGTACAGTGAGAACATACTGCAGGGTTTTTTGTTGTTGTTGTTGTTGTTTATTTATTTTTTTTTGAGATGGAGTCTTGCTCTGTCGCCCAGGCTGGAGTGCAGTGGTGCCATCTAGGCTCACTGCAAGCTCTGCCTCCCGGGTCCACGCCATTCTCCCGCGCCCACCACCATGCCAGGCTAATTTTGTTTTTGTATTTTTAGTAGAAACAGAGTTTCACCGTGTTAGCCAGGATGGTCTCCGCCTCCCAAAGTGCTGAGATTACAGGTGTGAGCCACCGCGCCCGGCCATACTGCAGGGTTTTAATCAAGGAATAGCATAATCTGATTACATTTTTTAAAAACCTCTCTGGCTCCTAGCCAGAATGAGATCAGTTGGGAGGTGACTCAAGTAAGAGATGCTGAGCGGCATAGATAAGGACACTGTGGCAGAGAGTGTAAGAAGTTAATTGAGATATATTTTAGAGACAGGATTGAGTGGCTGGCAGAGGAAAGGAATGAGAAAAATCGAGGATAAATTTCAGGTATCTGGTTTGAGCAACTGGGAGAATGGTATTACCATGACTAAAGTGGAGAATATGGCTTTAGAGCTTACCACATTCTAGTGAGGGAGACAGACAGAAAAGTAGATGTTATATAGTAATAAGTGCTGTGAGGAGAAATAAAGTAGAAAAAGGAATAAGGAGTAATGGGGCTGCTTATATTAGATGAGTTGGTCAGATCATGTAAACAAGCTCAGGCCAATGTGCTGGAGGATGAGAAACCACATAGAGCCCAGTAACCCCAGGTGAAGGCTTAGATCAGCCGACCTACAAGCTGACTGAAGACACACAAGAATGCCAGTCAAGACAGTCTTGGCAGGCAGTATCTCTAAGAACTAATATGACGCAGATACTGGTTTTGGTAAACAGGCAGGGTTTCTGTTTGAGCCTGTGCTGATCGTAACTGCCCAGCCAGTCACTCAATCCTATCTCTAAAATATATGGGTGGTAGAGAGAAATAGGTTTGAGGAGAAAAAGGTGTAAAAAAGCCATTATGTCAAATACAATGAGCAAGAATACTACAAAAACTTGCCCTCTAATGTCGTACAGCTTATGAAGCTGATGTACACCAATCTGCACGGTTACCAGTTACTGATTTCCTTCACAATACTTAGCAGCATGCACATACGCAGAACTGAAGAGCTGGGTTCATCCAGACTGAGATCTTGCTAGGTAAACTGTTAGCCAACTACAGCTTGCATTCCAAATCTGGCACGTGTCTTGTTTTTGTACAGACCAAAAGCTAAAAATTGTTTTAACATTTAGAAAGTGTTGTAGGCCAGGCATGGTGGCTCACACCTGTAATCCCAGCACTTTGGGAGGCCAAGATGGGAGGACTGCTTGAACCCAGGAGTTTGAGACCATGCTGGGCAACAAAGCAAAGCTCCACCTCAATTTGAAAAAAAGTGTAGAAAAAAACAAAGATTATGTGACACAGCCTGTGTATGGCCCTAGAGGAAAAGTTTCCCAACTCCTAAAGTAGGTAAATGATGAAAGAAAGAAGGGCAAGTGAGTTGGAGGGTATTGCAAGGAGAGTGATTAAAACATTATCTGGAAAATCATAACTGGACATGAAGGAAAGCAAAGGAGAGTGACTGATAGAGTAGAATCTAAAGATGGTATTTCCCAGTCCTATATTCTAAAAATCCTATTAGATTTCCTTGGAGGCAGCCTAACCTGCTCCACCAAAGCAACGGTTTCTAACATAATCATCACATGAAGGTAAGAGTGAGGTGCTTCCAAGAACCTAAAAATAAGATTAACCTCTCAAAAAGTCTATGTTCCATAGTGACGAGGGCACTGTATTAGATACAGGAGACACAACATAAAATTGAAGAGGCAAAGAAAGTATGTGGGACTATGGGAAACACTTCTTGGCCTCTTTTGAAAGCTTCTTTTCTGTTGCCAGCCAACTTTTCATATTATGTTCCCTAGAATTCTCACTTACGTCTGCTTCTCTTGCTCTACCTCCTCTCTCTGGAGTATCTCATCCTCCCACAGCCTCAGTACTACTCCGTTTCACAGCAACTCCTAAATCATTTCTCTAGCCCCAATCTTGCCTCCAAGATTCACACTCCAATTTTCAGATGCCCACTGGAAATTTTCCTCCTGATGAGTATCTTCTATTTCATCTGTGGTGGGAATGTTGTATACCTTTACAACATTAAAAAAAAAAAAGAGTGGATTAGAAACATAACCCAACTAAAAAGAATAAATAAATTAAAAATAAAGAATGTGGTAGCCACTAGCCTCATGTGGCTATTTAAATTAATTAAAACCAAATAAAATTTAAAGTTCAACTCCTAGGTTTTACCAGCCGCATTTTAAGTGCTTAATATCAACATATGGCTAGCAGCTACTATAGTACAACTCCAGGCTGCTTCGTTTCAAACAACTAATTTTCCTCCCCAGACTATTCCTATTCCTATTCCTATTTCTCGCCATGGATATTGGTATCACCATGCATCCAACTCTCATATTGAAAAAAAAAAAAAGGTCTGGTCATCCCAGACTTTTCCCTCTCCTTCACAGCCCATCTCCATTTAAATTGTACCCAAATATTGTCTCGTGTACCTCAGAAATCTCCAATCTAGCCCCTTCTCTGGATCCTTATTGTCCCTGTTCTTGTACAGGCCCTTCTGATATCTGGTTTGAGCTACTTGTCAGAGCTTTTTTTTTCTTTTTTTTGTGTGTGAGACAGGTTTTCACCCAGACTGGAGTGCAATGGCGTGATCATGGCTATTGCAGCTTCAAACTCCTGAATTCAAGCAATCCTCCTGCCTCGGCCTCCCAAAGTGCTGGGATTGCAGGCATGAACCACTGCATCAAGACAAGACCTTCTTAAACAGTCTTTTTCTCTTAAACAGTCTTTTTCTGAGGCTTTCCCTACTCAAAACCTTCTTCCACATTACTACTAGTTGTTTCTTAAGAACAAATCTAATTGTTCCATTCCTACCTTTTTTAAGATTCCTGTTAGTTCCATCCTATTCATCCTTATATCCCTAGCATTTAGAATACTCTTGGACTCTATGTACTCAATGCCTGATGAATAAATGAGTTTTACAAATAGAAAAGCAAAGGGATATCCCCTTGTCCAGGAGAGAACTATTTACCTATTTACAGTGCAAACAGTCATGCAGATAAGCTGGAACCAGCCTACTCCAAGCAAATTGTAGAAGATGCCTAACTTTGCCCCCTTATTACCCAATGTTCTAGAGCAACCACAGTTACAGATTCTACAGGTAGGAATTTGGCCTCAGAGCTTAGCCTAATTTGAACTCCATTTCCTTGCCTCTTGCTTTCTTCAAGGACAGATCCAATGTTATTTACCATTGCCCAATATCTTTGCAGGTAAAATAGGAAAGAACTTACCGATTTTCATGACATTGTAACAACTAATCCTGCTGTATTTTTTAAAATGGCCATATCCCACAGTTTTCTAATAACTGATTCAGGTTTTGACTAAAAACCAAGAATGAGGAAATAATCATTTATTCAGCACATTTTAAATCTTCTCTGCATGCCAGCTGCTGTGGAGGAAGACAAATATAGTTTAAAGGAAGATATAATCACAATACAGCTATTTTCTTCTCCATCCTGTATCTCCTGCCATCACAGAACGCCTTTCTTGTTGAGGATATACCTACAGCCTCACAGATCATTATTCTCAATTCCAGTCACCTTCAGCTTCACCCGTTTCAATTTCAGTCACCTACTTCCAACAATGCCTACAATTAGGCACTCTCTAATATATATATTTTGTCTTCTTACTCCTGCCTTTGTACCTACTGGAACCCCATTGGAAAATGAATCCCTTGATACTCTCCCTGTTCTCAAAGTATATTGGCCATGTCATAGCTTCACTTCCCTCCCTACTCAGCCTAGGTAACAGAATGCATCAATTCCGCTACTCTCGCCACTCTATCCCTCAATTCCCTTGCCCCTTTGTCCTTTTACTGCTCACATCCAGAACATCCAATCATGAATCCACCCATTTATTCATTTGCTCAGTACAAATACTAAATGAATACTATAGGTCCAACATTAGTTTCTGCTTCTACTTCCAATGTTGAATGCTGGTGGGACAAAAAGAAGTCACAAATCATAGTGTCCCACAAATTCAAATATCCCATCTCAGGTGAGGCCTCAACACTAATCAGCAATTCTTAACCCTCTCTCTGTGCCTTTCAAGGGGCATTTTTTCCACTCCTCCTCATGATCCAACCTTCTCAGAAGATGGCATTCTTCCTACTTCATAGAGCAAGGAGAGGCTTTAGGGCATGTATTACCTCATCTTAATGCATCTACCCACAAATGCTTTTTTGTCTATTTTTACCTCCTGCCATTTTATAGTAAGACTTGCCTTTGCTTGTCCATTGCTAATTTCATTTCTCTGTGCTCTGGACCATCTTTCTCATTCAGGAACTTTGTTTCATTAGCCAACCTTTCCTTCTCAAGGGGCTCTCTTCCAAAAAAGGTTCCTCTCTCCCTCCCATTTTAAGTTTCAAAACAAAAACAAAGCATATCCTTTTTATTTTATACCCCTCTAAACTCTATGCTCTTCTAAAGGTGCATCCACACTGAATGCTGAGGAAATCAAGGGTTTTGACACAGGAAAACTCCTCCCTCTCCACTTCCCATTCCTTGCCCCTGTTGGTGGGAATACTGGGAGTGGCAACAGCCTAAACCAGATCACACTTGGGTTCCAGCACCCCAAAGCACCTTCCAAAAATTTTTCTGCATCCAGAGATGTGCTACTGGCTTGCTCAGCATGTCTACATCCTGCACTGGCAGGGGACTGCAATTATTCTTCACAAGGGAAGAATTCCCAGCCAGTGTGGGTTGTCAGCCTGCCTCCTGTAAACCCCTTTGTACACACTGCCCATCTTTACTACAGACTGGATGAGTTAGTGAGGCCTTTTAGATTGGCTAGCCTAGAAATTGGGGAAGATTGAACTCCACTACTTGGACTAGGAGGTAAAAAGTAGTAACAAATTTTCGTGTTGTGAACCTCAGGATCATGATCATGAGTAAGGAAGCATGAATGGTTTAGTTACATTTCTTACATAGATTAAATGACAAGTCACTACACTGAGAACCTGAGGTAAAATAAAATGGCATGGACACTGAATTCAGATGAACATATTAAAAGAATATACTATTATTCTAAAAGTTTATAGATAGTGGAGCTTCTTGAAAGCAGGCCTTAGCCCATTTTCAAATTCTCCAGGTCCCATTCATTCACCCAGTGTTTTAAGCATGTTGGTTATCAAGTAGTGAAGGAGTCTAGCAGTACACTGATACATAGTTTCACAGAACTTTCAGACTAGTGGGAGATAAGGCATTTAGTAATCAACTGCTAATTGTGATGAGTGGTCTGAAGGAGCCTGGAGTTGTTTGAAGCAGTTTTGGGGAGGTGGGAAGAGGGCACACTTTTAACAGAAATCTAGTTTAGCCAGGGTGGAGTTCAGTTTCCAGCAGAAACTGCCATGAATGAAAGCTCTCATGTAGTACGGAGCAGCACCTCCATAGCCCTGGAGCAGCCTAGCGTGGCATGAGCCCAAATGAAGTGACAGAAATGCTGAAGATGGGCCACAGCCTAATTAGGCAGAAATCTATAAACCACATCAGGCTGTTGGATTTTTTGTCTGCTTTTAATATCCTAAGAAAATAGGAAGCTACTGAAGGATTTTAAGAAGCAGATGAAATGAAAATTTAAAAAGATCGGCAGGGCACGGTGGCTCATGCCTGTAATCCCAGCACTTTGGGAGGCAAAAGCGGGCAGATCACCTGAGGTCAGGGGTTCGAGACCAGCCTGGCCAACACGGTGAGACCCCGTCTCTACTAAAAATACAAAAACTAGCCGGGCGTGGTGGTGGGCACCTGTAATCCCAGCTACTCGGGAAGCTGGGATTGGATAATCACTTGAACCCAGGAGGTGGAGGTTGCGTTGCAGTGAGCCAAGACTGTGCCACTGTACTCCAGCCTGGGCGACAGAGTGAGACTGTCTCAAGAGAAAAAAAAAATCTTTTCAGTGCTGCATCACAAATGGATGGGGGAAAGGAGCAGGTGCAGACCAACAATGAATGCAGGCTGACCCATTATGGTAGCACAGATGAAAGATACTGGCTACCCAGATTGGATGTGAATGGTATAGACACAATAGAAATATCATAAAAATCATTAGTGCCAAGGATTTGGCAGCTGAATGAGGGGGGCTGAAGGACAGGGACGAATCAAGACTTGGCAATTTTTGGCTTGAACACCCAAAAGGATGATGTGCCATGTATTGTTTTCATTAAATGTTTAACGGAAAACATGATGTGAAATTACTATGTGGAATAGTGTTTTTAATACTTAAGAAAAATTACATTGTTAACTACAAAGTAATTTCAAATTTAATGTGTATTTCTTGATCAACTATAGTCTTCCCACAATTTCTCAATGTCTGAGCTTAAAAATTGCCATCAATTTTAGATTCTTCTTAAACAATTTTCTACTGTCCTTAGAATAACGGATTCTAAACATGTCCTACCAAGACTGTTCCCACCCTGTCCTTTGTCTAATCCTGCTTTTAGTTCTTGGAATATGCTAGGCTCTTCATCTGCATTTGGATCCTTTGCCAACAGCAATTCCTCCCCCGTTAATGCTGGCTTGTTTTCTGGATTCAACTATTACGTCCAATCATGATTAGATCCCCATTCACTTGTAAGGGAATTATACTTTCTCCTCAGAGAACGTATGATAGTTTATAATGTTATACTTACATAAATATTTGTCTTAACAGTCCATAAGCACCATGAAGGCAGGGAGCATAACTGCTTTGCTCTATTGATAAAACAGAACCGCCAGGTGCAGTGGCTCATGCCTGTAATCCCAGCACCTTGGGAGGCTGAGGCGGGCGGATCACGGTCAGGGGTTTGAGACCAGTCTGGCCAACATAGTGAAACCCCACCTCTACTAAAAACACAAAAATTAACCGGGCATGGTAGCACGTGCCTGTAGTCCCAGCCACTCCAGAGGCTGAGGCAGGAGAATCACTTGAACCCGGGAGGCAGAGGTTGTGGTGAAGTGAGATTGTACCACTGAACTCCAGCCTAGGCAACAGAGCCAGACTCCAACTCAAAAAAACAAAAAACAAAAAACAAACAAAAAAAAAAAAACCCCAAAACTTAGTGCAGAACCTGCCACATAGTAGGCACTGCAATTTCTACTGAATAAAGAATGAATACGGTAGCAAGGCAAAGGCAAACTGAAGGCTGAATTAAGATTTAACTCAAGCTCCACTGTTCAGTGGCAATCCTACATCAGCATAGATGTAATTTTATCATCCCTAAAACAAGATAAAACATAACCACTTTATATAAAAGAACTACCAATGTAAAAGAAGTATGACAAGAGTTTTTCATGTTTATTTAGCAAGTTAAATGCTGTTTTTACTGATAGAAAGCAAATAAGATACTCCTCAAAATCAAAGAAAATAATTAAAACTGTAAAGTATTTGTTCACCTGAAGTTCAGTATTTATGACATAATTATGCCCTTAGCTACTTTCAAGATTTTAACTTTACTAAAATATACTTAAAAAAAAAAAATACTGCATAGGAAAATGTCTGATTCTTGTTTTAAAGTGTTACTGTTTTATTTTTTTTCTTTTGTTGAATACACATTTGTTTTACTGGCAGTCCAGATAAACAAGTATATAAAGGAAATAGTAAATTTTTATTTTGGCATAAGATAAACTGTGCAGATTAAAATGCCTCAATTTACCCTGAAGAAATGGTTTTGAATCATATAAATTTTTAAGAAGAAAAATAAAGACTGTCCAAAGGGATTCTCCTAGCTTATAACACATTTCCAGAATAACTCTCAAAAAAAAAAATTCAAAAATACTCATTGACTACCTTAAAAATATGTCAATACCGTATGGCTTTATGAAATAACTTCTAAAATTTATATAATTTTTCTTATTTAAAAAGGACCCCAAGTTTTAAATAAGCTGCTAGCAGTATCATTTTCTTCACTTAAAAGTGCATATCTTTGAGGGTGGGACATACATTTTGAACAAATAACGATTTTTACAAATTAACACCAAAAAAAAAAAATCACTTAAAATATTGTAAGGAGGAAGAGAGTTTTCACCAAATGTCATCTTTAAATAGACTGCAGTAGATGACACTCTTCCTTTTTCCTTTTTATAACATCATAATTCTCAATGAAATGCTTTGGCAGTTTTAAGACATATCACAGTCTCTACCAAGACATACTGACATTAATGATGTCCGTGGCGATGGCAACTGCCTTGATGGCTCAGTTTGAATAGACACAATGTTACTGGGCTGGTTCTCCAACTCAGAAACAAAGGTGCTCTCTTCTCTTACATCGAGAGTTTGTTCAACTGAAGCTGCCAGAGGTGGAATATTATCTACAGTTTTGTTGGCATTATTCAAGTTGTTAGTAAGTGTGGCAATATCACATTCCTTGTCCAGCACACCAAATTCAGCTTCTATTGTAACTACATCTTTAGTTTCAAATGGTTCCAAGGAAGGAGCCAAAAACTCATTTTGTAGAGGGTCTTGAGGACCACTATTGTCACATTCTGTATCCTCCTTTACTTCAGAATCCTTATCACTGTCACTGTCAATGGTAATTACAACTGGGGAACGTGAAGCATTATCTCCATGGTGTTTCTTATGCTTCTTCTTATGTTTCTTCTTTTTCTTTTTATGGTGTTTAGTTGTATCAGTAGCTTTTCCTTCATAAACTATCTCTACACTTAGGCTCCGGGTCTTCCTTTTTCTCCTTTTGTGTTTTGTCTCTCTGTCTGATGATCGGCTGTCTGAAAAGGTATCACTCTCATTTTTGTAGTTTCCATCCAATTTTGATGAAGATTTTTGGTAATGACTGTCCTTTGCTTTAGAAGCAAATTCACGAGACGGCTGAGCCACTTCGTTAGTACCCTCCAAATGCCGTGTTTTGTATTTTCGTTTCCCTCCAGGCTTTTCATTTCTCACCCGGTCAGTCCCGGTAGATGCAGTCCTTGATCTGTTACTAGACAGGCTCCTTGATCTGTGCCTTTCATAGTAGTAATACTTCCTCTCACTGTGATTATTTTTTTTCCTAGCATTTGTTCTTTCAGAAAAGGACTGAACTCTAAATTCTGGACTTGAAGACTGTCTAGAATAATGAGCTCTGGACAGAGTCCTCCTCCTGTAAGATGATTCGTACCCATCCCTGTCCTTGTTTCTACTGTAATAAGTATACTCCCATTTGTATCTGCTTCCATAATTATTTCTTAAATAATAACGATCTCTATTTCTGCTCCGTGATCTTCTTTTACCATGATCACTGCTACGAGACCTTGATCTGCTTGTGCTTTCACTACTTAGAGACAGAGTTTGGCTTCTTCTGGACCAACTGCTATCTCTAGTTCTTGATCTCTTTTTGTCTCTTCTCCCTCTAGGTCTGCTACTTTCCCTGCTTCTGGATCGTTTACTTTTCATTCTTTTCTTCCCATGATGCTTTCTATGATTCTTCTGATCATGCCCACTTCTACTCTGAGAACGTGAATCTGAACTTCTTGATCTTCCCCTCTTTCTGTGTCTATGGTTATATGGAGAATATACTCTGTCTCCTCTTACAGATGAGTTCAGGTTTCTGGGAGATGACAATGATGTAGATCGTTTCTCTTCCCTCTTTGATTTGATTCTTGTACTAGAATCACAATGACCTTTATTTATTTGTTCATCCTTTCCAAGGACAGAGTGTGGAGATGAGCATCTGCTAACATCGCTATCACCAGAACTGTAAGATTGCTCCTGTTCTTGTGTCTTCACTGTCTCCATTTTCTCATAAGAACCTAAGTCCTCAGAATCAGAGGACAGTTCAACAAGTTCTGGGGTCCTCTCAGCTAGTGGTTTAACAAACCCAACAATGACACAATTATCTGAAGAATCATCACTGTCATTATTTAGGTCGTCATTGGTTTGTACTCCTTGTATCTGAGATGTGGTTCCTCCTGTGACAAGTTCTTCATCTGAACTGTCAGAAGTATTTAAAAGAGAAGACATAGTAACGTGTACCTGCTCTGAGCTTGAGTAAGATGGTCCTGGAGTTTCATCATCCCATGGTGCCTGACTAACAGTGGCTACATTAATATCCAGCTCTTGGGTCTCAGCCTCATCTGGAGATATTGTTATGACTGAAGAATCAGAATGGCTGCCTTCTTCGTATGAAGGAGCAGGGCAATCATAATTGGCATGCTGGTCAAAGGCTGCCATGTTAAAAGGAGATCGGGCAAAACTGATAAATTCATGTATAAAATGCTCAGTTCGATTAAGTAAAAATGGTCTTAAATCAGACACAAATGCCTGACTCTCCAAGTCATAGCGAGTAACATTACTCATGATAATATGCTGGACAATATTCACTAAAGATCCATGAGCTCCAAAAAGAACTGTAAGTTCACGTTTTAACCAGGGAACTAATCTGTGAAGGCAAGCTGGATTTCTACGGAAAAATTCAGCTGAAATATCCCTGTAGCGGCCACCATCTTCAATATTTCTAACTCGAGCACCAGCACGATAAAGAGTTCGTCTAAAATTAATAATATCTTGTTCTTGAATTTTCCGCAAAGATCTTTCATCTGCCGTAGTTGGCCTCCTTACTGCAATCTGTCTCATAAATTGAGGAATTTCAACATCTCTAGGTCTTGTTGAAATGCCTAATCCTTCAAACAGTACTCCACTATCTGGTGGAGTTGTTGTTCTTCTGTTCACAGGACCACTAGGTGAATAAACAGAAGCATTTCGTTCCCTTGTCATAGTTGTACGGTAGCGAAATCGTCGATCAGGGGTGACAAAAGAACCATTATACGAAGGCCTTAGGACATACTCCTTGAAGTCATCTTCTGCCCTCACAGAATGGAAAATAGAATCAAAGGGCTGTTTACATAGTGGGCATTCAGCTTTGTTTTTTGACCACTCCTGTACACAGCGAAAACAGAACTTATGTAAGCAGCGATCTAAGTAAGACACATTATCAAATCTATCCAAGCATATAGGACACTTAGAATCAGGAGATGCATCAGCTGGTACTGTCTGTTGCAATTTGCTAGTGCCAGCTTTAGGTGAAAAGTTGTCCATTTTAAATTCCTTAGCAGCTGATGCCATTATCTGTAAAAGGGAAAGAAATATATCAGTAACCTGATAATAGAGGAATGACTAAATAGTCTCAACAAAAATGCAAATAAAGACCTTGAAACATATTTTGGTGAAAATACTTAAGTGACCCATTACTTTTGTTTTATTTTATAAAGGGGCACTGTAGCATAGTAATATAGTGCTTAAAGCATAAGCTCTGAAGTCAGATTTCCTAAGACTGAATCCTGATTCCATACTACCAGCGTGACTATGTGCCAGTTAGTATCTCTGTGCTTTAATTTCATCTGCAGGTCAGTGATAACAGAATCTGCCTCACAGGGTTTGTGAAGATGTAAAAAGCCCTTAGAAAAGGCACCTGGTACATAGTAAAGCTCTCAAATATTATGTAACATCCTATTATTCTTTTTAAAAATAATTTGAGAAATATCTGACATATAAAAAAAAAACTACCAAATACCCATGTATCCACCACTTATGTTATGCCCCTTATCTTCCCCTACTATCACTCTCTAGAAAACAAAAAACAAAAACACCACACTCCTCAGTTGATGTTATTTCTATGCATGGCTTTATACCTTTCATATACATATGCCACTAACAATACAGACTACTTATTTATCTGTGACATTTTGTATGTACTTTTCTAAAACAACTTTGGTGACATAACTTACACACCAGAAAGTTCACCTGTTTAAACCAATCCTGTGATTTTTAGTGAAAGATTCTTTTTTCAACCTTAGAAAGCTAATTTTAAAAAGGGAGAGGAAACTTTTAGTGAAGATTAAATCATAAATGAAAAAGCAGCCAAGAGGCAGTGCCTGGCTCACAGTAGGTGCTGAGTAAATGTCAGCTGTTATTATTACTTCACTATTATATTCAGTTAATCACTCATTCCATTCAGCATTCCTAATAAGCCTTCCTTTAGCTTTTTTCTTTAATCCAAAAGTCAGGCCACAGAATATCTTGAAATCATGTTTTTGGTCCCCTTCGCTATTATCCTTTCCCATAAGGATGACTAGAATATTAAAGATTAGTTTGTTTTATCAGTTTACATTGGCTCAAAACTTTGCTAGAGCTGAAATCTAGTATGCGTTTTGGCTTTATCTCATAAACTCCAAAGCTGCATTTTATACTAATCATTTTGAGTATATTGACTATTGGGGAGTCAGGCGCGGTGGCTCATGCCTGTAATCCAGCACTTTGGGAGGCCAAGGCAGGCAGATCACCTGAGGTCAGGAGTTCAAGACCAGCCTGGCCAACGTTGTGAAACCTTGTCTCTACTAAGAATACAAAAATTAGCCAGGCATGGTGGCAGGCACCTGTAATCCCAGCTACTTGGGAGGCTGAGACAGGAGAATCGCTTGAACCCAGGAGGCAGAGGTTGCAGTGAGCTGAGACTGCACCACTGCAGTGGGTGACAAGAGTGAAACTCTGTCTCAAAACAAATAAACAAACAACAACAGAAAACTACTAGGCCCTTGGTTTCCCAGGGCCTAATATTCATCTTCCACCACCTCCTTCATCACAGGAGGTTCCATCACTAGTCAACTGGGGTCAAGTTAATCAAATAACAGAATTGTAATTTTCTAAATAGACTCATTGGCCTTAACAAACTATAAGAAAAACCAATAAACAAAACCCACAACAAAACTCATGACTGAAATACAAGTATTCCACCATAGCTTTCATATTAAACCTGCTCACTTTAGGGCATCTTGGCTTTCTCAGAACCATAACGTAATAGAGAATCAATTAATGCTAAATAAGCGTTTCTTCAGGGGTCCAGGTATGTCTAGTCTTCTATTTACTGGACTGAAAATGCAAAAAAAATCATCACTGTCCTGGAAGGTCTGGAAAAGCAGGATTATAAATACATAATACTGCTTTTTTGTTCATAAACAGTCTAAAACCCTAATACTGCACAATCTTCTCAGCATTTCCCTCTACTTTAACATTTTTTAATCTGCCTACTCAAGAAATTTAAAGAAACACATAAAAATAAAAACCTTTCAGTTCAGAGACTGTGTGTGTGGTAGAGGGAAGGAACAGAGAAAAGTTGGGAGGGAATCAAAGAGGTTATCAAAAGATCTGGACTGAAGACCAGGCTTCACCTAGAACTAGCTCTAGTTAATGTGAAGAAAACCACATTACTCTAGACTTTAGTTTTCTCCTCTATATAATGAAGGGATTACTGGACTTGGAAAAAAGACCCGTGAATTCCAAGTTAATACATTTTATCTTCACTTAGTTCTCTGAAATAGAATTTTAGTGTTTTCTGAACACTTCCAGTTCACATAAAAATTACAGCTGAAAATGAATTTATTAAAGGGAACTATTAGGTAGTAAACTTGAAGTTCAAATAAAATAAAATCTCAACAAAGTATGATTTTTTTAAAAAATGAAACCTTACCCTTCCCTTCTCTAGTTTTATAAGCCTGTTAACCACTTTGACAGTAAAAGGTGAATGAATGACTGGTAATGTCCTCCATAACAGGTTAAAAAATAATAATAAATTAGAATTCATTCTTGTATTTCTACACAGGAATCATTAGCTGAAAAGAATAATCTTAGCCGGGCATGATGGGCACACCTGTAGTCCCAGCTACTCAGGAGGCTGAGGCAAGAGGATTAACTGAGCCTGGGAGGTCCAGGCTGCAGTGAGCCATAATTGCACCACCTCACTCCAGCCTGGGCGACAGAAAGAGACCGTTTCAAAACAAACAAACAAACAAACAAACAGTCTTCATCAGAAACATCAAAGAGGCGGGGCACGGTGGCTCACGCCTGTAATCCCATCACTTTGGGAAGCCAAGGCAGGAGACCCTTGAGGCCAGGAATTTGAGACAGCCTAGGCAACAAAGCGAGATCCAGTCTCTATTTTAAAAAAGAAAGAAACATCAAACAATTGGAATGCATGTAGATCATCAAATAAGTAATTAGCTCTTCAAAATCACCACTAAATACTAAATTAAAATGTTTTTTAAAACGCAAATGAAGTCGAACATATGACCCGGCAATTACACACCTAGATATACCCAAGGGAAACGAAAACTTGTCCACACAAAAAAACTGTATATGAATATTCACAGCAACTTTAGTCATAATATCTCAAAAGGAGAAACTCAAATACCCATCAATTGATTAACAGATTAATAAAATGTGGTCTATCCATACTATGGAATTTTATTTGGCAATAAAAAGGAACAAAGTACTGGTACCATGTTGTAACATGGATGAAACTTTTTATTATGCTAAATGAATGAAAAAAAAATTCACAAGAACCCACATACTGTATGATACCTTTTATATGAAATGTCCAGAATAGGCAAATCTAGAGAGATGAAATGAGGCTGGTGGCTGCTGCTGGGGCAGTAAAGAGGTTTATTTCTGGGGTGATGAAAATGTTCTACAATTAATTATTGTGATGATTGTACAACTCTGTAAACATACTAAAAAATCATTGACTTACAAACTTTAAACGGGTGAACTTTATGGATGGAATGTAATCTTTTATTTTATTTTTTGAGACAGAGTCTTGCTCTGTCGCCCAGGCTGGAGTGCAGTGGCGCGATCGTGGCTCACTGCAAGCTCCGCCTCCCGGGTTCACACCATTCTCCTGCCTCAGCCTTCCCAGTAGTAGCTGGGATTACAGGCGCCCGCCACCACGCTCGGCATTTTTTTTTTTTTTTGTATTTTTAGTAGAGACGGGGTTTCACCGTGTTAGCCAGGATGGTCTCGATCTCCTGACCTTGAGATCCGCCCGTCTCGGCCTCCCAAAGCGCTGGGATTACAGGTGTAAGCTACCGCGCCCAGCCCGGAATGTAATCTTAACAAAGCTGTTTAAAAATACAAATTAAGGCATAAAAACTGGGATGACTAGATACAGATTAAGAGTGGTTGATTTGCTGGCCGGGCGCGGTGGCTCACGCCTGTAATCTCAACCCTTTGGGAGGCTGAGGCGGGCAGATCACCTGAGGTCGGGAGTTCGAGACCAGCCTGACCAACATGGAGAAACCCCGTCTCTACTAAAAATACAAAAATTCGCCGGGCGTAGTGGCGCATGCCTGGAATCCCAGCTACTCGGGAGGCTGAAGCAGGAGAATCGCTTGAACCCCCCGGGAGGCGGAGGTTACAGTGAGCCGAGATTACGCCACTGCACTCCAACCTGGGCAACAAGAGCGAAACTCTGCCTCACACACAAACACACACACACACAAACACACAAGAGTGGCTGATCTGCAAGAGACGTTCTGAATTTAAGTAGCAAAGGTAGACCCGATGAAAAACACAGTGCTTCAGGTTCTGTAAGAAGCCTGTGTTACGGGTTTTCCATCCTAGCACTCTAGGAATTAGGACATTTCCTCACAGGAGACAATCAGTTCCTCCAGTCACACTTCCTAAACTGTCTCCCAAATCCTAAATGAAGTTCACCATCTTTAGTATAAACTGATTAAGCCAAAACTTCCCTTTCCCGAAAAATCCTCAAATCTGGCTTTAACAAGGATAATAACAATTCAGGGAAATTTCGCATAATTAATATGGACACACATCTAGGGAAAATGGATGGGGGAGATAAAGAATCAGGAAGCTCGAATCTACATTTCAGGAGACTGGATATTTGAAAAACTGCACAATGATATAAACGAAGTATAACTGCTCTGTAGAATTAAAGTCAGACTTACTACAAAAGTCATCTATGGCCGGGCGTGGTGGCTCATGCCTGTAATCCCAGCACTTTGGGAGGCCGAGGTGAGCGGATCACAAAGGTCAGGAGATCGAGACCATCCTGGCTAACACGGTGAAACCCTGTCTCTATTAAAAATACAAAAAATTAGCCGGGCGTAGCGACGGGCGCCTGTAGTCCCAGCTACTCGGGAGACTGAGGCAGGGGAATGGCGTGAACCTGGCAGGCGGAGCTTGCAGTGAGCCGAGACTGCGCCACTGCACTCCAGCCTGGGCGAAAGAGCAAGACTCCGTCTCAAAAAAAAAAATCAATAAAAATCAAAAGTCATCTATGGCATACACTGTATATAAAATTTAATCATCTGCTGATTACATTTGCGGGAGTGATGTTAATTCTGCTGCAGAGCCAAGGCTGAGAATCGCCACCACTTAGTAGGTGTGTAACCTGGAGGAAGTTTTTTCTCAAAATCTCACGTTTTCTCAATTCTAAAATGGAATTGAAAAGGTGGTTGTGTGACGGGACATATTTCATAAAAACCCTTAGCACAGTGCTTGGTGCACAGTAAGAACTCAACAGTGTTCTCTATGTTACGTGAACACGAAGTGAATTTCGGTAGCTCATCACCCATAACTGATTATATGGGTCCAGACAGAGGATAGTTTATAACAACAAAATAATCATCATACTTAATATAATTATTATACTTAATATTTCTAGGCAAAGTGACTAAAAAGGGTTCACGAGTAGATGAAATAGAAAGATCACCCAAGTATTAAAAATAAATTGGTTCCTACCTCTCGCCACCTTAAAGAAATCACTGTACCTCTCTGAACTGCATTTAATCAACTCCAAAAGAAGATACAAAAGTCATAGGATCTCAGTAGATCCTATCAAATTTATCCAGATCCTATCAAATTTAATCCAATTCCAGCAAAAAGAATTGGCTGGGAACCGTTCGCCTCTAAAACCACTCATTCCAGACAAGTATGATTGATTTTAGCTGATTGTATAGCTTTCTTTGCATTTCATGGACAAAACCCAGAAAGCTCTCACCACTATTAACTTAAATCTTGGGCAGCTGTTTCTTAATTTATCTTAAATAATCTTGAAAATTACCTATCAAAAGGTCTACTCCGTTTTCCTCTTAAATCACTATGTGGCTCATCTCAGCACTGCCCCCTTCCTGCCTACAATCAGCAACCCATGAGGAAAGCTGCAGTAACTGGATGGATGAACAAGTCACGGGCAATTTCTGCTCAGAATGTTTAACACAACACAGACAAGTCCCACGTCCCAAAGCCACGGTGATAGTCGTTTACTTTGGTTCAGAACTGCCACTAGACTAAGATAAGCACCATGAGCATTACATAACCACAACGAACTTAAATATTGTTATTCCCATTTTACAGACAGGCTCAGGGACTTAAGGGACCTAGGCAAGGTCACATATCCTGTAAGTGGTGACGCCACGATTCAGTCTCATTGCTTTTTTGCTTTTCCCTGAGACCAAGCTCTTTCCAGTACACGGCCAGGCTCGCGCCGCTCGGGAGCGCTTGTGGGAAGCGCAACCCTCGCCTGCCCGCACCAATCCACAGGTGCGCGCAGGAGCCGCTCGGAGGCCCTGGCCCTGGCCCGCCGAGGCCCGGACAGCCCCGCAGGCCATGACCGCAACCCTCGGGTCCCGAGGCGCCGCTCCAGGCGGGAGCGCCAACTCGCACGGCCCTTCCGACCCCCGCGTCCCATTGTTCCGAATCTCACTCACCTCGGAGGATGCCGGCGCAGGCCTGGCTGGGGCGCTCGCCGCGAGCTCCCGGCAGCCCAGAAAGCTAGGTCGGTGACGGCAGGATCCGCGAAGGCGTACCCGGCGACTTCTCCGCCTACCCTCCGAAGCGGGAGCAGGCGGGGGCGCTTCACCCTCCTCGCGAGACAGCGGAGACCCCAGCGGCGGCTGCGACCCCTGTGACGCAAAGGGCTCATCACCAATGGCAGCTCGGAAGCAGGGCAGAGAGCGAGACCCACCCCCCAGCTCCCGCGCATCAAAACACAACACCCGCCTTCACCACGCATGCGCAGCAGATGGACGCCGGCCTCGGGGGCGGGGCTCAGCGCACCGGCCCAAATGCGGCCCCTCCCCCGCCGCTCCAGACCCGGGAGGAGGGCAGCGCGACCCTCCCCATCTTGTTACTGGTACTCAGCCACTGGGGACACTGACTGAATGTTCGCCCCTAACTTACCCGGAAAACACGAGAACTAGTTCGATGTCGTTTCAACCTTACCAAACTCTGCGGAAACTTAGGAAATTATCTTTAGTGTCTAGATAGGGGAATTGTTAGATGGACTTGAAGTCTCTCACCTCCTGTTGTACGCCTCCCGGAAGCAACACCAGGAGTCCAACGGGATCCCAAACCAGAGCCCAACCAGTATCCTATAAAGTCTTCAGAGAGGGATCCCCTCCAGGCTGGGGAGAAACAGGACAACCTAACAAAACAGGGCCTGGACTCCTCCCTAAACAGACCACGTTTTTCTCCGCTCTTCCCCTTCCCACTCCCTGAAATCTAGACTAAAACTCTTTTAAGATAACTGCGAGGTATAAAGAACGTCTAGAGCCTAAGCGGCCCGTTGCCAGATTCTACTCCTCAGGCCTCAAATGTGAGCGCCCCAAACATTCTAGAGCTGAATCTGGTACGCTCGCCCACCAAACTGCCGTGCTCGGGGCTTAGTATCTCACGCGCGGCAGTTCAAGAACATCAGACACGCTCAACAAACACTTGTTGCTTGACTGATACATTATGGCGGGTAACGCGTCCCACGTATTTCTTCTTAGAGATATACATTAAGCTATACGTTTCTGAAGAATGGCTCGATTTACAGGGGTTCCCACAACGATTTGTCACATATAAAAGAGTGGGTGGTATTTTTACGTCAAAGATGAACAGGCGAACGTCCATCTAAATCGTGTGGTATCAGATGCGGGGAGGCGTGGGGGAGGGAGCGGGGGAGAAAGCGTTAATTCTTCCAGCTTTAGAGCCAGACGTAATATTTAAAACGTGGATTGTTTTTCAAATAAACTTTTAAATGGACACGACAGCACCTTATCCTGCATTAATACTGCATTGCAACTAGAAAGAAAACCAGTGGAGGTACGCCTATCTCCTATCTCTCTAGTTGGCCAAAAAAAAAAAAGCAATTTTTAACATTTTCTCGTTTATTCCCGTCTCTAAAAGGCGGGCAAGGCCCCCGATCACGTGATACCGCCCCCCAACTCCGGGCGGAAGAGGCCAGCGACAGCGCTGCACGAAGCGAGTGGGCAGGCGCTCCTGCCCGGCTAAAAGATGGCTGCTGGCGCCGGGCAGCCACCGCCTGGGAGGTTACTGTAAGGCCCGCAGCTCCCGCCAGCTCCCGCGGACTGCTGCCGCCTCCTTACCATGAAGCCAGTAAGTCGTCGCACGCTGGACTGGATTTATTCAGTGGTAAGTCCCGGGGATCGCGGGCCCCCACCGTGTCGACTCACTGGGCCCGCAGGCGGAAAGGCCCTATTTCTTCAGCACCCAGAAACTCCAAAATCCATTCCTGAATTAAGCATTTCACTCCCTCACCTCGACTCCGCCTCTTCCTGGAGGATACGATCTTCCGCTTCTTACGTAAGGGCTGCTGGGTGTACCCGCCACTGGAACCCCATTTATTCGACTTTGTTACTTTAATTCCCACCTTAGCAACGGCAACGGTAACCTGACGGGGGCGAGGGGAAATATCAGGTAGATTTCACACCTCCTTTGCGATTTTTGGTTTAGTTGCTGCTTGCCATCGTTTTAATCTCCTGGGGCTGCATCATCTATGCTTCGATGGTGTCTGCAAGACGACAGCTAAGGAAGAAATACCCAGACAAAATCTTTGGGACGAATGAAAATTTGTAACTCTTCTGGATTTAATTATCTGAAAATACAGTTCTTTCCCTCATGCTTATGTAGATATAAAAATAAAATTCATAATGCAAAGTTCCCAAGTTTATTTTTGCATTATCCTTTATAACAAGCACTAGTATGCAAATTTTTCACTTAGAGATTTTAGTATTTTACATTCTCATGACAAAATTAACAGCAACCTAGATCTGACAGTCTTGAGTGTCAGATCATAGTTGGAATAAGCTTTTCAATCAAGTTTCTAAATTCTTCAAAAATGATTCGGAAAGCTTTTTTTTTTTTTTGAGACGGAGTCTTGCTCTGTCGCCCAGGCTCAGTGGCACTATCTCGGCTTACTGCAAGCTCCGCCTTCCGGGTTCACACCAATCTCCTGCCTCAGCCTCCGGAGTAGCTGGGACTACAGGAGCCCGCCACCACGCCCGGCTAATTTTTTTGTATTTTTAGTAGAGACGGGGTTTCACTGTGTTAGCCAGGATAGTCTCGATCTCCTGACCTCGTGATCTGCCCGCCTCGGCCTCCCAAAGTGCTGGGATTACAGGCATGAGCCACTGCGCCTGGCCGGAAAGATTTCCTTAAAACAAAAGTGCATGGAATTGCTGTTCTTACATTTGTTTATTGTGATATTTCACTGTTGCATACCCTGATACCAAATTAGTGTAAGTACTGTGTAAGAAAAAAAAAAAACATGTAACTACTTTTCCATACCGTTTTCCAAGTCAAGAATGACCAGAAAAAGTAGGTAGTCTCTCATATTTGTTTAGCATGTCCACTTTTTACTTATTGTTAAATTACTCAGAGTCTCAAATTGTACAATGCTTGAAAACAAATATGACAATTTCTGAGATTAAACTTTATTAAAGTTACTTTTCCAGAAAATTCAGTAAATATGGTAATATAGGAACAAACTTAGGCTCATAAGCCTTTTAACTTTTTACATAATCTTTAATGATGTTGATCAGGAAATTCTTTCATTGGTGGAATTACTTCTCCAGTCTCCAGAATTGTATCACCCTAGGAAAACAAAGATACAGTTAGTACAAAAATCTTAAGTCTACAGAGGTGATAGTTCTATTCTGTTCTATGTTCATCAGATCTCACATGGAAAATGTACTTGAGTTCTGGCATTCCCTTTAAAAGGACCCTAGACAAAGTAGAAGCTGACTAAATCTGAACAATCAGTATTCAAAATTTTAAGGTATAGTGAAATAATAGGGAAATTTTCACTCAGAAACAAAATAATCAAAAAGGGCACGAAAACTGTGTTCTCTTAAGTGATAAAGGGATAATCTTTTATTTTGTATGACCCCAATAAATGGAGGCCCCAGAAAGAAGTTGCAAGGAAACATCTGCAGTTCCAGATAAGGAGGTAATGTACCCCCAGCAACTGAATGTGTTACGCAATCACCAGTTTTCTGATTGGCTTACATACTGAATACAGAATACAAACTTTGGCTAGGCAGCTGGTCCAGGTGTCTTTTCAATTCTTGATATAGATGTGGGCAAAAGGCATGGGCATTGAAGCCAGAACCAAGTGGTAAGAATCTTGGAACCTCCACTGACAAGCTGTATAGTTTTAAGACAGATTATTCAATTTCAGTTTCAGCCATGTGTTTAAGATAGATTCTGTTAGCCTGCCAGTCCCTGAATGACTGGGAAGAGTAGAATTGTCCCCATACCCACCCCAATCCCTGCCATTCCCTGACCTGGTACTGCTCAGGATTATAATCCAATGAAAAAATAAATATGTTTATGCCATTATACATTTGGGCAACAATTTGTTAGTACAGCTAGCATTATCCCAATAGAAATCATTGCCTTGAAGTGGCACTAATGCTGCTGTAATAAAAATCAAGCTATAGGGCACTGGCTTAGCAGTCTGGTAGCAAAGATAAAGATGGAAACAAAAGGCAGTGGCAAACTATTTAGCAAAATATCTCCTATAACTTGGAAGCTGACTGCCTAATGAACTTGAGGTTCTAGAAGAAGTAGCTGGGAAAAAAAGTTATAGTATGTGTTTGGATCCTTGGGATCCTTGGATGCCTTGGGAATGTACTTTAAGAAACATGAGCTCAGGCAAAAAGTGGCTGATTTGAGAGGCGACATAAAAATGGAGAGGAAGAGAGAACACTGGTGCACGCTAGAGACTTTCTGTTCCTGACCAAAAAAAAAAAAGTTAATAGAATCTAAAAATTTGGGCCAGTCATGGTGGCTCATGCCTGTAATCCCAGCACTTTGGGAGTCCAAGGCAGGAGGATTGCTTGAGGCCCAGAGTTCAAAACCAGCCTGAGCAAGAGTAGGACCCTGTATCTAAAAAATAAATAAAAAATCAGGACCTTGTGGTATTGAAAAATCACACTACTTCAGAATTCCTAAACAATAAGTTAACACAAGAAATCTGAGCAACAGAAGCCCAATAAAACTCAAACAGAGGGACACAGCCCTATGGCAAAGATCAGTTTAAAATGAAGGTAGCCTTTGAACCAGTCTGCCTCAGATGGCCTCCACATAGCTGCCACAGAGGTGAGAGAGGCAGATGCATAAGGACAAAGAAATGAGACAAGCTGGTAACTGTGTATAGGAAAAACAGATACTAGCATGAGAAACTGACTAGAAGTAAACACATTAGATGTCTACCAAATATTTTTCTTTTCATGCTTCTAAATGTTAAGGGAAATGGATGGACAAACCAAACATACAGTTTACAAAATCCTGCCAGAATGTCTGAAATTAAAACAACCTCTAGCATTCAACCTCCTGCAAGCAGGTGGCAGATTCTGAAGCCCATACAGCCCCTAAGGAGGGCATGCTTCCCAATACCATTTAGATGTGGTCTAGGTAGATAATGAAAAGAACAAACCCCCTGGACAGAGCCAGGAACCAGGAAGAACTATGGATAAAGGTGTTCTTTCAAGAAAACAAAATCAGTGCCCATTCAAGTAATTTCTCACACACGGGTTAGGAGTGAGATTTCAGGATTGCCAAGAACCAGTGACTACTATGCTATCCAAATTCTACCACTGAACAATGGGTGTGGTTGGGGGCAAAGGATACAGTTAACTTATCTTCTTAGTTCACTGATCCTCAGATCAACAGAAGTCATATATAAACCTGACATACTATTTTACATCATCTGGAGATCATGGATTTGGGGCCGGGTGCAGTGATGGAATGGGACTTTGGGATTTCTCCCTAAGGAGAAAGACTAAGTGTGTTATGCATGGGTAAAGAAAGAAGCCAAGAGCTGTTTGGTGACTAGAAAGATGGAATGTAGCAGAAACTCCATGAACAGGGGTCTGGGAAATAGCAAAGAGCACACAGATAATATTTGGGAAGATGAGAGTGAGTTTTAGCTAACAGAATTTGAGCAGAAGTGATGTAAGCTACTTCTAAGCTTAGATCCTAAAAATCATCCCCTGAGACATCCTGCCGTATCTTTGTATCACAATCTTGGAACCTCATATTCGACAGGCATGGCTGTAAGATTGAGGAAGATCACCTGATCCACAGTAGTCTGTGATGTCAACAAGAAATAAACCTCTGTTTTGTTAAGCCATTGAGATTTGGAAGTTTGTTATTACTTGTCCTATTCTAAACATATATACAATGAGCATTCTTCAGTTCCTCAAAAGGGGTCATGGCACAGAAACAAGAAAGAACCACAGTGGCAAAAAATACAGAAATATGAGAAATGCTACAGGATCCCTGATATGGTCTTCTGAATAGAGCTCTCCTTTTCCTTTGAACAGTAAATGGCAAAATAAATTAACATTTAAATGGAATAAATGGAAGGCTAAATAAATATAAATTGCCCAACTGGAAAAACCAGCAAGATAATTTCCTATTTTGAGACTACCTAGTCTGTAACACACATCAATGTTACACAATAAAATAAAAGGAGAAATCCCCTACTTTTTTTTTTTTTTTTTTTTTTGAGGCAGGGTGCTCTGTCGCTAAGGCTGGAGTGCAGTGGCGCAATCTTGGCTCACTGCAACCTCTGCCTCCCAGGTTCAGGCAATTCTTGTGCCTCAGCCTCCCCGGTAGCTAGGATTACAGGCGTGTACCACCATGCCCAGCTAATTTTTGTATTTTTATTAATAGTAGAGATGGAGTTTCACCATGTTGGCCAGGCTGGTCTCAAAATCCTGACCTCAGGTGATCCACCTGCCTCCGCCTCCCAAAGTGCTGGCATTACAGGTGTTAGCCACCGCGCCTGGCCCCCACTTTTTTTTTTTTTTTTCCCGAGACAGAGTCTCACTCTGTGACCCAGGCTGGAGTGCAGTGGCGCAAACTCTGCACACTGCAACTTCTGCCTTCCAGGTTCAAGCAATTCTTGTGCCTCAGCCTCCAGGTAGCTGGGATTACAGGCGTGCACCACCACACCTGGCTAATTTTTGTATTTTTTTTTAGTAGAGATGGTGTTTCACCATGTTGGCCAGGCTGGTCTCGAACCCCTAGCCTCAAGGGATCCACCCACCTCGGCTTCCCATAGTGCTGTAATTACAGGCATGAGCCCCCGATACCCCCCTACTTTTTTTTTTCCTTTTTCCTTTTTTTTTGAGATGGAGTTTCACTCATTTCCCAGGCTGGAGTGCAGTGCCACGATCTCAGCTCACTGCAACCTCCGCCTTCCAGTTTCAAGCAATTTTCCTGCCTCAGCATCCTCAGTAGCTGGGATTACAGGTGCCCGCCACCACGCACGGTAATTTTTGTATTTTTAGTAGAGACGGGGTTTCACCATGTTGGCCAGGCTGGTCTCGAAGTCCTGACCTTGTGATCCACCCACCTTGGCCTCCCAAAGTGCTGGGATTACACGCGTGAGCCACCACGCCTGGCCCCTCCCCCAACTATTTCTTAAACCAGCGTTCCAACTGGGACCGCTGGCCAGTTTTGGTGGCCCTTCCTAAAATTCCCCTGTTGCAACAGATAATCATTACTGTGACTAAGTCATTTGATTAAAGCAAGAATCACGCTGTTTTGTTATTTAAATTGTGTACTTTTGAGTTATGATAGTTCATTATCTGTGACTAGAAATAGACAAGAACATAGTATATATTCTACTATGCTAAACAATAACCTCACAAACAGCTAGTAAATACCAACTGACTACTGAGTCACCTTTTAATGCTAAAATAACTCATTTCAAATTAGTACTATAGCTCACATATTCATAGTATAATTTTTTTTTTTTTTTTTTTTTTTTTTTTTGAGACGGAGTCTCGCTCTGTCACCCAGGCTGGAGTGCAGTGGCGCAATCTCGGCTCACTGCAAGCTCCGCCTCCCGGGTTCACGCCATTCTCCTGCCTCAGCCTCCTGAGTAGCTGGGACTACAGGCGCCCGCCACCACGCCTGGCTAATTTTTTGTATTTTTAGTAGAGACGGGGTTTCACTGTGTTAGCTAGAATGGTCTTGATCTCCTGACCTCACGATCCACCCATCTCGGCCTCCCAAAGTGCTGGGATTACAGGCGTGAGCCACTGTGCCCGGCCCATAGTATAAAATTTAAAACACCCATTAGTGGATATTAAATTCACAGATGGAGAACTTAAGGTCAAATCTTGAAAATGAGGTACAAAGCCATAGGACATGAGAGTTTGGAATTAATAACAGAAATTCAGTTGCTGTCACCATGCATGGATGTTTGCTTAGGCTCATGCCCTAAGCTCTTTACCCAACATGAAACAGGACACAGTGAAAAACTTTTGGTACTTTCAACTCCCTTTAGGAAAATCAAGGTCACAAAACACGTTTTACAGCCAGGTTGAAAATAAATGTGCTCACTTCCCATTTGAACTGTAATTGTTACCTCACAGTATTTCTTCCTGTTTTTTGTTTTGTTTTGTTTTTTACAAGAATACACAAAACAGGGACTTAAACCGAAAGTGAGAAGGAAAGAACATTTTAATCTAATAATTGCTTGGAAAGGGAGGAAAAGGAGAGAGAAAAACAATAAACAAAAGAAAACTCAGAAGTGTTAAGACTTACAGGGAATATTCTGGACTTCTTTTCAACTATGCCATATGGTTTTTCCTGTAATAAAAGTTAACTCTGTGTTAATTATGGTGTTAAGAGTTTCTTCTGAAAATAAGAAATAGGTCATACCCCAAATTTTAACTTAAGCTCCAAACTTTCACAGAACTCCAGATTCACATATCCAACTGTTTACTCAACATCTCTACTTAGCTATCAAATAGGCATCTCAAACTTAACCAGGTCCCACACTTAACTTCTCCCATCCCCAAACTGTTCCTCCCCATGTCCCCCATCTCAGTAAATGACACTCTTATTCCCCCAGTTATGAAAGCCAGAAACCTTGACTCCTCAGCAGAGCCTGTTAATTCTATCTTAAGAATATACCCTGAATCCAACTGGTTCTCATCACCAGCCTTGTCCAAGCCTCTATCATATTTTCACCTCAACTACCACAACAGCACCTACTAGCCTCCCTGCTTCCACTTGTGCCCTCCTATGCAAATGAAAAGTCTATTCTCCACACTTCAAGGCAGAGTACACTGATTCTTTTAAGATATGTCACTCTGCTCAAAGTTTCATAATTCTTAGAGAAAAAGCCAGTCTTTTCTCCCTCACTTACTCTACTACAGCCACAGTGGCTCCATTCCTAGGAGTCCAATTCAGTCAAGCCTGCTTGTGCCTCAAGGCCTCTGTACTTCATGATTCCTCTACCTGAAATGCTCTTCTCCTAAATACTGCTTGACCTGTATCTTCATTTCATTTATGTTTGTCTTCAAAGATCACTTCCTCAGAGAGGCCTAATTAAAATAGCAAGCCTTATCATTCTCTAGTTTTTAACCTGCTTAATTTTTCTTCTATAGACTTGTTCTCCTATAACATAATATACCTCTTTGTTTATATATTTATTACCAGTCTCTAAAACTAAACATGTCATGAGGGGAGGGACTCAATCTGCTCTGTTCACTGCTGTAGCCTGGTCTTTAAAACAGTGCCTTGCACATAAGAGGTACTACATAAGTAATTGTTGAATACATGTACTTTTTATGCGTATACATCTGCACAAGATACCACTGCCCAAAATTTAAAAGATTATTGGCATGATATGAGGCATAGAGAACTGGAACATGAGAGAAACTCAGAATACAATGTGAGCACTTTAAAATGTCTTTACGTGCTAAAAGGCAAAAAGACACTGAAAAGTCATCTGAGAGATGCAGAATTCAATTAGGCAGCAAAGGAGTGAGCTGAAGCAAACTGGTTGCAATCTTATTGAAGATGCAATCCTTTACCTACCAAAATCAAGAGAAAAAGTAAGGTAAGTGAGTGGCTCTGGGACCTCTACTGACACAAAATGTTTAACTAAATATGTCCATCTACGGCTCAGGAAAAATCACCTGGAAGTGTGAACCCTCAGATAAGCAACCACATTACTGTATTAAATTATCAACCTAGTGACTGCAGTTTGTTAAATTTGCTTCTCTTAGAAATGTCTTTTCGATCCCAGAAAAAATGTAGTTAAATTTAGATATGATAAAGTAAGTTAAACCCAGAGTATAAATAAGTGAATGTGTCAACTTTTAGAAGTTCTGAAAACATTGCTACATTCCATACATTCTGTTGATTTGAGTTTGTAATGTGTAAGATAATCTGGCTAACAGAGGTTTTAAAAAATTAGGTTTAGGATTCTAGTTAAAATGCATAATTGATTTAGATTTGTGATTCTAGGTTGAAAAAAATTACTTCTTAGAATCATAAATTTACCATATAAATACTTCGAAATAAAATTGAACACACAAAATGTATAAATACAATTTAAAATATTTAACAGAATTTAGCTATGTTTGTAAATGGAATTGTTTCAGAAGAGTTCAACTTCAATTAATCCAAAGATAGTAAAAACAAAGGAGATTATTCTTATTTTACTAGATGCATAGTTTAATAGAATTTTAAAACTGAATTTAAAGAATTAGGAAAAAATTATGTTTTTATATTTGAAACTCAAGAACCAAATATTAATCTGTATTTTAAGTCACTGTAACCAGTTCTTTCTGCACATAAAAATCACTCTTGGATGTTAAACTTTCACTGACAGAAAGTAATATATTTTCTTCTCTAGGGTCTTACATGCCAAAATAGTGAAAACATAACAGATGTATAATGAAATGAAGTAGCCTTTTTATGAACATAAACTTTTTTAAAGCCCATCAACAACAGAAATACAAACTATTCTCTCACCCTTAGATATATAAATTGTTAGCCCTTTTTAATAGTTGTAGAGAGAGTTTGTGTTGGTTTGTAATGTGAAAATCCCCTAACCCAACTCTAATTCCTCTTAGAACTAATAATCTCATGTTTCTAACACATAAGACAGGCCATGTCCACTTGGACATCTCCAAAACTGCCATGGCAGCACACGCTCCTAAAAAATTCACTTTTTTTTTTTTTTTTTTTTTTTGAGACAGAGTCTCGTTATATCGCTCAGGCTGGAGAGTGCGGTGGCCCAATCTTGACTCACTGCAACTTCTGCCTCCTGGTTTCCAGCAATTCTTCTGCCTCAGCCTTCTGAGTAGCTGGGATTACAGGCACATGCCACCAAGCCCAGCTAATTTTTTTGTATTTTAGTAGAGATGGGGTTTCACCATGTTGCCCAGGCTGGTCTCGAACTTCTGAGCTGAAGCAATCCACCCGCCTCAGCCTCCCAAAGTGCCAGGATTACAAGCATGAGCCACCGCACCCAGTCTAAAATATTCACTTCTATCCCATCATCAGAAAGCCCTCCAATACCCTACTTGTAATTTCCAAGGCTAGAGATTTTGCAGTCATAAATGACTGTGAACTTTGGTTTTATCCCCAACTTAATCAACCACCAACTTCAGGTGTTTCTTCCTTTAGAAGTGTCTCTGGCTTTATTTTTCTTCTTCATCCCTGCTATCTTCACCCTAACCAGATTCTCAACTGACATCTACTAAAACGCAATGGCCTCCAGCTGATCTGCCCTGCTGTCAGAACTTTCTTCCCTTCAATTCACCATCCATTTCAATGTTTTTCTTTGTTTTTCCTCAATGTATCACATTCATCAAGTCACTCTCCCATTAAAAAATGGAAAGCTTCCCATTGCCTAACACATGCAGTTCAACTTCTTCTATCTAACTTTCAACACCTTCCATAAATTGGTCCCAGGCTACCTAGTCAACAGACCTTCCATTCTAGTCAGCTCCTCGGTCTTAGGTACATACGGCCACGTTCATTACTGACTCCATATGTTTGCTTCTAACAGGAATTAACTTTTTTCCTCCATACTCTTTCCCAAATTATACCTATCTTCCAACTTTACTATAAAGTCTTTGAGGTCAGGAATTTGGTCTTGTATATTCTTTCTATAGCAATAAAGGAAGAGGACATGCTAGGCACTCCGTACTTGTTAATCAAGGGGCTTAATCTGCTTAGTACACGGAACAAAGACGTCAGCAACCAGAATTTTAAAGAGTCTACACAATCAATAGAGAACACAATCAAAGAGAATAAGTTATGTTGGGGGCAGGGGTGTTCTGAAAACCCCCCAAAATTTTGGTTGTTTCACTCTTCTGTCAATAGGCTAACAGAAAGCCAACATTCACTGGATTATCTATAATTTGTTAGACAGTCCTTAACTTCTGTCTTTATTCTGAAATAATTTTAAACTTACATAAAGCTGCAAGAATGAAAATAATTTTTTCCTTGAATCACTTTAAATTGCTGACTAGTTTATTACTCTAGTATACTTCCTACAAACAAAGACAATATTCTTAAAATAATTACAATACAACTATCAAGATCAGGAAATTAACACTCATACATTACTATCTCTACCTGATCTAAAAAATCCATTCAAATCTTCTCAATTGTCTCAATAATTGTTTGGACTTATCAGAAAATCCCCTTACATGACATGTTCTCCATTGACTGTGCAGGCTCTTTAAAATTCTGACTGCCAACACCGTCACTGTTCTTACAGATAATGCAATTATGCCTATTAATGAAGAATTGCATTTAGTTGGCATATCTCTTTATTCTTCCTCAATCTGGAACAATCTTAAAGCTGTTCTTTAACATTCATGATCTTGACATTTCTGAAGGTATAATGCCAATAATGACGGAGAACAGCCCCTCAGTTTGGGTTTATCTTCTGTTTCCTCATATGAATTTAATCAATAAATTACATTCAAGTTATGCACCTTTGGCAGGAATATCACAAAAGTAATGCTGTGTTCTTATTGCAGCCTATCAAGTAACATAATTTCAGTTTGCCCCATTATCAATAATGTTAATTTAGACCCCTTGACTAAGGTGGCGTCTGCCAGATTTCTCTACTACAAAGATACTCTTTCTCTCTTTGTAACAAATTAAATACTTTGAGGATAAGTATTTTAAAATTAGTATTAGCATCCTCTTTTTTTTTTAATTTTCTTTTTTTGATTGAGATGGGAGTCTCACTATGTCACCCAGGATGGCTGGAGTACAGTGGGCAGCACAATCATAGCTCATTGCAGGCTCCACATCCTGGGCTCAAGCGATCCTCCTGCTTCAGCCTCCTGAACAGGTGGGACTATTGGGCTCTTTTTTTTTTTTCTTTTTTTGGAGGGATGGGGTCTCATTATGTTGCCCAGGTTGATCTCAAACTCTTGGCCTCAAGCAGTCCTCCCACCTCAGCCTCCCAAAGTGTTGGGATTACAGGTGTGAGCCACTGTGCCCAGACTAATGTTAGCATCCTTTGATGTTCCTTAGCTGAATTAAATATTACTATGATGATTCTCAAATGGTAATTTTTCTAATTCTATCATTCAGCAAATTATTGCATCAAAAAGCTTTCTTTTCTACCCATTTATTAATTCACTTATTTATATCAGTTTGCACTCATGGATTTTCATTTTATTCAGGTGACTATCATCTATTACTATCATTATTTATCTTGAAGTTCAAACTGCCCAGGCAGGAGTCCTTGCAAGCTGACTCTGTGTCCTTTGAAATATGTTCCCATCATTCTTTCAGCACTTCTTTACTTTCTGGCACAATAATATGTTCCAAGCTCATCTTATACTTTCTCTCCTCCCGCCCTAGAATTGCCCACTGCTCTGAGCTCTGGGTCCTTTCAGTGCATAACTGTATTTAGAAAATAAGACCTAGCTTCTAAGTGTGCTAATTACTAAGGAGTGGCCATGTTTCCAGGTCCTCTCAGTGGACATAGCTAGAGAATATGTACACAAGAACACGCATGCACACATCCACATTTACATCTATATCTATTTCTAGGTCTATCAATACATTTTAAAAACCATGAGTTCACACCAGTACCTCCAATTTCATTCTACCACCACAAACTTTTCTTCCTTTTCACATACGTAACTCCCTTTTCCGGCAGTGAGAATCCTGTGTACCTTTATCATCAACATATGTACTCACAGGCATACCTCACTTTATTGCACTTTGCTTTACTGCACTTCACATATATTGTGTTTTCTTATAAATAGAAGGTTTTAGCAACCCCGAGACAAGCAACTCTATCAGTGCCATTTTTCTTTTTTCTGAAAAATCTTTATTGCTTCTGCTGATTACACAACAAATGTAAAAATTCAAATATTACACTTTTTTTAAAAGTACATTATAACATGTCATTAAATAAATGCCCATTTCAAAAAAATTCAAGTATCATAAAATACATGATTTAGAAAATGAGTCCTCTGTAATCCAGTCCCACCCCCATGTCCCCCAGGATTACTGTTCAGATCAGCGTTTCCTTCCAGATTGTCTCTGCGCACTCACCACCTGCACTGCTGACATGAGCTCCATATTATCTGAGATGATAGTAACTCTGATAAATGGAGCAGGAGCAGGGTTCAGCTGACAGTGCACTGAACAGCTTCCAGTTTCTACACAGAAACACTTTCTTCATAAAAGCTTGAAACTGCAACATCCTTTTGCACTACGTAAATGTATCAAGTTGAATCATGAAATTAACCATCGCTCACCATTTCTGGCCTAGAAAAACGGCAGTTTCATGTGGTTCGACATAATAGCTATGGCCCTATTCATAGACATTGGGAGGTTTCCTACTTTTTGCCATTATAAACAATTCAGCAGGCCAGGTGCGGTGGCTCACGCTTGTAATCCCAGCACTTTGGGTGGCCAAAGCAGGCAGATCACCTGAGGTCAGGAGTTCAAGACCAGCCTGGCCAACATGGCAAAACCTCATCTCTGCTAAAAATACAAAAATTAGTCAGCCATGGTGGTGGACACCTGTAATCCCAGCTACTTGGTAGGCTGAGGCAGGAGAATCACTTGAACCCAGGAGGCAGAGGTTGCAGTGAGCCGAGATCGCGCCACTGCACTCCAGCCAGGAGACACAGTGAGACCCTGTCTCAAAAAAAAAAAAGAAAAAAATTCAGCAGTGAATGTCCTTTTATGTTCTTTATGGAGTACAAACATCTTACCCGCAAAGCATGACACCTCTCTTTTGGGAATTTAGAACAGTCAAGAAGGATGGAGCTGCCCATTTGCCATGGAAATGGAGAGCCAGCAGACAGCTGATGCATAAACAACTTGTCCCTCAAACAAGAGTGGCTAACTTCAGCCATGACACCGTTTTAGTATGGTGACCACACCACATGAGCAAACCAAATACTGGTAAAACCAGAGAACAGAAGAATTCCTCAGCTCAGGACAATTCTTATCCCTACTGACGACTCACAAGACATCCAGTGAGTACCCCAAGGTTGTCCTCTGGAAGTTGGGCTGTCAGAAGGTACAAAAAATGATTCAGGCCAGGCACGGAGGCCCACGCCTGTAATCCCAGCACTTTGGTAGGCCGAGGCAGGTGGATCACCTGAGGTCAGGAGTTTGAGACCAGCCCGACCAACATGGCGAAACCCTGTCTCTACTAAAAATACAAAAATTAGCCAGGCATGGTGGCACATACCTGTAATCCTAGCTACTTGGGAGGCTGAGGCAGGAGAATCACTTGAACCCGGGAGGCGGAGGTTGCAGTGAGCCAAGATCGCACTACTACACTCCAGCCTGGGCAACGAAAGTGAAACTCCATCTACAAAAAACAAACAAACAAACAATGATTCAGAAATGTACTGAAATCAGATTTGCCGGAAATATTTTTTAAGGTTTTTTCCAGGAGCTACTGGAGTGACCAAAAAAAAAAAAAGGCACCTGTTAAAATTATGCCCACGACAGGCCTCGAACAAAGACGAGAATGTGGTGTGTATATGTCACTGGTGCTTTCGCACAGGCCACTTCCTCTTCAACCTTGTCTGGGGTTTGTAGATTCTGTTCAGGTCATAGCTGGTTTTGTGGGTGGTTTTCTTATGGCAGACAACACTAATTTTAGGTTCTCTGAGGTAGAAAGCAGGCCATAAAAATATTCCCAGTCCACTTCTCTTCCATCTTGTTCTTTAACTGCTTCCACCAGTGTAGGAATGATGGTGCGTTTTTGTTTCCACTATGTGATCCAGGTTCCAGGTCCTGAAGAGGAGCCTGCTCTCCCTGTTACTGTAGGGGTTGATGGAGTATCTCGACAAGCAGCCGTCCATGTCGAAGGGACCCTGGCAGGAGAACTAGCCTTCCGGTGTGCAGAAACGGCTGCCACCCTTGGCTCCTCTGTTGTATAGCTGCCGTCGTACTGCACAGACTGGAGCTTCTGGCACATGGAGCGGAGGACCCGCAGGAATTCCTCCTGAGCCTCTGCACCCACCATGGAGGAGCAGGAGCTCACCTCTCTCAGGTAACTCCGGATCCGGCTTTCACAGCTGTATCTCAGATAGCCAGACTTATTCCAAAATCGGGACTCCAAGCCTTCAAACCACAGCGGGTCCTCAGCCCGGGTGTCGGCTGCGACGTTCTGGCTGACGTTGTACAGGAGGTCGGCCAGCAGTCTCTGCCTCTGCGGGGGCCTGCTCATCACACAGTAGCTGCCGGGCGGCCTGGATGAGCCACGCGTGCGGCTGGCGAAAAGCACTGAGGAAGCACCCGATGTCACTCACATAGCCCTGCCAGGCCTGGCGTGAGGTGAGCAGCACCAGCTCGGCATTGTCGAGGACGCTTCGGTCAGCTCCATGCCATCCTCGTACGAGGGAGCTAGAAGCAGAGGTAGCCCTTGCGCAGCATCTCCCGGCAGCTCCTGCCCGCCATGCCAAACTTCCTCGGGCTGCACAGGGCCCGCAGCTTCACAGTCTTGTGCTTCTGGAGCACTGCAGATGTACTCAACGCCTCTGGGCCCCGCAGGCAGTGGCACCCGCTGGCCAGCTGCTCAAGCCGGTCCAGGCCCCAGTCACAGGGGTCTACACCGGGTGTGCTCTGCAAAACTGGCATGGGCCGGGCACCGATCCCAGAAACTCAGTGCCATCTTGCTAACAGCATGTGTTCACTTCACGTCTCTGTGCCATATTTTGGTAATTCTCCCAATATTTCAAACTTTTTCAGATGGAGTCTCGCTCTGTCACCCAGGCAGTGGTGCGATCTTGGCTCACTGCAACCTCCTTCTCCCAGGTTCAAGGGATTCTCCTGCCTCAGCCTCCCCAGTAGCTGGGACTACAGACGTGCACCAAGCCCGGCTAATTTTTGTATTTTAGTAGAGATGGGGTTTCACCATGTTGGCCAGGCTGATCTTGAACTCCTCACCTCAGCTGATTTGCCCACCTCAGCCTCCCAAAGTGCTGGGATTACAGGTGTGAGCCACCATGCCTGGCCTCAAACTTTGTCACTATTGTTATATTAATATTTGTTATGGTAATCTGCACTCAGTGATTTTTGATGTTAACTACTACAAATTTAAGGGGCAACACAAATCACACCCATATAAGATAGTGAATTTAATGAGTAAATGTTGTGTGTTGTGACTGTTCCACCAACTGGCCATTCCCCACCTCTCTCCCTCTCCTTGGACTGTCCTATTCCCTGAGACACAACAATACTGAAATTAGGCCAATTTAATAACACTACAATGACCTCTAACTGTTCAAATAAAAGAAAGAGCTGCATGTTTCTCACTTCATATCAAAAGCTACTTGGTAGGCTGAGGCAGGAGAATTGCTTGAACCTGGGAGGCGGAGGTTGCAGTGAGTCGAGATGGCACCACCGCCCTCCAGCCTGGGTGACACAGCAAGACCTTGTCTCAAAAAGAAAAAAAAAAGATAGTGATTCCTCTGATGGATCTAGGCAAAGAAAATGGAAAATCTTCTGGGAAAGAATTTACTATCCTATATGCCATTAAGAAGATTTATGATTAACAGGAGGAGGTCAAAGTATCAACATGAACAAGAGTTTGGAAGAAGTTGATTTCAACTCTCGTGGATGACTTTGAGGGGTTCAGGAATTCGGTGCAGGAAGGAACTCGATGTAGTGGATATAGCAAAAGAACTAGAATTAGAAGTGGAGCCTGACCATGTGACGGAAGTGCCTCCATCACATGATAAAGCTTGATAGATGAGAAGGTGCTCCTTTTGGATGAGCAAACAAAGTGGTTTCTTGAGATGGAATCTGCTCCTGGTGAAGATGCTATGAACATTGTTGAAATGACAACAAAGAATTTCGAATATTACATAATCTTAGTTGATAAAGCAGCGGCATGGTTTGAAAGGTCTGACTCCAATTTTGAAAGTTATACTGTGGGTAAAATGCTATGCTATCAAACAGCATCTCATGCTACAGAGATATCTTTCGTGAAAATAAAAGTCAATCGATGTGGCAAACCTCAGTGTTGTCTCATATACATTTATATATATATGTATATATATGTACATATACTTATATATGTATATATGTATGTGTATATATATATGTATATATGTGTATGTATATATATGTGTGTGTGTGTATATATATATATATATATATATTTTTTTTTTTTTTTTTTTTTTTTTTTTGAGATGGAGTCTTGCTCTGTTGCCCAGGATGGAGTGCAGTGGTGCAATCTCAGCTCACTGCAACCTCCGCCTCCTGGGTTCAAGCGATTCTCCTGCCTCAGCCTCCCAAGTAGCTGGGATTACAGGCACCCACTACTACACCCAGCTAATTTTTGTATTTTTAGTAGAGACAGGGTCTCACCATCTTGGCCAGGGTGGTCTTGAACTCCTGACCTCGTGATCCACCTGCCTTGGCCTCCTAAAGTGGTAGGATTACAGGCGTGGGACGCCACGCCCCGCCTGCTATCTTATATTAAGAAATTGCCACAGCCACTCCAGCCTGCAACAACCATCACCCTGATCAGTCAGCAGTTATCAACATGGAAGCAAGACCTTCCACTAGCAAAAAGATCATACACAGTCACTAAGGCTCAGATGATCATTAGCATTTTTTAGCAATGAAGTTTTTGTTTTTTTCTTTTTCTTTTTTGAGACGGAGTCTCACTCTGTTGCCAGGCTGGAGTGCAGTGGCACGATCTCAGCTCACTGCAACCTCCACCTCCCAGGTTCAAGTGATTCTTCTGCCTCAACCTCCCGAATAGCTGGGACTACAGGCGCCCGCCACCATGCCCAGCTCATTTTTTTTATTTTTAGTAGAGGTGGAGTTTCACCATGTTGGCCAGGATGGTCTCGATCTCTTGACCTCGTGATCCACCCACCTCAACCTCCCAAAGTGCTGGGATTACAGGCATGAGCCATCGTGCCCGGCCTGTTTTTTCTTTTTAAGGCAGCATATCAACCAGGCACCTAGGCCAGAGTGCAGTGGCGCAATCACAGTTTATTGCAGCCTCGACCTCCTGGGCTCAAGCAATCCTCCCATCTCAGCCTCTTGAGTAGCTGGGATTATAGGTGTGGACCACTACATCCAGCTATTTTTTTTTCTTTTTTTTTTTGGAAACATGGAGTCTCACTATGTTGCCCAAGCCGGTCGAACTTCTGGCCTCAAGCAATCTTCCTACCTTGGCCTCTCAAAGTGCTAGGGCTACAGGTGGGAGCCACCACACATGGCCCAGCAATAAAGTATTTTTAAATTAAAGCATATACATCGTTCTTTTACACATACTGCTATTATACACTTATACCACAGCACAGTGTAAACATAACTTTTATATGCACTAGGAAGCCAAAAAATTTGTGTAACTCGTTTTGGTGGTCTAGAACCAAAGAATACTTTTGGAACTGCATTGTTCTACAACCAATTCTGAAATATCTCTGAGGTATGCCTGTATTTGGCCAATCTCCCTATATATAACCCATCTCCTGTCACCACAACCACATCCCAGCATTAATACCTGCCTTGCCTCATTCAGGTTCTGACATCTTGCTCTGAGTTACCACTTGCCTCACTGCCTCATACCATCCTTCTTCCAGATGTCCTCCCTCTGCTCAGGTACCAATATCCTATACTAGGCTGTTGCCACTGTTGCTCCCCAAACAGATGTGCTCACCCTCCTCCCCTGCAACCCGCTGAGGATCTAACACCCCTCTCTTGGTATACGAATGCCCTCCTCACTCTTTTGTGTTCCAACACTTCAGGCTACGCAGTCACCACTGCTCCCTCTGCCACGCCACTTCCCAAAATGCATGCCCTTCTCATTCTGCCTGGGATCCAACACCCTGCACCAGACCAAGCCTTTAAAATACCACAACTGGCTCAGTTCCATCAGCCCATGCAAGATCTGTATCAGTGAAAAAGTGCAGGCATCTGGACATCCTGAGTTCTAAATAAATAAAAATTGTGAAGAATCAGATAAAATGAAGGGAACAGAAATTGGGTGATGACAAAGATAAGCTTTGTCTATTTTGAATTTTTACCTTATATGAGATACAGGTTTTTAAAAAGGAGCAGAATTGTTTTCTCCCTTCCTATTCATGACCCCAAATTTACCCTAGTATTATAAGCTCACTACATTCTTATCACTTAAATACTAATTTCTATGGGGAAATCCATTTCAAGTTGTAAACTAGTGACAATATTTTTTAAAAACTATACCCAATTATGTAACTTTCATTAAACCTTTTACCTAAGAGAATTTAAAGTACTTCAAAATCTGTTTATAAGTGGCAGATTATTTCCACTAAGTAGGGTAAGATAGCCACAAAGAAAGTAATTTTGGACAATATTAAAAATAAATTCTGAAAAGGACATACTTACAGACACATGATACTTCATGTAATAATGAATAATCCAGACAGGTACAAGTACATGAGTGAAAACAAAGATACTCTTTTTGTATACCCCATGGACCTGGGGGAAAAAACACATACACAAAATAAACATATCCCATTTTTTATATTTATGGCAGAACAAAAGGCATCAATGATGTAAGAATGCCATGACTATTTTACAAAACTCTAAATGGCACATATTTTCTTATAGTCTGTAGGTAACCTCATCTACTCAAATATTCTTAGTAAATGCAGAGTCTGCTAGAAGATACCTACAAAGTCCAGACCAAAATGCTTAAGCAGTATTTTGCAAGACTATAACAAGGCATTTATAGATTTTTTAAAGACTTCTAAAAATATCCTTATTATAAGTTTGTTAAAGATAAAATATAGCAAAATAATGAAAGAATAATTTTAATGTATTTAACCAGAGTAATCAAACCTACAGAATTTTTCAGGTATAGTCATCTCCCTTATTTATTGACCAATGACACTCACATCATTTTAGGTATAAGGCAGACAACCTTGACAACGCCAATGCTGGAAAAAGGACGTTTTACATACTAAGATGGGGTGTCCCAAACTCACTCCAAAATGCCCTCTGCAACACTATTTTAAAAAAGAACTAAAAATGGAACTTTCCCATGTCTTCCAACTTGATTAAAAAACACCTATCCATTCAAGGAAGGGACAATCCAGAATCTAAGAATTATAACAGATATGATTATAAAAGAATAAATTAAAGTAAGGTAAGGTGAACTTCGACACATTATTATTTATTTACTTCCTTATATCACTTGCTGATGGATGGGATGTCAACTTTAAATCAGTGACTGCCAATATTCCGATAATGTCAGGGATACAAAGGGTGGGAGAAGAGTTGAATTTTACCATCATAAATAAGTATCCAATACCACTTTCTCAGAAAAATTTTCAACAATTCTATTGCACTAGACTTTGTAGCACAGTAAGAAACAGATACATGTTGATTACAATATGAACTCATATTCAATTCCTAGCTCCCTGACCACCAGCAAATCACTGAAGCTTTGTAGGCCTCAGTTTCTTCACATTTAAAATGAGGATTAGGAATATCTACCTTACAGGAATAAAGAAATGAAGTAACACATGTAAAACCCTCAGTAGAGTGCCAAGCACACAGCAAGCACCCGTGTGTTACGTAGTATTGTTACTACTATTATCCTGTCATCAGTAAGTGTTGCAGGTAACTCAAAGCAATTCTGAGATGTTTATCATCCATAACAGTCCTCAAGAAAATACCCAGAGGCCTTGAAAATAAAGTTCTTGAATGAGTGATTTTCTTCAAAGCCCAAAATGTCATTTTTTAATGAAACTCTGTGTTAAAAGTACAGAACGGTAGTTTAGAAAGGTAGCTCTTGAATGTGACTCACAAGGCATACCAACAGGACCCTGTCTTTTACGGGGATCACATGGGGCTGTACTATCAGCTAGGGGCTGGCTGTGCCCTCTGGTGGTTGGATACTGTGTTACTTGGTCTCTAGAACCTCACACTTAAAAGTTAGACAAGTGTCCTCGAATACTTAAATCACAGAATTTTAATTCTAGCGAGTCCTTGGTTATTATTCTGAGGGAAGATTTCTACAGTCAAAAGAGAATCAAATGTGCAGCGTCCTGGAAAACCTAAGTATTAAAATTCGCCCCCGTCTCACTGTACTTGACAGTAAAAGGCATGACTCTCTCAAAGCCATACATATTCCTGGACTCCTGCCTCCCGAGACTCCAGGAGGACTCTCGGGACTGGCCAGTGTCCCAGAGCACTGAGCGTTATCAGTCCTTGGTGTGGCTGCAGGGAGCGGACGTTCAATGTTCAGGCTGCCGGCAGCAGTGGGGTGTGTTGGGGGGGACCGGAGAGGTCTGTCACTCACCATTTTCCTCCAAGGGGATTTATTCTCCAAAAATTTATTCCAGAATTTCTCCATAGGCCCCATCTTCTGTGGGGGCAGCACCGGCTCCCGAGGGCTCAGCTCCTGGTCCTTCAGCCATCGCCTTCTCAGCTCTCGCAGCTGCTGCAGCCGCAGTTTCTCATCCGGAGTGTACCCCGTCATGTCGCCGCTGGTACCAACGCAAAAGGACACGGCGCACCCTCGAACTACGGACTAGTTACTTAAGCGCGCTCCCGCTCTGCAAAGCGACCTTGCGGGAACGCCGAGCGCCGCGCGCGGTTATTACGTCACATCCTGGTTCCGCCTCTGCAGGGGCCCCAGATTCCTCGCGAGGAAAGCAGTGTCTGGGCACGCACAAAGGCCTCCACCTCCAGTTCTCTCTACGCCCACCTCCGCTATACCCGACCAAATTAGGACCGGGTGGGGACAAGGAGTACTCGTAGTTGTGGGGCCTGAGGAAAGTGACAGATTAGACGAAAGTATGCTAAATTAGAGGACTGGAGGTTTTGCTAAGGAAGAACTTGTATGCTGGAAGGAGGAAGGATAAGCATAAGTGTTTCAGTGAATAGCTGGCCAGATTCAAAATTATTTGCTTGCCTCTCCCACCTTGGAATGACCTAGAGAGTGTATGAAAATAGTTACATCCCAGTTCAAATCCCAGCTATGCCAGTAACTGCTGAAGTGCCCTGGGCAGCTGTCTCATCTGTCCCTCCATCTGTACAGGAATAGTGAAAAGAGTAGCTTAATATCTAGCAAAATTGCATAGATGAATTCATGCTTTCACCCAAAAATGCGTGTGGTGAAAATATGAAAGAGCATGCACGACTATTCAGCACGATTCATAATACCAAAATATTGGAAATTACCCCCAAATTCCTAAATAAAGGACTGCTTGAATAAATTGTAGTACAACAGTCAAAAGACAGCATTACAACGAATTAGTTTAAAAATCTTAATTGACTCTTATTCGTGATTCTAGAATCAGAAAACACCTCATTCTATAAAGTAGAATGAGTGTTCTGATCAGCTGAGCAGAGGCGGTTGGTTTTATTGCCAAATAGGGGCTGAAGAAAGCAGAAACCGAACAAAAAGTGGACTCATCGTTTCAAAGTTACTTTTAGGGTTAAAGCAGAAGAAACTTCCTTGTTTCACTGACTCAGACTTAAGGGAATTTCCTATTTTTTGGGAAACTGGCCCATTTCAAAGTTCAGTTTGATTGTGTGGTACTTAGCACAAACGACTCCATTCTGGTTTGGTCTGGTCTGCTGGGGCCTAGTGCGTGAAGCTAGTCCAAAACAGTGGCTTCCCAAAAACTTTCACACAACAAAGCAATGAAATGCTAATACAATCGTCAAAAGTAATAAGGAAGAACTCTATATACATCTGTGGTGTGACCTCCAGAATACATTACAAAGTGGAAAAAAAATGGATAGGAATTTATACAGTATGCTTTTACCCAAAAAGAGAAAGATGGTGGTAATTTCAATATATATACATATTTTCTTAAATTTTCAAAATAATGGGAATGAAAACAATTGAGGTTTTTAAAGATGTTACCTATGGTGGAGGAAATAAATAGGATAGAGGAGACAGGGATAGAATCTAGACATCTCTGGAAACATCTTACTTCATAAATTTGACTTTAGAACCAAGTAAATATTTCATATTGTGAAATTAAATTTAGCTTAAAGATGTCTCCCTGTTTTGAGTCCTTATATAATGAACTGCAACCCAACTTAGTATGCAATTTAACTCACAGCCTAACTTAGGAATATACTTCTGTAACAAATAACTGAGTCTCAGCCAATCATCACAGGTGGTCAACTGATCAGCCCATGTTCAAATAAGGCAAAGGCCAACCTGTAGCCAATCAAGCTGTTTGTGTATCTCATTTCTGTTTTTTTTTCTATGCGTGCTGCCTGGCCTCTTTGTGGAACGATACTTTCTGAACCTCCTCTGGTTCTGAGGGCTGCCTGATTCTCAAATTGGTCATTGCTCAATTAATTTCTGCTAAATTTAATTTTTCTAAAGTTTTAATTTTAACAATATCATTACAAAACAAAATTAAATTTACAAAAAGCAGTCCATAAAAATCAAGTAAAAACCAGTAGCTCTTAATTGGTCCACTTGGTGGCATAATCTCAAAGGTACACATCATTCTAAATACAATAGCCCTTGTAACAACGCTGGGGTTAGGAGTGCCAGTCCCCTCCACTTGGCACAATCAAACATCCACATATAACTTTCGACTCTCCAAAAACTTAATAGCCTACTCTTGACCAGAAGTTTTACCGATAACATACAGTCGATTAACACACATTTTGTATATGTATTATATGCTATATTATTACAATAAAGTAAGCCAGAGAAAATAAACTGTTATTAAGAAAATCATAAGGAGGCAAAGAGAGGGGTTGGTCTTGCTGTCTTGGGGTGCCAGAGGCAGAAGAAAATCCACGTATGATGGACCCTCGAAGTTCAACCTGTTTTTTTCAAGGATCAACTATAACTTTAAACCATTGAATTATTGTAAATCCACTGAGAGACAACCCGCAAAAACAAACAAAAAAAAACAACTTAAAAAAAATCTTGGCCAGGCGTGGTGGCTCACGCCTGTAATCCCAGCACTTTGGGAGGCCAAGGCGGGTGGATCACAAGGTCAGGAGATCGAGACCTTCCTGGCTAACACAGTGAAACCCCGTCTCTACTAAAAATACAAAAATTAGCCAGGTGTGGTGGCAGGCGCCTGTAGTCCTAGCTACTCGGGAGGCTGAGGCAGGAGAATGGCATGAACCTGGGAGGCGGAGCTTGCAGTGAGCCGAGATCGCGCCACTGCACTCCAGCCTGGGTGACAGAGCGAGGCTCCATCTCAAAAAAAAAAAAAAATCTTAAACTGTTCTAAATAATCATATTGAGGATAGTGGTGTTGATCATGGTATTGTTAATCTGACACTGAAAATAACTGTTTAGTGAGTGTTGTAAAAACTGATCTTTTTTGGTATGGGGAGACATGTATATAAATTGTATGTGTTTAAGTAAAAATCCTATAGTCAAATTGTGAACAGGAAGAATCAGTATGAACTCATATTGTATTTTATCTTTAAAAATGTATATAATTTTGTCTTAGCTCTACCTGTTGATAATGGCCTAAAAGAAATTGGCAAACCAGTAATCATGAGCATCTTTTGTTCTTAGGTTGTGATCTCTCATGTACATTTTCCACTGAAAGGAACTAGGACTGCTTGAAGCAGCAGTTCTCAAAAGTTTTGCTTCCAAGACTTCTTCAAATTCTTAAAAATTGTTGGAGATCCCAAAGAGCTTTTGTTTATGTGGGTTAAATCTATTGATGTTTACTGCATTAGAAATTAAACATTTTAAAGTAACAATATACTCATTAAAAAATTAGTGAGAAGAGTGCCATTGTTTTACATTTTTGTAAATGTCTTTAATGTCTTGCTTCATAAATGACAGCAGAATTGTTATAACTGCTTCTGCATTCAATCATAATGTAACACATCGTATAGCCTCTGAAAATCCCCATGTATATTTGTGAGAGAATGAGACTTTATAAGGGTAAAATAAAAAGGGCAAACAGTCAGTCGTCTGTATCTGTGGGTTCCACAATTACATATTCCGCCAACCACAGATAGAAACTATTCAGGAAAAAAAACAATAAAAAGTAATATGAATTTTAAACAATACAGCCTAACAACTATTGACAGAGTATTGACATTGTATTAGGTATTATAAGTAATTGTAACTGAAACACAGGTTTAGTCACTCAACACTTGCAGAGTCCAGTTAACAAGAGCGAGGTCTGGTATAAAGAAAGTGACTTTGTATTCCAAAGCTAGCTTAGGGGAAGAAGTATGGGCTTCCAGCCTCAAAGGTACTGCTCCACTTTTGGAGCAGAAAGTGGGTACTTTCGAAAGGCAGGGGAGACAGCAAGTGGGTAGGAAGTCCACATGCTAGCTTGGCACCTTATCTACTAGGCAGTCAAGTTGGCATCTTTATGGGCAGAAATAAGTTATAAAAATGGCCAAAAACTTTCCCGGTGGGAAAGAGTTTCTCATCATGTATACTTTGGGTTGTAAATCGACTGTTACCTCTTGAGGCAATCTCCTGGTGGGTGAGAGTTTGTTCTGGAGCTTCTGAGTACAAAGTTAGATGAACTTGCCCTGTAGGGAGTGTCTGGTGAAGGGGAGGTAAAAGGTTATAATTGCATTTCAAACGGGCTAGTAGGAAGTGGAGAATAGCAAGAAACAGAAGAGAAAAGAAGAAAACTAATAAAAAATAATAACTCATTCTCTTTTTCTTAGAAAAATGGGGATACCCAGTTACATAACCTAGAGATGATTTAAAGTATATGTGAGGATGTGCATAGGTTATATGCAAATACTACCCCATTTTATATGATGGTGCTAAACCAAACTAAAATCTGGCCCGAGAAAGTCTCCATACTTGCATACTTGAGTTCTTACTTAGGAATTGCAACCTAACTTAATAGATAAGCAAACTGAAAAATCTAATGGAGACATACGTCTGTAACAATAGCTGCATCTCAGTCAATCACTGCAGCCATACTTCAGCCACTCACAGGTGGCCAACTGTCCAAACCAGGTCTAAATAAGGCAAACGCCAAGCTGTAACCAATCTGGCTGTTTCTGTACCTCACTTCTGTTGTTGTTTTTTTTTTTTTTTTGTATTTCAGTTTCCTTTTTCTATTCTTAAAATCTCTGCAACTGTGCAGAAATAACTCTCTGAATTTGCTGTGATTCTGAGGGCCCAATTTGCGAATTGCTTTTTCCTTGATCAATTAAACTTTGTTAAATTTAATTTGTCTACAGTTTTTCTTTTATCAAGGGAGATGAGCATCTGTGGATTTGGGTATCTGAGAGGGGTCCTGGGACCCTCAGTATCCTTGGGGACATGGATACTGAGTGATAACTCTTACTATGAAAACAATCTTGACATCACGGACCCCATAAAAGGATCACAGGGACTCTTAAGAGGACCTGGGCCAAACTTTGAGAACCTCTGCCTTGGAAAAATGGCTAACCCCAGGCCTGGGTCGGATTAGGAAACGTAAAGAAAGCCTGGAACATCTTATCACGTCGGAAAGCAGGGAAGTTTTAAAGGCCAGTAGGGTTATGTCAAAAGGATTTGGGAGCCAACTTAAATAGGTTCCCACTGGTTAAAGATGGGAAAATTTGAGCATCGACAAGTATAATAACTTCAGTGGATTGAAAAATATCAAATATATTCACATACATGAATTCATAATGATTTTTTAAAACCTCACTTGTCACCTTTGGATGATGTTAGGGAACTGTGATGTTGTAAAATATATATTTGGTCTTCTTCCCATTTCCTGGCACATAGCTTCTAAAATCCTTGGAATCTCCAAAGTGATGTGTCTTTTTGTATGCTAATGATTCATGACTGGCTTTCCCTGGATAGCCTCAGGATAAGAATTGGTCACTGGAAACAATAAGGCATAATTACAGGGTTGGGGCTTCCAGCCCCACCAACTCAACTTTTGGTGAGGAGAGAGGGCCTGAAGGTTGAGTTCATTACCAATGGCCAATAATTTAATCAGTCATGCCTGTTTAAGGAAGCTTCCATAAAAATCCAAAAAGACTGGATAGCTGAACATATGGAGGTTCCTGGAGGGTGGCAGAGACGGCATGGAAACTCCACACCCCTTCCCACATATCTTGCTGTGTGCACCTCTTCCATCTGACTGTTCTTCTGTAGCCTTTGTAATATCTTTTACAATAATAAGCCAGAAAATGTGTTTTCCTGAGTTCTGTGAATTGTCTGAACAAATTAATAAAGCCAGAGCAGGGCGGTCATAGAAACCCCAATTTATAGCCGATTGGACAGAAATATGGGTGAGAACTTGTTACTTCAGATCTGAAGTGGGAAGAACTCTTGTGGGGCTGAGCCCTCAACCTGTGGGTTCTGATGCTATTGTCAAAGGTGTGTGAATCAGAGCAACTCCATCTCAAATAGCTGGGTAAAATGAGGCTGAAACCTACTGGGCTGCATTCCCAGATGGTTAAGGCATTCTAAGTCACAGGATGAGATAGAAGATCAGCACAAAATACAGCTCATAAAGACCTTGGTGATAAAACAGGTTGCAGTAAAGGAGTGGGCCAAAATCCACCAAAACCAAAATAGCGACGAGACTGACCTCTGGTCATCCTTACTGGACACTCCTACCAGCACCATGACGGTTGACAAATGCCATAGCAACGTCAGGAAGTTACCCTATATGGTCTACAAAGGGGAGGCATGAATAATCCACCCCTTGTTTAGCATATCATCAAGAAATAGCCATTAAAAATGGGCAACCAGCAGCCCTCAGGGTTGCTCTGACTATGGAATAGCCATTCTTTTATTCCTTTACTTTCTTAATAAACTTCCTTTCACTTTGCACTGCGAACTTGCCCTGAATTCTTTCTTGCACGAGATCCAAGAACCCTCTCTCGGGTCTGGATTGGGACCTCTTTCCTGTAACATATTTCTCTGTCCTGCAACACTGTCTCCAGGTAGATAGTGTCAGAACTGAATTGAATTAGAGGACACCCAGCTGGTGTCTCCTGCAGAATTGATTGCTTGCTTGAGGTCAGCTGGTCGGGGGGCGGGGAGGGGAGGAGAACACCCCTGCTTCTGGTGTCAGAAGTGGGTTGTGAGACTATAGTGTGAGAAACTGAATTTGTTTTTCCTCTCTATTCTTCAGAAGAACTAACTCGTTTTGAAAACTGGCAAGGAAAAAAAATCAAGCATTTTTCTAGGCTCTCTATACAAATTGCATCTTAAAGTAATAAAATGATTCATGAGGGGAAATTTCTTCAAAGAATCATTAAAAAGCTAATGAAAGAAAAGGGGATGGCACAGTTAGAATATCACCATTTTGCAACCGTTAAAGTTTATTAGTAAATCAATGCAGTGGTTTATCCGTCAATAGCTGCAAACATCTCAAAAAGGGACCGACTGCGCCTCCTGGTGGAAAGCTGCATCATTGCCTGTGAAGTTGCCTTGCCAAACAAACATTGAACCTGAATCTGATCAAGTTTCTAGATCTAACTAGTTATTTAATAACAGAGGAGCTCCTTATACAACACCAAAATGATACACTGAGATAAATCTAGATTGTAGGAACTGCATATAAGTGACTCGGTTTCTTATAAAATATATTGAGTAGAGGAGGAGCCAAGATGGCCGAATAGGAACAGCTCCGGTCTACAGCTCCCAGCGTGAGCGACGCAGAAGACGGTGATTTCTGCATTTCCATCTGAGGTACCGGGTTCATCTCACTAGGGAGTGCCAGACAGTGGGCGCAGGCCAGTGGGTGCGCGCACCGTGCGCGAGCCGAAGCAGGGCGAGGCATTGCCTCACCTGGGAAGCGCAAGGGGTCAGGGAGTTCCCTTTCCGAGTCAAAGAAAGGGGTGACGGACGCACCTGGAAAACTCGGGTCACTCCCACCCGAATATTGCGCTTTTCAGACCGGCTTAAAAAACGGCGCACCACGAGACTCTATCCCACACCTGGCTCGGAGGGTCCTACGCCCTCGGAATCTCGCTGATTGCTAGCACAGCAGTCTGAGATCAAACTGCAAGGCGGCAGCGAGGCTGGGGGAGGGGCGCCCGCCATTGCCCAGGCTCGCTTAGGTAAACAAAGCAGCCGGGAAGCTCGAACTGGGTGGAGCCCACCACAGCTCAAGGAGGCCTGCCTGCCTCTGTAGGCTCCACCTCTGGGGGCAGGGCACAGACAAACAAAAAGACAGCAGTAACCTCTGCAGACTTAAATGTCCCTGTCTGACAGCTTTGAAGAGAGCAGTGGTTCTCCCAGCACGCAGCTGGAGATCTGAGAACGGGCAGACTGCCTCCTCAAGTGGGTCCCTGACCCCTGACCCCCGAGCAGCCTAACTGGGAGGCACCCCCCCAGCAGGGGCACACTGACACCTCACACGGCAGGGTATTCCAACAGACCTGCAGCTGAGGGTCCTGTCTGTTAGAAGGAAAACTAACAAACAGAAAGGACATCCACACCGAAAACCCATCTGTACATCACCATCATCAAAGACCAAAAGTAGATAAAACCACAAAGATGGGGAAAAAACAGAACAGAAAAACAGGAAACTCTAAAATGCAGAGCGCCTCTCCTCCTCCAAAGGAACGCAGTTCCTCACCAGCAACGGAACAAAGCTGGATGGAGAATGATTTTGACGAGCTGAGAGAAGAAGGCTTCAGACGATCAAATTACTCTGAGCTACGGGAGGACATTCAAACCAAAGGCAAAGAAGTTGAAAACTTTGAAAAAAATTTAGAAGAATGTATAACTAGAATAACCAATACAGAGAAGTGCTTAAAGGAGCTGATGGAGCTGAAAACCAAGGCTCGAGAACTACGTGAAGAATGCAGAAGCCTCAGGAGCCGATGCGATCAACTGGAAGAAAGAGTATCAGCAATGGAAGATGAAATGAATGAAACTAAGCGAGAAGGGAAGTCTAGAGAAAAAAGAATAAAAAGAAATGAGCAAAGCTTCCAAGAAATATGGGACTATGTGAAAAGACCAAATCTACGTCTGATTGGTGTACCTGAAAGTGATGCGGAGAATGAAACCAAGTTGGAAAACACTCTGCAGGATATTATCCAGGAGAACTTCCCCAATCTAGCAAGGCAGGCCAACGTTCAGATTCAGGAAATACAGAGAACGCCACAACGATACTCCTCGAGAAGAGCAACTCCAAGACACATAATTGTCAGATTCACCAAAGTTGAAATGAAGGAAAAAATGTTAAGGGCAGCCAGACAGAAAGGTCGGGTTACCCTCAAAGGGAAGCCCATCAGACTAACAGCGGATCTCTCGGCAGAAACCCTACAAGCCAGAAGAGAGTGGGGGCCAATATTCAACATTCTTAAAGAAAAGAATTTTCAACCCAGAATTTCATATCCAGCCAAACTAAGCTTCATAAGTGAAGGAGAAATAAAATACTTTACAGACAAGCAAATGCTGACCGATTTTGTCACCACCAGGCCTGCCCTAAAAGAGCTCCTGAAGGAAGCGCTAAACATGGAAAGGAACAACCGGTACCAGCCGCTGCAAAATCATGCCAAAATGTAAAGACCATCAAGACTAGGAAGAAACTGCATCAACTAACGAGCAAAATCACCAGCTAACATCATAATGACAGGATCAAATTCACACATAACAATATTAACTTTAAATGTAAATGGACTAAATTCTCCAATTAAAAGACACAGACTGGCAAGTTGGATAAAGAGTCAAGACCCATCAGTGTGCTGTATTCAGGAAACCCATCTCACGTGCAGAGACACACATAGGCTCAAAATAAAAGGATGGAGGAAGATCTACCAAGCAAATGGAAAACAAAAAAAGGCAGGGGTTGCAATCCTAGTCTCTGATAAAACAGACTTTAAACCAACAAAGATCAAAAGAGACAAAGAAGGCCATTACATAATGGTAAAGGGATCAATTCAACAAGAGGAGCTAACTATCCTAAATATTTATGCACCCAATACAGGAGCACCCAGATTCATAAAGCAAGTCCTGAGTGACCTACAAAGAGACTTAGACTCCCACACATTAATAATGGGAGACTTTAACACCCCACTGTCAACATTAGACAGATCAACGAGACAGAAAGTCAACAAGGATACCCAGGAATTGAACTCAGCTCTGCACCAAGCGGACCTAATAGACATCTACAGAACTCTCCACCCCAAATCAACAGAATATACATTTTTTTCAGCACCACACCACACATATTCCAAAATTGACCACATAGTTGGAAGTAAAGCTCTCCTCAGCAAATGTAAAAGAACAGAAATTATAACAAACTATCTCTCAGACCACAGTGCAATCAAACTAGAACTCAGGATTAAGAATCTCACTCAAAGCCGCTCAACTACATGGAAACTGAACAACCTGCTCCTGAATGACTGCTGGGTACATAATGAAATGAAGGCAGAAATAAAGATGTTCTTTGAAACCAACGAGAACAAAGACACAACATACCAGAATCTCTGGGACGCATTCAAAGCAGTGTGTAGAGGGAAATTTATAGCACTAAATGCCCACAAGAGAAAGCAGGAAAGATCCAAAATTGACACCCTAACATCACAATTAAAAGAACTAGAAAAGCAAGAGCAAACACATTCAAAAGCTAGCAGAAGGCAAGAAATAACTAAAATCAGAGCAGAACTGAAGGAAATAGAGACACAAAAAACCCTTCAAAAAATTAATGAATCCAGGAGCTGGTTTTTTGAAAGGATCAACAAAATTGATAGACCGCTAGCAAGACTAATAAAGAAAAAAAGAGAGAAGAATCAAATAGACGCAATAAAAAATGATAAAGGGGATATCACCACCGATCCCACAGAAATACAAACTACCATCAGAGAATACTACAAACACCTCTACGCAAATAAACTAGAAAATCTAGAAGAAATGGATACATTCCTCGACACATACACTCTCCCAAGACTAAACCAGGAAGAAGTTGAATCTCTGAATAGACCAATAACAGGAGCTGAAATTGTGGCAATAATCAATAGTTTACCAACCAAAAAGAGTCCAGGACCAGATGGATTCACAGCCGAATTCTACCAGAGGTACAAGGAGGAACTGGTACCATTCCTTCTGAAACTATTCCAATCAATAGAAAAAGAGGGAATCCTCCCTAACTCATTTTATGAGGCCAGCATCATTCTGATACCAAAGCCTGGCAGAGACACAACCAAAAAAGAGAATTTTAGACCAATATCCTTGATGAACATTGATGCAAAAATCCTCAATAAAATACTGGCAAACCGAATCCAGCAGCACATCAAAAAGCTTATCCACCATGATCAAGTGGGCTTCATCCCTGGGATGCAAGGCTGGTTCAACATACGCAAATCAATAAATGTAATCCAGCATATAAACAGAACCAAAGACAAAAACCACATGATTATCTCAATAGATGCAGAAAAAGCCTTTGACAAAATTCAACAACCCTTCATGCTAAAAACTCTCAATAAATTAGGTATTGATGGGACATATTTCAAAATAATAAGAGCTATCTATGACAAACCCACAGCCAATATCATACTGAATGGGCAAAAACTGGAAGCATTCCCTTTGAAAACTGGCACAAGACAGGGATGCCCTCTCTCACCGCTCCTATTCAACATAGTGTTGGAAGTTCTGGCCAGGGCAATCAGGCAGGAGAAGGAAATAAAGGGTATTCAATTAGGAAAAGAGGAAGTCAAATTGTCCCTGTTTGCAGACGACATGATTGTTTATCTAGAAAACCCCATTGTCTCAGCCCAAAATCTCCTTAAGCTGATAAGCAACTTCAGCAAAGTCTCAGGATACAAAATCAATGTACAAAAATCACAAGCATTCTTATACACCAACAACAGACAAACAGAGAGCCAAATCATGAGTGAACTCCCATTCACAATTGCTTCAAAGAGAATAAAATACCTAGGAATCCAACTTACAAGGGATGTGAAGCACCTCTTCAAGGAGAACTACAAACCACTGCTCAAGGAAATAAAAGAGGATACAAACAAATGGAAGAACATTCCTTGCTCATGGGTAGGAAGAATCAATATCGTGAAAATGGCCATACTGCCCAAGGTAATTTACAGATTCAATGCCATCCCCATCAAGCTACCAATGACTTTCTTCACAGAATTGGAAAAAACTACTTTAAAGTTCATATGGAACCATAAGAGAGCCCGCATCGCCAAGTCAATCCTAAGCCAAAAGAACAAAGCTGGAGGCATCACACTACCTGACTTCAAACTATACTACAAGGCTACAGTAACCAAAACAGCATGGTACTGGTACCAAAACAGAAATATAGATCAATGGAACAGAACAGAGCCCTCAGAAATAACGCCGCTTACCTACAACTATCTGATCTTTGACAAACCTGAGAAAAACAAGCAATGGGGAAAGGATTCCCTATTTAATAAATGGTGCTGGGAAAACTGGCTAGCCATATGTAGAAAGCTGAAACTGGATCCCTTCCTTACACCTTATACAAAAATCAATTCAAGATGGATTAAAGATTTAAACGTTAGACCTAAAACCATAAAAACCCTAGAAGAAAACCTAGGCATTACCATTCAGGACATAGGCGTGGGCAAGGACTTCATGTCCAAAACACCAAAAGCAATGGCAACAGAAGCCAAAATTGACAAATGGGATCTAATTAAACTAAAGAGCTTCTGCACAGCAAAAGAAACTACCATCAGAGTGAATAGGCAACCTACAACATGGGAGAAAATTTTCGCAACCTACTCATCTGACAAAGGGCTAATATCCAGAATCTACAGTGAACTCAAACAAATTTACAAGAAAAAAACAAACAACCCCATCAAAAAGTGGGCGAAGGACATGAACAGACACTTCTCAAAAGAAGACATTTATGCAGCCAAAAAACACATGAAAAAATGCTCATCATCACTGGCCATCAGAGAAATGCAAATCAAAACCACTATGAGATATCATCTCACACCAGTTAGAATGGCAATCATTCAAAAGTCAGGAAACAACAGGTGCTGGAGAGGATGTGGAGAAATAGGAACACTTTTACACTGTTGGTGGGACTGTAAACTAGTTCAACCATTGTGGAAGTCAGTGTGGCGATTCCTCAGGGATCTAGAACTAGAAATACCATTTGACCCAGCCATCCCATTACTGGGTATATACCCAAATGACTATAAATCATGCTGCTATAAAGACACATGCACACGTATGTTTATTGCGGCATTATTCACAATAGCAAAGACTTGGAACCAACCCAAATGTCCAACAATGATAGACTGGATTAAGAAAATGTGGCACATATACACCATGGAATACTATGCAGCCATAAAAAATGATGAGTTCATATCCTTTGTAGGGACATGGATGAAATTGGAAACCATCATTCTCAGTAAACTATCGCAAGAACAAAAAACCAAACACCGCATATTCTCAATCATAGGTGGGAATTGAACAATGAGATCACATGGACACAGGAAGGGGAATACCATACTCTGGGGACTGTGGTGGGGAGGGGGGAGGGGGGAGGGATAGCATTGGGAGATATACCTAATGCTAGATGACGAGTTAGTGGGTGCAGCGCACCAGCATGGCACATGTATACATATGTAACTAACCTGCACAATGTGCACATGTACCCTAAAACTTAAAGTATAATAAAAAATAAAATAAATAAATAAATAAATAAAATAAAAAATTTAAAAAAAAATATATATATATATATTGAGTAAAAAGAAAGGAGAGAGAGGAGAATCTATAGATTAAAAGAGACAGAGGGAAATTTAAACATTACCTCGATATATTAGGAAATTGTCATTAATTTTTTTGTATATGATGATTTGTGGTTATATTTTTGAAAGGAAGTTCTAATCTCTTAGAGATCTCTTCTGAAATATTTATAGATGAAAGGGTAAGAGGTCTGAAGTTTACTTCTGAATAATTGAGAAAGGAGGAAGAAGGCATAGAGAAATAAGACTAGTAATAAGTTGGCAACTGTTGAAGCTATCTGATAGCTAAATGGGGGCTTATGATAGTCTCTCATATACTATTTTGTAAATATTTAAAAATATTCTAAATAAAAAAAATTTTTAAATTATGCCTTGAGGCTGGGCACAGTGGCTCAAGCCTATAATCTCATTGCTTTGGGATGCTGAGACAGGAGGATTCTGTAAGCCCAGGAGTTCGAGACCAGCCTAGGCAACATACTAAGACCCACCCCGACCCGCCCCCCCCCCCACCGTCTCCACCAAAAAAAAATGCCTTGAAGTAGTAACTAAACTGTGTATTTAAACTATTACTAATCCTCAGTCTGTCTTATTACATTTTGGACTAAAATTTTGCAAACTACTTACATTGGAACTCTCAACTTTGTTATGGTGAGATCTGAACAATTGATACTAAAGGGAGAGTAAGCCCCTGAGTGCTTAAACATCACAGGAAATACTATATTTAGGTTCCCAATTGTTACCGAGTGCAGGCTCAGCTGCTCACCACTTGCAAAGCCAATAACAAAGATGAACTACAGCTAAAGGAAAGTTACTTTATTCCAGAGCTAGCAGTGGAAAAATGGCCAAAGCTGGTGCCTTAAAGAAACCGTTTCAGCTTTCTAGGTCAAGGGTAAAGGCTAAAGGGGAGTTTGGTATGATGGGCATGCAGGAGTGGTGATAGGGGTCAGCCTATGTGACTTGTTCTGATGACTATCTTGAGCTGTTGCCCCATCTGGTGTGTGGGCTAGTGCCATCTCTGGGACAGCCAGGTTGCAAATTAACTGCAGCCTTGAAGTAATCTCCAGGTGGGGGAGAATCCCACAGTAGACTGAATTGCTTCAAGATTTAGTCTCTGGAACTTCTAAACAAACACGTAATTAGATAAGGGAAACACTGTGCAAGGGGGTGCCTGGGAGAAAGAGTGAGAGCAAAGACTATTATCTCGTTGTTAAAGGCAAGACAAGGAACGGGCAGGAAAGAGAGAGAGAAAAACTTTTAAAAACAGGACACTTAGTTACACAATGAGTCATTTGATAACCCAAATGTTTCCTTTGCGAGTGGAGTTAAATACATTTAGTATTTCTTGAATTTGGAACCATCATTCTGGCTTACTCTGGGAAATTACTACATCCCCCCCACTCCCCACCACTACCACATTTGAAAATAAACATAAATAAAATCAATATTGCTTAGAAAAATATACCACTGGCTACTGATGACCACATTTCCATCCTTTCTCACGTATCTCTGGCTGTGAAATTCATGAGGCTGAGTTGAATAAAAAGGGAGCAGTGAGAGACCGTGTTCAGCTTAGCGCAAGCAGAAAATGTGGACTCACAAATTCAGATAGTCTGCAAGACCTGGGTAACTACTGGAGACATTCCCACCAGAGGGCACTCTAACTTGCTGAAAAATTATAAATACAGGTAAATTGCATTTTATCTAAGGCCTCAGTAACCAGCCCACAAAACTCAAAGGAGCTAAAGCACAGTGGGCAGGGAAGAGATGGGGCCAGGAAATAAGATGAGGAGGTGTCTTCTGTCAGTAAGGTTATGTCTTCAACTTTGGATCTGTCTAATAAGGGTCTACACCTCCAGCTATGTTTTTAAAAGCCAGTAGTGTGCTTCATTTGCCCCCTGGCAGAGTGTACTAATTGGGGCACACAGGCCGTGGATTTCAGAGGCTGTGGAGAGAAGGCAGATTTGAGTGCAAGACCTCCCCGTCAGACTGAGTCTGCAACCAGGAATGGAGACGGGAGTTCCACATCCAAGTTCCCTTTCCATCTTTGTCCTATCTTCACTTTAAGCACCATTTGTCCCACATAATTGAAAAAAAGATTAATTCCTCCAGAAATCCCTTTATCTCCCTGTAAGATTCTTTTTTTTAGCAAAAACAAAACAAAACAAAAAAAGATATATATATATATATATATATATATATATATATAAAACGTCACCCAACCACACAAGACATTATTATTTTCAAGGGGACAAGGAGGCAAACTTGCTCATGTTGATCAGAAAAATCTGTGAAGATGCACAAGCGAGGGCATTCTCTTACAAATCCCTACTGTGGAATTTTCTGGTCAGTGTTTTGGAGATACACAGAAACTAATGGCATCAGCAATTCATGGTGAAGTTTGCTACTTACAGGGCAGACGGTCACACACAGTGTACCAGAGACGGAGTTTTGAGCTGCACCTTTAGTTGAATATTAGTTTCCATCTGGGGAGCACAATGGGCTTGACTACCACTGTCTTCTTATCCTTCTGATATTAGTAGAGCAGAATCACTTGTCTGACGTCTTAAACATTTAGTAGTCTAAAACAATATTCATTTGCTCAAATTTGACTTCTAGTTGGACCCCAGCACTCTCAGTGGCAAGTGGTGCGGTGCCAGTGAAACTCTCTTCAGAAAGAGCAACTGATTGGCCCGGCGCAGTGGCTCACGCCTGTAATCCCAGCACTTTGGGAGGCTGAGGGGGGCGGATCACGAGGTTAAGAAATCGAGACCATCCTGGCTAACACGGTGAAACCCCATCTCTACTAAAAATACAAAAAAATTAGCCGGGCGTGGTGGTGGGCGCCTGTAGTCCCAGCTACTCGGGAGGCTGAGGCAGGAGAATGGCGTGAACCCGGGAGGCGGAGCTAGCAGTGAGCCAAGATCGCTCTGCACTCCAGCCTGGGCGACAGCTAGACTCTGTCTCAGAAACAAAAGCAAAATAAAACAAAAGAAAGAGCAACTGATTAAAATCACTAACTTTGTAACACAGGAGCCCTCGAGTTCTCTGCAAGAGTTTCTGAACTTTGTGTTTTCATTTCAATGATGATTTTAAAACTCTGGCATGAGTATATTCTAGATCACTTGGATAACCACCTTATAACCAAATACCCAAACCGTATGAGTGTTTACAATTATGTGGGAGCCAAGAGGAGGCCCTGTAATGTTCTGGCACTTTATATGAATAAAGGTTTCATAGTCGTTCAGATGTAGGGAGGTGGTGAAGACAGTCACCTCGTAGCACACTTCACATGACACTTCCTTTAGTAGGTGAGGTAATAAATAGGCCAAATGGAAAAGCATTTATTATGACTTTTAATTGTTCTAATATTTTATGACTATCGCAACTTGGAGGGTGCTATGAAGCAGATCAGCTCTTCAAAACAATGAATTGGTTCAAATGATTGTCATTATTTAAAAGGAAAAATAGAAAAATGCCCGTGACTCAAATAATGTTCCAGTGTGTTCAAAATCAATGCAATACACAATGAAGCATAAAATCTCCAAATGCATCTTTCCACTATTCAACCCATACCATTGTTTTTGTTTTATGAAAACATTATTCCTTGAATTTTATTAGTTTTATGTTTTTGTTTGCACTTAACTTGAAAATTAATTTCAGTTTTATAGTTGAAACAAACTATACACTGAGTGTATATGTAATTTGATGCTTATGAACACTTAACTAAAGGAATAAAAATAATTTAACACTGGAGATATGCAATAATTTTTTGCTCCTCTAAAAGGGATTATTATATTATTTAACTTTGAAAAACACTGTTATAACATCATATAAGTTTATTTTTTCTATAAAGTTATTAATAATCAACAGGGAATAAAGAAAACCAGAGTAGGCATATAATCAAAAGCTCAGCTGCACTACCTTTTAGGGACTAGAATGACAACTAACTTTGTAGGATCTAATTTTTTTTCAAAACACATTGTTAGTATTATTTTTAGTTGACAGATAATCATTATATATGTGGCAGGGCATGGTGGCTTACGCTTGTAATCCCAGAACTTTGGGAGGCCAAGGCAGGAGGATTGCTTGAGGTCAGGAATTTGAGACGAGCCTGGGCAATATAGTGAGACCCTGTCTCTAGAAAATAATAATAGTAATAAGTATATATATGTATGGGGTACAATATAATGTTTTGAATACACTGTAGAATGATTAAATCAAGCTAATTAATATATCCATCGCTTACTAATTTTCTGTGGTGAGTCATTAGAAATTTACTCTCTTTGGCTGGGCACAGTGGCTCACACCTGTAATCCCAGCGTTTTGGGAGGTTGAGGCGGGAGGATCACTTGAGCCCAGGCGTTCAAGATCAGTCTGGGCAACATAGTCAGACCCCTGTCTCTACAAAAATAAAAAAATAGCCCAGCCTGGTGGTGTATGCCCATGGTCCCAGCTACTTGGGAGGCTGGGATGAGAGGATCACTTGAGACTGGGAGGCTGAGGCTAAAGTGAGCCATGATCATGCCACTGCACTCCAGCCTGGGTGACAGAGCGAGACGCTGTCAAAAAAAAAAAGAAAAGAAAAGAAAAAAAGATTTATTCTTTTAGCAATTTTGATGTATACACTATTTTAACTGTAGGCACCCTGCTGTGTAACACATCCCACAAATTTATTCCTCTCGCCTAACTTAAATGTTGTACCCTTTGACAAACATCTCTCTGTCTACCCACTCCCCCTTACTCCCAGCCTCTGGTAACTACCATTCTACTGTTTACTTTCATGAGTTTGACTTTTTTTAGATTCCATGTATATGTGAGATCATGTAGTATTTGTCTTTATTGCCTGGTTTATTTCAGGTACTATAACATCCTCTAATTCATTCATGCTGTTGCAAATGACAGGATTTCCATATTTTTTAAGGCTGAATAGCATTCCATTGTGTATACATACCACATTTTCTTTAGCTATTCATTCACTGATGAACACTTAGGTTGATTCCACATCAAAGGCTATTGTGAATAGTGCTGCAATGAACATGGGGGCGCAGATAAAAATCTTTTCAACATATTGATTTCAATTCGTTTGGATATATATCTAGAAGTAGAATTGCTAGATCATATGGTAGTTCTATTTTTAGTTTTTTGAGGAAAGATCTAGTATTCTTAGATGTAAGAGATTATTCTTTAATTTCAACCTAGTAAATTACATTTCATAATGATGCATCTCATGGAATCTCAGAGGTCAAGTGTTTAAGCCTAAAATTTTCTAAAGTCTTCCAGAAAGGGATGTTTTCTTTTTGTTCTTCCTTTCCTTCTTTTCTCTTTTCCCACCATGAGTAACTAATTTTGTCTTTTTTCACCTTAGTTTTAGTTGATTTTCTTGGTTGAAAGATGGCTTTTGGAGGGAAAAAAAGTGGGATCTGAATCATTTCAACTGATTATAATACAAATTTACATAGTAATTGATACAATTTGCCTTCATTTTTTACTTCATAGACGTGACTTAAGAGTCTTAAAAGTCTTCACTATTAGTAAAAAGTATTGTTGAGCATTGTATATAAATGCGGCTGTCTTCTGTTTATGCTTCCAAAATAATTTCTTTCAAAATTGGAGTCAATCCTCTCAAACCATGCTGCTGCTTTATCAACTAAGTTTATGTAACACTTGACATCCTTTGCTGTCATTTCAACAACGTTCATAGCATCTTTACTGGGAACAGTTTCCATCTCAAGAAACCACTTTCTTTGCTTATCCAGAAGAAGCAACTTCTCATCTACCAAGCTTTATCATGAGATTGAGGCACTTCAGTCACATCTTCAGGCTCCAGTTCTAATTCTAGTTCTCTTGCTATAGCCACCACATCTGCAGTTACTTCCTCCACTGAAGTCTTGAACCCCTCAAAGTCATTCATGAGAGTTGAAATCAACTTCTTCCAAACTCCTGTTCATGTTGATACTTTGACTTCCTCCCATGAATCACGAATCTTCTTAATGGCATATAGGACAGTAAATTCCTTCCCAGAAGGTTTTCAATCTACTTTGCCCAGATCCATCAGAGAAATCACTATCTATGACAGCTGTAGCGTTACGAAATGTATTTCTTAAAGAATAAGACTTGAAAGTTGAAATTACTCCTTGATCCATGAGCTGCAGAATGGACGCTGTGTTTGAAGGCATAAATACAACATTCATTTCTTTGTACATCTCCATCAGAGCTCTTGGGTGACAAGGTGCATTGTCAATGAGCAGTTATGTTTTGAAAGAAGTCTCTTTTTCTAAGCAGTAGTTCTCATCAGTGGGTTTAAAATATTCAGCAAACCATGCTGTAAAGAGATGTGCTGTCATCCAGGCTTTGTTGTTCCATTTATAGATCACAAGCAGAGTAGACTGAGCAAAATTCTTAAGGGCTTCTTAGGGATTTTCAGAATGGTAATTAGCAATGGCTTCCACTTAAAGTCTCCAGCTACATTCGCCCCTAACAAGAGAGTCAGCCTATCCTTTGAAGCATTGAAGCCAGGCATTGACTTCTCTCTAGCTATAAAAGTCCTAGATGGTATCTTCTTCCAATATAAAACTGTTTGGTCTACATTAAAAATCTGTTGTTCAGTGTAGCCAACTTCATCACAGATCTTAGCTACATCTTCTGGTTAACTCGCTGCAGCTTCTACATCAGCACTTGCTGCTTCACCTTGCGCTTTTGTTATGGAGAGGGCTTCTTTCCTTAAACCTAATGAACCAATGGAGAAACAGCCAGTTGGTGGAGCAGTCAGAACCCACAGAACATTTATCAATTAAGTTTGCCATCTTCTATGGGTGCGGTTCATTGCACCACAAAACAATTAGAATAAGTAACAACAAAGATTACTATGAAAGATCACCATACCAGATATAATAATGAAATAGACTGAAACATTGCAAGAATCACCAACGGGTGACACACAGACATGAAGTGAGCATATGCTGTTGGAAAAATGGTGCGGAGAGACTTGCTTGCCATACAATTGCCACAAACCATTAATTTGTAAAACATGCAACTTACGTGAAGTGTCATAAAGTGAAGCACGATACAACAAGGTATGCCTGCATTTGACCCAGGAACTCTGGCCTGTAGCTTCAAATCAAAATCCCAGGCTAGGCAGTGGCTCACACCTGTAATCCCAAACTTTGGGAGGCTGAGATGGGTGGATCACTTGAGGCCAGGAGTTTGAGACCAGCCTGGCCAACATGGCGAAACCCCGTCTCTGCTAAAAACACAAAACTTAGCTGGGCATGGTGGTGCACACCTGTAATCCCAGCTACTCGGGAGGCCGAGGCAAGAGAATCGCTTGAACCCAGGAGGAGGAGGTTGCAGTGAGCCTAGATTGTGCCACTGCACTTCAGCCTGGGTGACAGAGCAAAACTGTCTCAAAACAAGCAAACAAACAAACAAAAAATCCCACTGATAGTTTTCAAGGCTCTTAGTAACCTGCCTTTATTTTGCCGACACCACTTAATTTCACCCTCTTCCCCTACCTCAACCCTACATTATGGAGCAATTGCATTTCTGTCCCTCAAAAATATCACCGTATTCACTACCGTCTCCTTGAGTTCTTCCTATCTGCCAGCAGAGAGTCTTACCCAAGTCCTACTGCCTCTGTAAACTTTGACCTCCGTGGCTCAGTGATTTTTGCTTCTTTTGCCCATCTAAAGGCTTCTTTGTCTGTTAAACCTATGCCAAGTTTTGCTTTCACAAATGGCTCAGGTGAAAAATTTATTCAACATCCCACTCTGCATAGCTTGAATATACCTGAAATATCTATTATTTGGAAACAGGCACATCCATATCTTTGCAGGACATCTTGGAATAGAGTTCATTAAGAAGTTTAATTAGCAGGAAATGATGTATGATAACATTAGTAAATGTCTGGTGGCTAAACTGACAAGGCCCTGTTTCCAAACTTCCCATGTGGTGAACACCTCACACTGCACTCACCATGGCTAAAGCTGTGGGAAGCACCTCTTTTCAAGCCTCATCATTTCCAGCCACAGCCTGCCTCTGACTCAACAAGAGCAAACTCTGTCAAACAGAGTGTTGTGGTTTTACTTACAGCTGTTCTGCTGGATGTTTTCGGTATTTATAAACCATGTGCTTGCTCTTAAAACTAGCAGAAAAGAGTTTGAATGCTCACATGTGTCTCTGAAGAAAATCATTGCCTTTCTCTCCTATTATCTTCTTTCTTTCTTCCAGTTTCTTCTCTCCTGTCTTAATCAGGGTAATTAACAGATAACTCCAAATTTTCATTGGCCTAAAATGATAAAAGTGTATTTCATGTCCCCATCACAGTCTATTGCAGGTTATGGGGATTATAGTGGAGGATTAGGCTCTACTCAGACATTCAAGGACGCAGGATGATAAAGGGTCCCATGGTCTGCCTGAGCAATGACATCCACCAGATGTGGGTGGGAGACAAAAAAAATGGGGGACGATGTTGGATATTTTAGGAGCTAGAACTGCAAGTCTCCCATCCACATTCTATTTGCCAGAACTCAGTCACAGGGCCCCACCTAACTGCAGGGAATGCTGGAAAATGTAATTTAGCTATGTTTTCGGGAAAAGAACAAAATGAGTTTGATGAACAAACCCTTCATTCCATTTGGCTAGGGAGAGGTTTATATATACGTTTCCTTGGAGGGCTAAGGAAGGGTATATGCAACCAGTCCACAGAAACATCCTTTGACATCTCATACATGCCAACAATGTGTTTGATGGGTCATACACAGTCCAGTTACATCTGTAACAAACATCTAGATCCTATATAATATACCGTCTTGTATAAATCTTGGATCGTCTCACATATACATTTGTTAATTCTTCAATGAGACTTCACAGTTGAGGGGGTGGCAGTGAGAGGAGACAAGCTAGAAAGGGCTGTTTTCCATAGGAAGGGAAAAAAGAAAACAACTTAGTTTTGGAAACTTAATTGAATGTATATCCACAGAACATGATATTACAAAATTAATCAGTGCGGAAAGTTGAGTGGAAAGATACTTATTTCTGAGCAAAAGATTGTATTGGGGACAGTTAGTTTGGGTCTAGAGGCATGAAAACGCATATTTTAAAGACTCAAATGTAAGGTCTTAAAGGATGCACTCATAGTTTGACAATTAGGAGATTCCACTAGATGGCCCTGTTTCAAAACGCTGCAAAGCTGGAGATGTACAGCTTCCTGGTAACTGCAACTCTCAGACCTTTTCAAGTATTTAGGGCACTTTGTTATCAACTGTAGTTGATTTTTCTAAAATACTATTGATGTGGCAAATTTCATCTTTTAGTATGACATGGAAATGTTTTGGTAAAAGAATTTAGCCCAAAGTTTTCTCAACAGAGTATTTCGTTCTGAACAAAGCATTTAAAATGAACAACCTGCACTGAAATGACAGCCTGTCCCCCAAAGTGCAGAATCAGCAGTGATGTTGCAAGAGTTCAGGAAGAAGCTGGAGCTGTAAATTTCCCTTGCTCCAAGTGGATTTTAAAGCCAACACAGAATCTGTCCCCCCTCCCTTTTCTAGCTCTATTTTAAGACACACATTTCAAAGTCCTAGGTTATTCCGCTATGTTATATGGATTTTGACAACTCCAAATAAGTCTAAACCACCCAATTAAAATATTTTCTGAAACTAAAATAGGATGATTATAATAAAAAGCTACAAACCCCGTATTTATTAACTAGGGCCTGGTAGTTGTCCTTATTAGACATCTCCAGAATTGCTGACGAGATAGAACAGAGAATGCTAGTGTCTCTTTTTCCTAACTGTGCATTCATTAACACTGGCATCCTTTGTGTCAGGTATTGGCTCTCAAACCTAATAGGAAGTTTATCCAATTAAAAATTAAAGACCAATGGTGGGATCTTCCACCACTTCTGCTCTCATCATCGACTCCTGCAAATTTGATAGTGGCAACATTGGTTTATTCCCAGAAACAAAGGAAGCCAACAGCAGAGCCTCCACTCCTACCATCCATCAGGATTGTTCCTGTATGTAAATGGAGGCCCCACACTACACTCAACATTATTAAACGGTTCTTTTGTTTTTTTTTTTTTTGAGACAGAGTTTCACTCTTGTTGCCCTGGCTGGAGTGCAATGGCATGATCTCAGCTCACGGCAACCTCCGCCTCCCTGGTTCAAGTGCTTCTCCTGCTTCAGCCTCCCCAGTAGCTGGGATTATAGGCATGCGCCACCACGCCCAGCTAATTTTGTATTTTTAGTAGAGATGGGGTTTCTCCACGTTGGCCAGGCTGGTCTCAAACTACTAACCTCAGGTGGCCCGCCTCGGCCTCCCAGAGTGCTGGGATTACAGGCATGTGCCACCACACCCAGCTCATTATTAAACAGTTCTAAGACACATCCACAATTGTAGATGAGAAATCAGAGTACTACTTTTGGCTAAGATAGTCTCCTACCACTACTATGGCTATCTAGTTATCTTGGATATTATGTTGAAAATACCTTCCATCCCAGTTCTTCCAGATTTATAGCAGTCATATATTTCCTTATCCACTAAAACCTAAACCAAAAATGTTGCACATTTGTGTGTGCTTTTATCTGTGTGTGGGAGGTAGAATAAGGAGTCCAGAGAGTTGTGGGATTAAATTTGGCTGAGCTAATATGTATGTAATTCTACCTCTGGCTATGATGAACTACCAGGGACTGGATTTACCTTTCTACCCCCAAACAACTAGAAAATCTGACAAAACATATGAAGCAATGTTTTTAAGACATTGGACAATATGGGATTATGATCCCCACCAGAGGGAAATAAATGAAGTGAGCCCTACAATTTCCCTGTTTTTCTGCTTGAAGAAGTTTTTAGGTTGCAGTGCAGGAAGAGAAAACCCAAACAGAGCACAGCAGTCTCAATGAGTTAGAGACTGAAGTTTTAGGAGGCCAAAGCAGCTAGAATTTCCTTCAGAGAGGAGGGAGCTACAGAGGGAGAGAGCAGAGCTCTGAAGTCTTCCACTCAGTAGTGATCTGTGCATGAGTCAGAGAAAACTACCTGAGGCCAGAGAAAGAAGCCTGAGAAATCACTACAACAAACAATGCCAAGCATGCAAAAAAGCAGGAAAACAGATCCATAATGAGGAAAAAATAATTGGTAGAAAAAAACAAAAATAACAAAGATAATGGAATTAGCACAGAAGGATGTTTTAAAAAGCTATTACAAATATGCTCCATATATTCAATAAGTTGGAGGAAAGCAAGAATGATCAGGAGAGGAATGAGACAACCTACAGAATGGGAAAAATTTTTTGCAATCTATCTATCTGACAAAGGTCTAATAGCCAGTATATACAAGGAACTTAAGTAAATTTACAAGAAAAAACAAACAACCCCATTAAAAAGTGGGCAAAGGATATGAACAGACCCTTCTCAAAAAAGACATACATGTGGCCAACAAACGTGAAAAAAAGCTCAACATCACTGATCATTAGAGCAATGTAAATCAAAACCACAATGAGATATTATCTCACACCAGTCAGAATGGTGATTATTAAAAAGTCAAGAAACAATAGATGCTGGCGAGGTTGCAGAAAAATAGGAACACTTTTACACTGTTGGTGGGAATGTAAATTAGTTCAACCATTGTGAAAGACACTGTGGCAATTCCTCAAAGATTTAGAACTGGAAATACCATTTTTGATCCAGCAATCTCATTACTGGGTATATACCCAAAGGAATAGAAATCATTCTGTTATAAAGATACATGCATGTGTAGGTTCACTGCAGCACTATTCACAATAGCAAAGACATGGAATCAACCCAAATACCCATCAGTGATAGACTGGATAAAGAAAATGTGGCACATATACACCATGGAATACTATGCAGCCATAAAAAGGAATGAGATCATTACCTTTGCAGTGACATAGATGAAACTGGAAGCCATTATCCTTAGCAAACTAACGCAGGAACAGAAAACCAAACACTGCATGTTCTAACTTATAAGTGGGAGCTGAACAATGAGAACACATGGATACAGGGAGGGGAACAACACTCACTGGGGCCTGTTGGGGGAGGGCAGTGAGGGGAGAGCATTAGGGAAAACAGCTAATGCATGCTGGGCTTAATATGTAGGTGATGAGTTGATAGGTGCAGCAAACCACCATAGCACACGTTTACCTATGTAACAAACCTGCACATCCTGTACATGTACCCCAGAACTTAAAAATGATAATAATAAAAACAACAAAAACACATAAAAATATGTGGGGTGTAGTTAAAGCAGTGCTCAAAAGGAAAGTTATCATATTGAAGAATAATATTTAAGAAGAAATGACTCAAATCCATGATTTAAGCTTCCACTTAAAAAATTATTAGAAGAAGAACAAATGAAACCTGAAGTAAGCAAAAGGAAATAAATGAAGATCAGAAATCAAAGAAAAAGGGAAAAGAAAGGTAATAGAGAAAAAAAAAACAATGAAACCAAGTGTTGTTTCTTTGAAAAGACAAAAAAGTAAACCATAAATTTCTAGTCAGACTGACGAGAAAAAGTAGAGAGATCACAAGTCGCCAATATCAAATGGAAGAGAGAACATCACTACAGATCCTGCAGATATTAAAAGGAAAATAAAAGAGTGTTATAAACAATGCCATGCCAATAAATTCAACAATTTGGATGAAATGGACAAATCCCTTGCATGACAAACACTCGCAAAGCTCATACATTAACAAATAGATAACGTGAATAACCCTATATCTATTAGGGAGATTTAATTTGTAGTTTAAAAACCTCCCACAAAGTAACCTTCAGCTCCCGGTGGCTCTACTGGTGAATTCTAACAAACATTTTAGGAAGAAATAATACCGGTTCTACACAAACTCTTGAGAAAACCAAAGATGAGGGAACACTTCCCAAATCATTCTACAAGGGAAGCAGTACCCCAACATCAAAACCAAACAAAGACATTACAAGAAAACACAGTCACAGGCCATCATCCTTCATAATATAGATACAAAAAGTCTTTAGAAAATTTTAGCAAATCACATCCTGCAGTACACAATATGATAACATCAGGACTACATAGGGTTTATCCCAAGAATGCAAGTTTGGTTGAAAGTTCAAAGATCAACTAATGGAACTTACCATATTAACATAGGAAAAGAGAAAAACTGTATAATCAATAGATGGAGAAGAAGTATTTGACAAGATTTAACACCCATTCATGATTTAAGAAAAACCCAAAACAAACAAAACAAAGACTCTCTCAGCAAACTAGGAAAAGAAGGGAACTTCCTAAACCTGGTAAAGAGTATCTACAAAAATTCTACAACTAACATCTTTTTTATTGTTTTCTTTAAGAGATGTGATCTTGCTATGTTGCCAAGGCCGGCCTCAAACTTTGAACTCCTGGGTTCAGGTGACCCTCAAGCCTCAGCTTCCTGAATAGCTGGGACTACAGGTACACGCCACTGCACCAGCTATTAACATATTTAATGAAGAAAATCTTAATTCTTTCCCTTAAAATTGGGAATAAGACAAAGATGCCTGCTTATTACTACTTCTATTTAATATTGTACTGAAGGCCCTAGCCATCACCATAAGGCTAAGAAAAGAAATAAAAGATATACAGATTTGAAAGAAAGAACTAAAACCATCTTTATTTGCAGGCCAATAATGCTACTAGAAATAATGAATTTAACAAGATTGTAGGATACAAGATCCATATATAAAAATAATTTATATTCATATATACTATAATGAACAATTGGAAGTTGAAATAAAAAATACAATTCACAATAACATCAAAAATATTAAATACTTAGGGATATATTTAATAAAACATATTTAAAAGCCACACACTGAGAAACTATAAAACTTTGCTGAGAGAAATTAAAGACCTGTATAAATACAAAAAGCATATTTATGGATAAGAAAACCAAATATTATTAAGATGACAATTCTCTGTAAATTGATCCATAGCGTCAACACATTTTCATTCAAAATGCCAACAGGTTTCAAATAGACATGGCACTTTTGCAACTCAGTAATAAGAAAAAAAATACATGATTAAAAAATTTTTTAATCTCATTTTTATAATAGGCAAAAAATTTGAATAGACCCTTTGATAAAGTACAGTTTTGAATGACAAATAAGCACAGAAGAGATGCTCAACATTATTGGACATTACAGAAATGCCAAAAAAAAACACAATGCAACTTATCATTATTATTATTATTTTTGAGGTGCAATCTCACTCTGTCACCCAGACTGGAGTGCAGTGGTGCGATCTTGGCTCATTGAAACCTCCGTCTCCTGGGTTCAAGTGATTCTCCTGCCTCAGCCTCCCGAGTAGCTGGGATTACAAGTATGCACCACCACGCCCAGTTAATTTTTTTGTATTTTTACTAGAGACGAGGTTTCACCATGTTGGCCAGGCTGGTCTCAAACTCCTGACCTCAAATGATCCACCCACCTCGTCCTCCCAAAGTGCTGGGATTACAGGTATGAGCCACCATACCCGGCCCCCCAGTGCAATTTAAAAAGAATGATTATACCAAGTATTGACAAGTAAGTAGAGCAATTAAAACTTTTTCTTCTTCTTTTTTTTTTTGAGATGGCGTCTCGCTCTGTCACCCACGCTGGAGTGCAATGATGCAATCTCGGCTCACTGCAACCTCTGCCTCTCGGGTTCAAGCGATTCTCCTGTCTCAGCCTCCTGAGTAGCTGGGATTACAGGCGTGCACCACCACACCCAGCTAATTTTTGTATTTTTAGTAGAGACGGGGTTTCATCATGTTGGCCAGGCTGCTCTTGAACTCCTGACCTCAGGTGATCCGTCCGCCTTGGCCTCCCAAAGTGCTGGGATTGCAGGCGTGAGCCACCGCGCCTGACCCAATTAAGACTCCTATACATTGCTGGTGGAAATGCAAAATGGTACAGTCACTTTGGAAAACAGTTTGGCAGTTTCTTAAAAAGTTGAATGTATATTTACCATATGAACTGGCAATTCTATTCCTAGATTTACCATGAGAAATTACAACATATGTTCACACAAAAATTTACACTCAAATATTTATAGCAGCTTTATTTGTAATAACGAAACCCTAGATACAACCCTAATAAATTAGATGGTAAATGTATTAACTAATGCGGATAAGTCCATATAATGGCATACTTCTCGAAAATAAAAAGGAACAACCTACCGATACAAGCAACAATATGGATGAATCTCAAAACATGCTAAGTGAAAGAAATGAGACACAAAGAGTACTTACTGTTTAATTCCACTTATATTGAATTATAGAAAGGGCAAAACTATAGGTGTAGAAAGTAAATCAGTGATTGCCAGGGGCTAGAAGTGGGAGGAAAGGATTGACTACAAAAGGATACAAGGGCATTTTTTTGGAATGAGGATATGTTCTGTATCGTGATTGTAGTGGTGATTGCATGACTGTATATGTTCATTAGTATTCAATAAACTGTACACTTTAAATTGCTGGATTTTCTTATGTATAAATTATACCTCAATAATAAAGATTTTTTATAACATATAGAATGTCAAAAACCCACAAGGTAAATTGCATAAGAATGGTGACAAAACATACGTATATTCTTTGGATTTCTAATGCTGAGTTCCCGAAACAACTGAAGTCTTTAATCAGACAGGCACTAAGTAGCTACCATTTAGTTAGGGAAAGCGTAGAGTGAACTGAATAACCAAGGTACAAAGGGTACCCAGGTATGTGACCTACTTCAGACCAGTGGGATTGGGAGGGTGAGGAAAGATGCGAATTAGGCCTTGGTGCTAAGATAAGCATCTCCCAAACAGTTCCACAAAGCAAGTTAATTTGTGGTTTCCATTTGATCAACACAGAGCTCTGGAGCACTTTCTGTGAGTCAGGCAAAGAGTGTCAGCCCCTAGACAAAAATAAGATGAGGCATGTGTCCTTAAGGGCAAAACCAGGATTGCAATACAAAATGATCAGGGCAAACTGCTACTGAAATGTAGAGAAAAATCTACCTATTCATGTTTTTAAAAACATTTATTGAGTACTAATCCTATTCCAGGCACTGTGTTAGTTTCTTTGAATAAAATTAGTTGACAAAATAGCCACAGAACTTCCTCTCTGGAAGACAAGGCAGCCATTAATCAAAGAGTCACACTGTACTCATCAGGATCCTTGGTTGTAAAAATGAAACTAAGTCTGGTCAAGTTAAGAAGAAAAATAACTTGATGGAAGAGTATCAGATGGCTTACGGCATTCACAGAAATGTCAAAGAATCAGACTAAGGCAGGAACCAAAGAAGGCTATGCACAGCCAAGACTCTGCTGCAGGAACTAATACCTGCCCTGATGGGGACATGACTGTTGGACATTCACCACTGCCATCCCCGGACACTTGCCACTGTGACACTGGACTCTCAACTCTGCCCAACCAAGAAAAATCTCTAATCAGCCCTGTGCTTTTGCAGCATTTCCTAAGACTTATTTGCTTGTTCAGGCTAAGATCATGTGCCTGCCTGAATGTGGGAAGATGAAATGGCCCTCCTCCTCCTTGAGGTTTTGTAGTAGGAAGCAGGGTCTTAGTTAATTAGGTGAAGAGGAGAGGAGAGTGTTCCAAGCAGAGGAAACCACATGTTCCAAGTTCCTGTGGTGGAAGAGAACATGATATGTATACCAGGCACTGAAATAGGATGGACTATGCCGCACCATAAAAGCCATGTTAGGGGGCTTTGACTTTATTCCAAGGGCAATGAGAAGCCATTGTGGGATGTTAAGTAGGGAGTGACATATTGATCTGTGTGTCAAAAAGATTACTCTGCACTCTGGAGAACAAATTGGAAGTTACAAGAAATGAAATCAGAAAGATCAGGTACTTGGCTGCTCCAATGGTCCAGGGCAGAGGTTAAATGGTAGCTTTGACTAAATTGGTGGCAGTGGAAGTGGAGAGATGAGGACAGAGTCAAGAGCTATTTAGAAGGTACATAGGCCAGGATGTGATGATAATCAGATATGGGAAGTGAGACAGCAGTGGATCCAGGGTGACACCTAAGGTTCTGACTTGCATAACTGGATGAAGGGTGATTCCAATCACTAGGATGGGGAAACTGGAAGAGGGCTAGCTTGGAGAGAAGAACCCAAGTTTTAGTATTAGCTCCATCTAATTTGAGATGGCTTGAGACATCCAAAAAACAATGTCAACTAAGTGAGAACCTCAGCTTAAATGAGTTTACCAAAAATAAGTGGGGATGGCTCACAAAGTGCAAGTAAAATAAAAAATCATGGAGGTAGGCAATCAGATACAGCAGGAGCCAAGAGTTGAAAGAATATTAATGTGACTCATTTCCTCTCCTCGTTGCTCTGAAAAAGCAATATTAGTCCATTAAAATGAAAAATAAAAACATTTTCTTTTAAACAACAAAAACCTATGATCTCAAACATCTGCCAGAATGGATGGGCAGAACGACCTTCAAGAACTTATCCTAGAAGTCAAATTATCCTTGTTTGTAGATGACATAATCATATATTTGGAAAAACCTAAAGATTTCACAAGAAAACCACTAGAAGTGATCAACAAATTCAGTAAAGTTGCAGGATACAAAATCAACATACAAATATCAGTAGCAATTCTATATGCCAACGGTAAAGAATCTAAAACAGAAACAAAAAGTAATCCCATTTACAATAGTCACATATAAAATTAAATACCTAGGAATTAACCAAGAAGTGAAAGACTTCTAAAATAAAAACTACAGGACACTGATGAAAGAAATTGAAGAGGACACCAAAAACATTGAAAATATTTCATGTTCATGGATTGTTAAAATGTCCATACTACCCAAAAGCAATCTATAGATTAATGTAATTCCTATCAAAATACCAATGACATTCTTCACAGAAAGAGAAAAAAAAATTCTAAAATTTATATGGAACCACAAAAGACCCAGAATAACCAAAGCTATCCTGAGCAAAGAGAGCAAAACTGGAGGAATCACATTACCTGACTTCAAATTATACTACAGAGCTATAGCAACCAAAACAGCATGGTGCTGACATAAAAACAGACACATACATCAGTGGAACAGAATAGAGAACCCAGAAACAAATCCACACATCTACAGCAAACTCATTTTCAACAAAGTTGCCAAGAACATATGCTGGAAAAAAAGACAATCTCTTCAATAAACGGTGCTGGGAAAACTGGATATCCATAGCAGAAGAAGGAAACTAGACCCCTATCTCTCACCATCTAAAAAAAAAAATCAAAATGGATTAAAGACTTAAATCTAAGACCTCATACTATGAAACTATTACAAGGAAACATTGGGGAAAATCTCTAGAACTTTTGGTCTGGGCAAAAATTTCTTGAGCAATACCCCACAAGCACAGGCAACCAAAGCAAAAATGGACAAATGGGATCACATAAAGTTGAAAAGCTTCTGCACAGAAAAGGAAACAATCCACAAAGTGAAGAGACAATCCACAGAATGTGAGAGAATATTTGCAAACTATCCATCTGACAACAACTCTATAGGAAAAAATCTAAATAATCTGATAAAAAGAATCAGGTAAAAGATTTGAATAGACATTTCTCAAAAGACATACAATGGCAAACAGGCATATGAAAAAGTGTTCAACATCATTGATCATCAGAGAAATGCAAATCAAAACAACAATGAGATATCATCTCACCCCAGTTAAAATGGCTTGTATCCAAAAGACACGCAATAACAAATGCTAGTGAAAATGTGGAAAAAAGGGAACCCTTATAAGCTATTGATGGGAATGTAAATTAGTACAACTACCATGGAGAACAGTGTGGAAGTTCCTCAAAAACCAAAAATAGAACTACCATACGCTCCAGCAAACTCACTGCTGGGTATATACCCACAAGAAAGGAAATCAGCATATCGAAGAGATATCTACACTCGTATGTTTGTTGCAGCTTTTACAATAGCTAAGATTTGGAAGCAATCTAAATGTCCATCAACAGATGAATGGATAAGGAAAATGTGGTACATATCCACAATGAAGTCCTTGAGCCATAAAAAAGAATGAGAGCCTGTCATTTGCAACAACATGGATGGAACTGGAGGTCATTATGTTAAGCGAAATAAGCTAGGAACAGAAAGATGAATATCTCATGTTCTCACTTATTTGTGGGACCTAAAAATCAAAACAATTGAACTCAAGGACAGAGAGAGTAGAAGGATGGTTACCAGAGGCTGGGAAGGGTAGTCGGGGGGTGAGTGCTAAGGGGGAGATTAATGGGTACAAAAAAGTTGGAAAGAATGCATAAGATCCAGTATTTGATAGCCCAACAGGGTGACTATAGTCAATAGTAACTTAGTTGTACACGTTAAAACAACTAATACAGTGTAATTGGATTGTTTGTAACACAAAGGATAAATATTTGAGGGGATGGATACCCCATTCTCCGTAATGTGATTATTTCACAGTGTATGCCTGTATCAAAACATCTCATGTATCCCATAAATATGTACATCTACTATGTACCCACAAAAATTAAAAATTAAAAAAAATTTTTTTAAAGATCCCAAGTTTGTGCCAGGCACTTTATGTATACAAATACAGCAAATTTAGAATTATTGATATCATTTAGTGAAGAAGGAAACTCAGTCCTAAAATTTTGTTATCATGCTGAAAGTTTTGAAATTATCAGCATGTTGTCTTATTCCTATTCAAATCAATTGTTTTCATTTCTCAATGATAATATTTTTATTATTATTATTATGTCAAGCAAGTGATCTCAGTTTCCCTGATATAAATATTTCAAAGGCAGTAATGACATGCCAGATAAAAGAATAAGGTTTGAGGGCAGCGAGTCCTGTGTTCAGATTCCATCAAATATTAATCAGTTGTGTGAACTTACACACAAAACATATTTTAATTTTCTGAGCATCAGCTTTCTAGTTTTCAAAATAAGAATAATAAAAGTACTTACATCATAATTTTTAAGAAGATTAAAGGAGCTCTTGAACATTTAAAATAGGGAACATCAAATAGGTAGTTGGATATATGAGACTAGAATTTGGAAGAAAAATCTGTGTGGGTGATATAAATTTGTGGTCATACGCCTGTCAATAACGGAAGCCATGTTGTGAATGGCACTACCTAGGAAAGAAGTATACAGAGATGAAAGGGCAAGGCCTGCAACTGAACATTGATTCCTTAATTGAGCTTCCTGAGCACATCAGAGTAGCAAATTTTGTGATGAAATTTGAAACTATGAGTGATTGTCTAGGTGGAGAAGGAAGGAAGGAGTATTTTGATGGTGACCAGCAGAAGAGGTCTAAGGCAACACAGAATATTCTGGGAGAGGTGGTGGCTAGGGTATAAGAACACTGCTGCTAAGGGAGATGGGGAGTAATTAAGACTCAGAAGCAAACAGAAGAGGAAGCTCCCCCAGGGAATTAAGAGTTATACAGTTGGATGTCTAAGGAAACAGAACAGCATCTTTCTTGGGAGGACTGAGCCAAGGCTACTGGTAGGAAGGGAACTCAAAGAGTGAACTCCAACACTTTTGGTTGGAGACCTTGAACCAATGTGCAAAACAGACATGGCTTATGTCTGACATTGATGGGGGTGGGGTGGAAGCAGGCAGAGCAGGGGTATATTAAGTCTCTAGAAGATACATGGTCCTGGTACTGTCTTCACTTCTACTTTACTGCTACTATGGAAAGAGTAGTTGAAATCCTACAAGCTGAGAGATTTCATATCTACCCAGACCTTAAGACTTCCTGAATAAAGTTTGGCAGATGGCAAATACAGAGCATGATCAGACCTGTGGAAATCTACCCAAAAGCCAGATGTCACCTCCCCTGTGTCCTCTGATTCCCGCATCTGCTCACACTGCTCAGCCTCACTGCATCAACCTGGATGCAGAACTCAGCACCTCTCCTAGTCCTGCTGCTCTCCACCAAATCCAGCCACAGAAAAGCTTCAGTGAGCAATGTTAATTTCCCTGAAGACTCTGTGCGTCCTGGAGGAGAAGGAGGGGACAGGAAGGGTAGCTATATCACACAACCTGAAGAAAACAAGGTAAAAATTGACATTCTATATTTGTACCTCCACAAATCCCTTCCTGGTTTATCCTCTCTAGGGATTTTTCTCCCTGAATCCTCCCAGATTTCACTGCTTAATTCTGTCCCCTAGATTCTTGATCATCCTGCCCCCAACTCCTGCCTTCATTTTCATTTTTTTTCCTTCCCTTTCTTACACAAGCAATTTAGCCACTTCCCTCAATTCATAAACTTACAGACCCCAGGACATCATGATGCTCCGCAAAAAAAGATGCTCTACAGTAACAAAATTCACCCTCCTAAAGAAGCAGTTGGGGTAACAAACAATAATTTGTTGTTGTTTTATATAAATATAACAATCTGAAAAAGTAAAATGATATTAGCCGTGCCACCTCAAGGAGAACCTAGTTTATGCCAGGTGCTTTATACATATACAGGTACAGCAAATTTAGGATTATTGATATCATTCATAAAGAAGAAAAGTCAGCTCAGAGAGATTAAATATATAACCTGCCTAAAAACACAAACTCAAGGAGGTGGCCCAGGATCAAAGCCTAGTTTTAACACTAAAGCCCATGACCTTTCCTATGCTGCTATATATTTTCAAGAACAGTTTGCTGGCAAATAATTATTTAGCTTTAAGCCATAAATTACTCAACCTAAAGATCTACAGTGTTGTAAGAATGCAAAGTGAGCCTGAATTGAACAAAACAAAACAAAAAACAATATGTAGGGCTATGAACAAGGGTTGGGAGTGGAGGAGAGACTACGATTTTTGTGCACTTCGAATGTATCAGGTTCTGTGGTCCAGTATTTACATACTTTTTCTCTTTTACTCCTTCCAACAACCCTGTGAAGCAGAGATTGTTATTTTCATGTTAACCTGTCTCTCTCTCCGTCTCTCCTCTGTGGCTCATTTGCAAGGTTGACATGACATCTATTTTCATTTTGCTCAAGCTAAACTTATGCAGTGCTATGATATAAACTTCAGTTTCTCTGATCTACTGTAGTTCTTCTTGACCCTCTTCCTGGAAACTATTTATCACCCCTATGGAGAACAACTTGAGGGCTGGCTGTTATTTTCTACTTACTTTTCTCTAGCCAGAAAATTTGTGAGAAGGAGGAAAGGTCATCAGGAGCTGCCTGCAGTTGTTGCTGGCCTGGCTGGATTTTCTCTTCCAAGCCCCAGCAAATGTCCCTTACCAGGGCCAGTCTTCCCAGCATGGGACATTTTCTAACCCAAGGGCTTTGGTTGATTCCCCCATTCAGCAAGCACCCTGGAGAATGCCCGGCCCTGCCTACTCCTCTGCCTTAGCAAGGGTCTGCAGTGGCACGAAGAGTGGCTCCTACGCGTCAGTTTCCCCACCTCCTCGTGCCTCAGTCCACTTCTTCCTCACATCAAGGCGAGTTCAGAAAAAGTATCAGAATTTTGTTGACTCACCTTTCCTCATTTCTCTTTCTGAAAAGCAAGTGTCATTACAAGGTTGAAAGCCATACAGTTGAAAGTAAAACTGTATTACATGAAGTTTTGCCCTTTTTTCAATCTTGATCACTGATGAGAAATTTTTGGCCCTTTAAAATGCAGTCATTTTATTCATTTTGTTAGGTACTGGGGGAAAATGCTCTCTGATCTGACTTCCTTTACCTCAAACTTTCAGAACAACTTTCAAGCAGGTGGGCCACACTCAGAAAAACCAAAGCCTGAAATTCAGTGTCAGGGTAAAAATAACATTAAGGATGGGGTGAAAAACAGTGAGCCTTATTTCACATTCACTTTAGAGGCTGAATTACAGCTAGATAGGAGGAATAAGTTCTAGTGTTGAGATGGCTTCTAATTTTATATTTACTTAAATCACATACTTATGTTTCCAGGAGCTTAAAAAAAAAGGACAAGACACTTTGAAGCTTGTATCATTTCCAATACTAAAAATTCACTAAAGGTGAATCGTTGCAGGTTAAAAATCTCATATGCTAGGCCGGGCGCGGTGGCTCACGCCTGTAATCCCAGCACTTTGGGAGGCCGAGGTGGGCGGATCACGAGGTCAGGAGATTGAGACCATCCTGGGTAACACAGTGAAACCCCATCTCTACTAAAAATACAAAAAATTAGCCAGGCAAGGTGGCGGGCGCCTGTAGTTCCAGCTACTCGGGAGGCTGAGGCAGGAGAATGGCGTGAACCCGGGGGGCGGAGCCTGCAGTGAGCCGAGATCGCGCCACTGCACTCCAGCCTGGGCGACAGCGAGACTCTGTCTCCAAAAAAAAAAAAAAACAAAAAAAAACTCATATGCTAAATAGACTTCAAAAACAACACAAAAAAACCCAAAGCATCCTTGTAATGACACAAAATATTAGAGTGGCATTAAAATGTGTCCCAAATATATAATATCATTTTCAAAAGATGTCGCCGTCTAAAAGCAACTGAGCTGAACATCTCTGACTTCACCATACTTTGCATTTATTTATCGTACAAAGTGAAACTAATTCTTTCATTACTTTTAGAGATTAATTCTGTGTGCTGACTTCAACAAGACGATGTTTTGCATTTGTGCTCAGCCACATTTTAAGCAACACCCTGAGAGATAGAGTCAGTACTGTGTGCAGGGATTCAGCTGCACAGTTCACATCGAGATCAGCAAAAGGGTGGATAAATCCCTAGGTGCGGCTTTAATTTTGTTGCCAGGAAAAAAACAAAAACAAAAACCCAACCAGTGTTCAGAGGCCATCAGGCTTAGCTTCTGCTCTGTGCCTCTGCGAAGTGCAACGCACAGGAAACAACACATCCTGGAGCCCCGACCCACTCTGAATTACAGCTGCCTGCCAGGCCCAGGAGGCTTGGTCCTAGGAGTCCAGCAACCACGCTGTGCAGTGCGGCTGGGTCGAAAATTCCTGAGGGCTGATTATCTTCTTCTCAGCAGTTGGCAGGTGTGCGTCACCATCAGGTTAACTCTCCCTGTGTTCCCTGGATGACTCACAATGATCGCTTCCCATGTCACCTTAACCTAGTGAGCAAATTAGGAAGAGTTGTTTATTCATTTTAAACTATGATAATCCGTTCTAGTCACAATAGCTAAAGTGGTCATATGGCCACTGGCCATCACTATTGATCTTCTGGTATGTGTTGGGTATAGTTATGGAGGCAGAGTAGCAGTGGTCAAACACCTGTGTTCTGGGTTCAGGAACTGAAACCCTGGCTCCACCACTAACTATCTGCATGGCAGGGCAAGGTCCTTAACTTCATTAAACCTCCGGTTCCTTATTCGTAAAATGAAGACAATAATGGCACCCATTGGGAGGACTTAAAAAGCTAATACTGTGTATAGGAAAATTCTTAGCCCTGTGTTAACATTCTCACTGATGCAGCTGCTGAAGATGATTAACATCTATTTTATTTAAGAAAGCTGATACCAAAGGTTTACATTTATATATTTTCCTAATTTAAAAAAATATTTTAAATGACACATAATGATTTGTACATATTTATGGGGTGCATAGTGATGTTTCAACACATATGATGTATAGTGATAAGGTCAAGGTAATTAGCATAGCCATCATGTCAAACATTTATCATTTCTTTGTGTTGGGAACATTCTATATCCTCCTGCTAGCTATTTGAAACTATAGAGTACATTACTGTTAACTATCATCATCCTATAGCGCTATATAACACTAGAACTCATTCCTTCTATCTAGCTGTAATTTTGTATTCTTCTACAAATCTATCCCTATTTCTCCCTTCCCTCCCCTTCCCAACCTCTAGTACTGAGTTGCTTTACCAGTGATTAGGAATATAATGAAGTACTTCTGAAACCAGATGCTTTTTATTTTCAAGCTTTAAGCATTTATTTTCAATTGTACAAAACCATCTTGTTTCATGGACGAAGACAGAGAAATATAAGGCTTGCCTGAGATCACAAAGCTGACTAGAGATAAAAATGCTACTAAAATTCTAGTGTCCTGATTTTCTTCCCAGGCTTTTTTGTCTCCATTGCCCTGCTTTTCCTTGTATGATCATATTCATCAGCGGAGACTCTCATATTCTAGCCATGTTCCTACAGAGCCATTCTAGATGTTAGTAATTTCACTTTTTGGCTGTTATAACAGAGAGCCTCAAAATAACACTGGGGCTAGCCTCAGTGGCTCATGCCTGTAATCCCAGCCCTTTGAGAGGCCTAGGTGGGTGGATCACTTGAGGTCAGGAGTTCCAGACCAGCCTGGACAAGATAACAAAACCCCATCTCTACTAAAAATACAAAAAACTAGCTAGGCGAGATGGTGGCCAGGAGAATTGCTCGAACCTGGGAGGCGGAGGTTGCAGTGAGCTGAGATTGCAGCCACTGCACTCCAGCCTGGGCAACAGAGCAAAACTCTATCTCAAATAAATACAAAATAAATAAAAAATAACACTGGATTAAACAAGATACTTATTTCTCATGTTAAAATCCAGGTAAGCAATCCAGGGCTGGAATGGAGGCCCTGCAGTCACCAGTTGCCCAAGCCTCCTGTGTCTTAATGCCCTGCCAATCTCAGCACCCAGTATCTGTTTTTGGTCTAAGGATGGCTACGCTCACTTCCACCTTCCCATCAGTGAGGATGTGGAAAGATGTAAAAGCCTGGCTCCATTTAAGAGAACATGACATTTTTGCTCACATCCCATTGTTCTGAACTTAATCACATAGCTACATCTAGCTGCAAGGGAGGCTGGAAAATGGGACTCTTTGACTGTCCCCTGTGTAAGAAGGGGAGACTGGATACTGGAGTATAATTAATAGTTGAATAGTTGTTGACACATGGACACCCTAAACTTTAAGTAGTATGATATTTTTACAAAAATACTAGAGTTTTTAGATTTTAATACAACAGCTAGAAGGTGTACATAGGTCCTAAGCATCAATGAAGGATCATTAATCTATTTCTCAGAATGTGATTCAAGACAGCAGCTTCCACCTGAGGGTCTACAAAGGTGGCATGAGGTTCTGCACATTATTACAAATATTTACCAAGCCAATGTATAAAAAGATAGGCAATAACAAATATTGACAAGGATGTAAAGAAACTGTAGCTCTTGTATTCTGCTGGCGGGAAAATGGTGCAGCCACTTTGTAAAACATTTTTCAGTTTCTTAAAATACTAAATAGAGTCACCATATGACCCAAAAATTCAGCCATTATTATCTACCCAAGATAAATGAAAATCTACGTTCACATGAAGATTTGTATATGAATATTCCTGAGAACATTAGCCATAATATCCAAAAAACGGAAATAACCCAAATGTTTTAACTGGTGAATGGATAAGAAAAATGTGGTATATCCATACAACAGAACACTATTCCAGTCATAAAAAGGAACAAAGTATTGACACATGCTTCAACATGAATGCATGTCAAATACATTAAGTGAAAGAAGACATAAACAAAAGACCATGGTTCCATTCATATGAATATAAATATATGAAATATCCATCATAGACACATCAATAGAAACAGAAAACAGATTAGTGGTTTTGTGTGGCGGGGGGCGGGGGTCTCACTGAAGGTGGAAATAGGAAGTGACTGCAAATGGGAACGAGGTTATTTTGGGGGTGAAGGAAATGTTCTAAAATTCCATTGCGGTAATGATTGCAAAACTCTTTAAACTTACTAAGAATTATTAAATTATACACTTTTATTTTTAGAGATGAGGTCTTGCTACATTGTTCAGGCTGCTCTCGAACTCCTGGCCTGAAGTGATTCTCCTGCCTTGGCCTCCCAAAGCTCTGGGATTACAGGCATAAGCCACCACACCTGGCCTGTTTTTAATTTTCTTTGCAGCCTGAGGAAATCTAGAATTTAAGGACACACCATGATTAGTTGCTGGGGATATTAAGTGGTTAGAAAAGCCGTGGCCTGGGCAGTGCTCAGGGACGGGAACAGGTGAACCAGGAGAGTGGCAACAAGCAATGGTAAGAGAAAACCCAGAGCAGAGTAATCATGCTGGACCCTTGCTGGGAGAACTAACCTTAAGGGGTGTGGAGGAGAGGAGTCAAGTACATAACAAAAACAGCGCTCAGAGATATTCCCCAGTTCCCTGTGGTCCAGCTCAATCTTCTACAGTTTTCATGAGACTATACCATGCTGTGAGAATTGATATTCCTAATCATTCATTAATTCTTCACATATGCATCCACAAAGATTTCTTGAACCTCCTATTGCCAGAAGTAAGGATGTTCCTAAGATCCCAAACCTGGTTTCTCGTTCTGCCTCAGCTGCTTGTTCAAGTACAGGTCTCATCTCAGTATAAGTTTCTTCTTTCTTTTTTTCGAATTTCAAAGAGCCTATATCTTCATGAATTTCATGAAAAAAATTAAATAAACATGAGGTCTAAAATTTGCTTCTTGTGCCTGCAATAAATCTTTCCAGGAAGAACTACCTTCCCAGGTTTTTTTATCCTTTTGTTTTCCTTCCTTAATATTACAAAGTCCTTTCTGAGGTCATAAACATAGCAACAATATACAACTTTAGACTTAAATGTGAAAAAACATTAAATGACCATAATTGACTCAGGATGAAGTGATCTAATCTGAATACCAATAATAAATTTAAAAAATTTTTTTCTCTATTCCTTCTAAAAAAAGAAAAACAGGATACATGTGCAGAACATACAGGTTTGTTACATAGGTATATGTGTGCCATGGTGGTTGGCTGCACCTATTGATCCATTCTCTAAGTTCCCTTCCCTCACTCCCCAGCCTGCAACCAGCCCTGGTGTGTGTTGTTCCCCTCTCTGTGTCCATGTGTTCTCAGTGTTCAGCTCCTACTTCTAAGTGAGAACATGCAGTGTTTGGTTTTCTGTGCCTGTGTTAGTTTGCTGAGGATGATGGTTTCCAGCTTCATCTATGTCCCTGCAAAGGACATGATCTCATTCCTTTTTATGGCTGCATAGTATTCCATGGTGTATATGTACCACATTTTCTCTATCCCGGCTATCATTGATGGACATTTGGGTTGGTTCCATGTCTTTGCTATTGTGAATAGTGCTGCAATAAACATATATGTGCATGTGTTTTTATAGTAGCATGACTTATAATCCTTTGGGTATATACTCAGTAATGGGATTGCTGGGTCAAATGGTATTTCTGGTTCTAGATCCTTCAGGAATTGCCCCTCCAATAATAAAATTTTTAAAAATCATTGAATTCACTCCAAAGAAATCTCCTAACCCAGGTAGCTTTGTGGGTGAGCCTTTTTAAATATTAAAAACACATATGGTTCTCCCTCTATAAACTCCTTCAAAGTTAAAATGGAAAACCTACCTAATTATAGAAAAGAAACCAAACAAACAAAACAAAACCAAAACCTAAAAATACCTTGGTACCAAAACTTAAAACAACAGCAACAACTATAAACCAATCTTATGTATCAATACAGATGCAAAAACCTTGGGTAAACCACTTACAAATTAGGCTGGGTGCAGTGGCTCTGTAATTCCAACACTTTCGGAACCTGATGCAAGAGGATTGCTCGAAGCCAGGAGTTCAAGAACAGTCTGGCCAACATCGCAAGACCCCATCTCTAAAAAAAATTTAAAAATTAGCCGTGAGTGAGGGAGAGCTGGGCACAGTGGTGTACACCTGTAGACTCAGCTACTCAGGAGGCCAAGGTAGGAGGACTGCTTAAGCCCAGGAGTTCAAGGCTTCAGTGAGCTATGATAGCACCACTGCACTCCAGCCTGGGTGACAGAGCGAGACCACATCTCTAATAAATAAAAAACAAGCGAGAAAAAAAAATTACAAATTAAATTAAATAACATATTTAGGGACTTTCCACCATGTTCAAGTAGAATTTCCTCAAAAAAATGATTTTTTTTTTTTTTTTTTTTTTTTTTAGTATTCAGAAATATACTAGGCTGGGCATGGTGGCTCACACCTGTAATCCCAGCACTTTGGGAGGGTGAGGCAGGCGGATCACCTGAGGTCAGGAGTTTGAGATCAGCCTGGCCAATATGGTGAAACCCTGTCTCTACTAAAAATACAAAATAAATTAGTCAGGCATGGTGGCAGGCACCTGTAATACCAGCTACTAGTGAGGCTGAGGCAGGAGAATCACTTGAACCTGGAAGACAGAGGTTGCAGTGAGCTGAGATCACGCCACTGCACAACAGCCTGGGCGACAAGAGTGAGAATCTGCCTCAAAAAAAAAAAAAAAAAAAAAAAGAGAGAAAGGAAAAGAATATACTAATATCGACATTTGTGACAGACTAAAGACGAGGACAGGCCGAGCACCGTGGCTCACGCCTGTATTCCCACCACTTTGGGAGGCTTAGGTGGGCGGATCATTTGAGGTCAGGAGTTGGAGAGCAGCCTGGCCAACATGGTGAAACCCCGCTTCTACTAAAAATACAAAAATTAGCTGGGCATGGTGGGAGGTGCCTGTAATCCCAGCTACTCGGGAGGCTGAGGCAGGAGAATTGCTTGAACCCAGGAGATGGAGGCTGCAGTGAGATAAGATCACACCACTGCACTCCAGCCTGGTGATATAGCAAGACTCTGTCTCAAAAATAAATAAATAAATAAATAAATAAATAAATAAATAAATAAAAATGAGGACAAATTCTTTGCCACTCCTCCATTGAGAAGTAGGGTCTATTGGCCCTCTCCTGAAATCTGAGATGACCTGTGACTGCTTTGACCAATTTAGAACAGTGGAAGTGACACTAGGCCTTTAAGAGGATTGGCAGCAATGGCTGGATGCAGTGGCTCATTCCCGTAATCCCAGTATCTGGGAGGCTAAGGGTGGAAGATTGATTGAGGCCAGGAGTTTGAGACTAGCCTGGGCAACAAAGCAAGACCCCATCTATCTATTTCTTTCTCTCTCTCTCTCCCTCTCTCTCTCTCTCTTTGAGACTAGCCTGGGCAACAAAGCAAGACCCCATCTATCTATTTCTTTTTCTCTCTCTCTCCCTCTCTCTCTCTCTCTACACACACACACACACACACACACATATATATATATACCTCCTTACTCTCTGTCACTCACTCACTCTCTTTCTCTATGTGTATATATGACTGGCAGCTTTCACGTTCAATTCTGGGAGCCATGAGCCACCTCTGAGAAGCTGAACTATTCTGTACACATAGAGAGGCTCTGAGACGACAAGGACTGGCCCATCCTTCTAGCTGTCTACACCAAGGTGCCAAGCAGGTGAGTAAAGTCATCTTGGACCCCCAGATGGCATCTTGGCACCCCAGATGGCAACTCCACATCATCAAGAGACCCCATTTGATATAGGAAGAGAAGAATACCTAGCTGAATCCTGCCCAAATTCCTAACTCACAAAATCATGAGATATAATTAATAAAATGGCTGTTGTTTATTTGTTACACAGCAATAGGTAACTGGAACAACACCCCAACAGCATGTGAACTGACAGTTTACTCAAAAAAGAAAATGTCTAATTTATATATACAAATCTTCAACCTTGCTAGCACTCAGAGGGAAACTGACATTCCTATACTAGTGATGGGTGCAGAGTTTGTGCAACCTTTCTGAAAGTTAATTTAATCCACAAATTTCATTTCTAGGCATTTCTCCTAAGGAAATAATTCAGGAAGGGCACATATGATCTAGGAAAGATATTTTCTGTAGAGTATATAAGATAGAGAAAAATTGGTAACTGAGGTCAGAACTGTGGGAGATTTTCACTTTCTGCCTTACATTTCTTTTTTCCCTCTTATCATGTGTTACTTTTATTAAAAAAAAAAAGACATTATTTAAAAGGAGCTCTTTACATGGTTCGGCCTAACTGGAGTTCTGCTCTGGGGCTTGGGACCCACCCTCAGAGTGATAAAAACTCCCCATTAACCTGGCTGGTCCTCTGTGTATATAAGCCATTTTCTCCTGGGACCCTGTGGGAACAGGTATTTGGTAGCAGCTAGAATTCACATGCTCAGGATTCGATGTCCTAGCCATCTGCCTCTCAAGTTATAAATATCTATTGGCACTTGGAGATATAACTATGTATGTATACATACAATTTAAAGTTGGAATTTGTAAACAGAATAATTTTACACTTCTTAGGCAGCCCTGGAATCAACCACATAATACAGAGACCTTTCTCTTTTTTTTTTTTTTCTTCTCTTTTTTTTCTGAGACAGGGTCTTGCTCTGTCACCCAGGCTGGAATATAGTCACATGATCATAATTCACTGCAGTCTCCAACTCCTAGGCTCAACTGATCCTCCTGCCTCAGCCTCCCAAGCAGCTGAGACTACAGCCACGTGCCACCATGCTGGCTAATTTTTTGATTTTTTTGAGACAGGGTCTTGTTATGTTGCCCAGGCTGGTCTCGAACTCCTGGCCTCAGGCAATCCTCCTGCCTCAGCCTCCCAAATGCTGGGATTACAGGCATGAGCCACTGCATCAGGCTTAGACCTTTCTTTTTACCTGAATTTTGAATATGTATCATATCACTAATCAATGTCTTCCCCATCCTCCCCCCAGCTCCTTGATTTGGTTTCTCTTGGGGTGCCAATCCTCCTGTCCCTTACTTCCATATTCCATATGTCTATTTATTTGTGTTACCCATGAAATTGAACAGAATTAGGAGAGACTAGCACGGACCAGGCATTGTAATTCTCAGACCAGAAGTCCCTGGACTTCCAGGGCCTCCAAGCAGCTTCCTCTCCGAGTCTTGCTTTAACCCACTCCAGTTATCTGGAGAACTGGATCATATTTTCTTATTGTGATTGGCTTTTAAATGAACATGTAGCCATGGTAACAACTGAGTGCTGATGATAACGAGAAGTCTTATTTAGAGAAAACCTCTTTTTATTGTCAAAGCAGCTGTGTATGTGTGTTCTTATCTATTGGAATCAATTATTCATTCCATTAGTAAATGCAGCTTTCTCTTAAACTGTTTTTGTATTAGAAGCAGGATGCTGCCTGTTTAAAAGAGAACTGGAATATTCAGAATGTGTGGGTAAACCAATCCTCCTAGAATAATTTGGGAACATTGAAAAATACGCGGGAAGCTGACACGATCATGAGGGCATTTCATCTGAGGAGGACGGAGACAAATAAGGGACTTGCCCAGTGTTTTGATTTCAAGGAATTATCAGTCAAGCTGTTTTCTTCATAAAAATAGAAATATCTTAATTTTTCCTGAAAACATGTTTATTGCTAAAACTTAAAAAATATAAAAAAGTCCCCCCACTTCCTGCTTATAATCTCATACCCCCCCAACTCTTAATAGTTTGTTATATACACTTACAAATATTTTATGCATATATGCTTTAAGCATATACACCTTGTGGGGGGGAGGTGTGTGTGTCTGTGCATACATGTGTACATATTTAACTTTTAAACACAAGTGGAGTTTATATGAGTTAGGATTACATTGGGCTGTACATAACAGAAACTCTCAAATTATGACTCGAACAAGATAAATCTTTACTTATCTCTCACCAGGGAAAAATGACAGGGCTTCTGCCATTACATCCACATTCCAAGGAGCAGATTGGAGGAGAGGGAAAGGGGCATAATTCTCTCCTTTTCAAGGAAACTTCTGATTATACTTTATTGCCAGAATTTAGTTATATGGTCCCATCTTTGCAAAGGAGGAGGGAAATGTCATCTTACTGGTGGGTTACATTGTGCCCACCTAAAAATAAGGTCCCCCTAACTTGAGGGAGAAGACTAGAATGGCTACTTGGTAGGGAACTAACTCTCTCTCCCAGTGTTACACTATTCATAATGTTCTATAACCTCCCCTTTCCACTCAATACACTGTGAGTAGATTCATTTTTAACAGCTGAATAGTACTCTCCTGCATGACTAGGCCACAGCTGGTTTAACCAAACCCCTGTTGATGGGTATCTCAGTAATTTTCTTTATTCCCCCCCAGAAAGATATTTTCTACTCTTCATATGTGAAAAACACAAAGATAATTTCGACAATACCATAACTTCTGGTCTTCCTCTCACTTCTCTCAACATTTCTAATTTATTCAGTTCAGCTAAATGCACACTAATTAAAGCCATTTTCCTTTCCTGTGCTTTATCTAGAATGCTTCTTAAGGCTAGAGTCCCTTCCTGTCAACTCCTGTGGCTGCACATCTCATCCCTCTGTAGTGAATCCTGTTCTCTCCATTGACTACTAATCTTTAACCTACTTCTAGTATTTTTTTCTACAGATATACTTTCAAATGTCGCAAAGATATATATTCAAGAATGCTTATTACAACACTATTTGTAATAACAGCAAAAACAACCACAAAGCTGGTGGGGGCAGGTGTGGAACATCTTTCATTGGGTGAGTCAAGTAAATTATGCTACATTTATGTAATGCGATACAAGGCAGCCATTAAAATACATGTGGATCATTACATTGATCCACGTATATTACTATGGAAAGCTCTCCAAGACATATTAGTGAGGGGGAAAAAAATAAGATGCAATATATTGCATTGCAGAATGTATTACCACATCTCTACTATAACATTATCATATTTGTGTTTAAAATAAGAAATGTAATACATGTGAACACATTCAGTAAAACTCCTCAACATGATTAGCTGAGTATAAAAATTCATCGGCCCAAAATGTGTTTCCTTTACTGCCAGTTTAACGAAGTGATCCAGACCAGGAGCTGGGAGGGGTCTAGTTTTGAGACCCAAATCCGATCTGGTCCTAAATGAGATTGGCGCCACCTGATGGCAATAATCCACTCTGGTTTAAGTATTACTGGGATACAGCTTCTAGAATAGTAGCAGTGTTTTCAGAAATCCTCCAATTAGTTGGTTCCCATTTTATCTGGCCCCAATCTAAGGAGATAGTGCCCAAAGAATAATGAAGATGTGGGAACCCACATTTCACATCCCCATTTCCAAGACTGGATGGCAAGTCACATTCACACACACACCCTCTCACAAGCACCACCAGCACCACCACCACCAGCACCACTGCAGCCCACTTCTCTGCCTGGGCTAGGCTTAGAGAGGAGAGCAGCCCATCACTAAGGACACTCCGGGATAACTTTGCCATGGATTTCATTGCATATGCTTACATTTACTCCATGCTATGCTGTTTTCTTAAACCTTAGCATGCTAGGTTTTTCGTAAATTAGTCCAAAATTAGAAAATTAAGCTGGAAGGAGTATTGGACATGAACAAATAAGTTACAGCTGAAACCACTTGATTTACAGTAATAAAAAAGAAACAAAAATATAGGATGCCTATCAAAGGGCTACTACTGAGACAGACAGCGTTGCCCCAACAGGGCAATGAAAAGATTGGCAAGAAGACCAACAATCTTTATTTATTTATTCATTTATTTTTTGAGACAAGATCTCACTGTGTTGCCCATCGCCCCAGCTCAAGTGCAATGGCTCAATCACGGCTCGCTGCAGCCTTAAACTCCTGGGCTTAAGCAATCTTCTCACATCAGCCTCCCAGGCACATGGCACATGCCACCACATCAGGCTATTTATTTTTATTTTTATTTTTTTACTTTTTGTAGAGATCAGATCACACTATGTTGCCCAGGCTAGTCTTGAATTCCTGGGCTCAAGCAATCCTCCTGCCTTGGCCTCCCAACCTGCTGGGATTACAGGCAAGAGCCACTGCACCAAGCCAAGACCAACAGTCTTAACTGGAGGATCTCAAGTTTCTTGTATGGCAATTGATACAGAATGTACATCAATAGACCTTATCACACAAGCTAAAGGGAGAATTGATTGATTCAAAGACCCTCATTCAAAGATCAGCCATGTCCCAAATTCATCAGTTATCATCTTCACTTCCCACTGTACATCGAGAGCCAGGGAGATATAGAGGAGCTAGAAGTCTTCATGTGACTTCTGGGCATGTATAAAAGACACTGAGAGCTGGAAATGGACCTTCTAGAAGGCATCCCAGTGGAGCATGAGCTCCTTTACACAGCCACTCCAGAGTGATGCCAACAGACTGGCCACTCTGTGTTCGTGGTCAGCAGGCCATAGAAACTACGTGAGTGACAAAATGTATTAGTAGCAGTGTGTGTTGGAATGAGTCAATACAAAGAAGAACACAGGCAGGAGATGTGGATTTGCAAATCACATATGTATATTGAAAATTGGAATACACAGTTTGGTGGCTTTGAGTCCTAACACTTTCCCCCCATTTCTTGTACTTGTAGAAATATTGTTCTCACTTTTTCCTGATTTCTTTGTTTCTCACTCTATTGTGCTTAATGATTGTATTAAGGGTTGTTTCTCCTTTTTCATGTATCCTTAGGAAATGAATAATATGTGTTGAAATCAAAAGACATATAGAGCACTGTTTTAAAATCATGTGTCAGCAATAGTCAATCATGAAAATGTTGTTTAGGCAAAGCAGTTACATATCTAGGTTTTTGTTGTTATATATATACATACATACATGTATAAAAAATGTATTTATATGCCACGCAAATAGGAGTTTAGAGTAGGAACTCAGAAAATTCTTTCTGGGATTCTACTGTTATTCTAAGCAATCTTATTTCTCACAATTTTTCTTTATTACTAAATTATATTTTTAAATGTAAGTATTGTCAATTAGGGTGGTATGCATTAATCCATAAATAGAATGTATTATCTAAATCACTTATGGTTTACCAATATTCATATGTAGATTGAATACACATTTGTAAGACATGTTTTATTTCTGTGCAGGGGAAATAATTGATATTTAAAATTATCTTATTCAAGTCAACTCAAAACTGTGTGAAAAACCACATTAGCTTCCTAATCAGTAAATTAGAGCACTTCCAGATTATTAAGGATTTAGTCATCTTCTAAAGCATATGCATTAGTGATTATTATTTTCCTGTATCTCATGAGTGAACATTTTGGGATGGCTAATGACATATGTATAGTGCAAGCAGTTTCTGTTTCAAATTGATCAGCAAGAACTAGTACCTAATTTTATGCTTTGTCAGTGATACTTTGTTTATCTATAAGAAATATTTATAATTGATAATAGCAATGGTAATAAGAAAAATAACATGAATTGTATTGAGATTAAAAACTCAGAAAAACTCACCTGGGCTATGGGACGTGATGTATGCAGGAAGATAAAATTCAAGTATATTATTAGTAAGGCATGCTGCTTCGTCTTAAAGAGGATTTTAAAAAATATAATTAGAAAAAAGTATTAGTAACAACTGACTTTAGGCTGCTAAAGAGATTTTAGAATTAATGCTTTTTTTTTGAGATGGAGTTTTGCTCGTTTGCCAGGCTGGAGTGAAGTGGCCCAATCTCGGCTCACTGCAACCTCCATCCTCTGGGTTCAAGTGATTCTCCTGCCTCAGCCTCCCGAGTAGCTGCGATTATAGGCACCTGCACCACGCCCAGCTAATTTTTTGTATTCTTAGTAGATATGGGGTTTCACCGCCTGCCTAGGGCTCCCAAAGTGCTAGGATTACAAATGTGAGCCACCATGCCTGGCCAGAATTAATGCATTTTATCATTTGTGAAATTTTCTTCTGGAATTGCAGAGCTTTGGGTACATATGGGACTGACTATTGAATGACAAACCATTGAAAGTGTTATTTTAAAAAGGATAGAAGAGGCCAGGCATGATGGCTCACTCCTGTAATCCCAACACTTTGGGAGGCCAAGGTGGGCAGATCACTTGAGGTCAGGAATTCGAGACCAGCCTGGCCAACATGGTGATACCCCGTCTCTACTGAAAATACAAAAATTAGCTGGACATGGTGGCGGGAATCTGTAATCCCAGCTACTCGGGAGGCTGAAGCAGGAGAATCACTTGAACCCAGGAGGCGGAGATTGCAGTGAGCCGAGATCGCACCACTGCACTCCAGCCAGGGTGATAGAGTAAGACTGTCTTTAAAACAAACAAACAAACAAACAAAAAACAGGATAGAAGAGACAGAAACTCAGAGAAAACCCAAAAATCCTCGAATAGTTCAAAGGATCAGCATGATGAGGTCCTCAAAGAAGTTACCTCCAAGTTTGAGGAATGGAGATGGCTCACCCTCTAGGCAGGTAAATCAGCCGCCAGGTAGACAAATCTTGAGAGTAGAGTGGCAGAATTTCTTTTTTCATTTAGTAAAATAATGACCTACATGTCTTTGTATATAATTTTAACTAATCACTTTTTTCAACAATAAAATGCTCACCTTTCTATTTAATTACCTTAACACTGCGGAGTCCATTCCACTTGCTAATGTTTTTATAGAGCACAGAGAATTCCATAGGATAATAAGCAAGTATTGGTTATTATGTTATTTGATTGCCTGTATTATTTTCTGGGTCATACAAAAAAGTCTAACTGCCCTTGTGTGTGTCAGAAGTTTTGATTCAACTTCTGTGTTGAGCATCTCTTACACACTAGTGTCAGACTAAGTAATGTAACCAGCAAGAGGGTCACATTTCTTTATATTTCCAAATCAAGATAAATTAAGCTCAAGAGCCTCAATGTCTAAGGTTAGAGAGAAGTCATTATTAGTCATTTAGGGATGATGGAGGAACCTCTGGCTTACAAGATCCACTAAACAGAAGGAGGAGCCTGGTTCTCAGTCTAGGTTTCCTCTGCTGTCCCTGTTCTTTCCAAGGACCTGGAGATCATCTCCAGTATTAAGGGAAGTACAGGGCACATTAATGACAAATAATAGGATTGTGGAGACAGCTGGGGGAGGGGGACAAGGAAAACACTCCTGGATAAGTGACAGTTAAGCTGAGACCTGAAGAAAGAGTAGGATGTGACGGAGCTGAGGGAACAGGACCAATGAAAAAGGAAGAGCATGTAGAAGACCTGGGGGCAGGACAGAGCCCAGCACCGAGAGAAGGCCAGGTCTTCTCCGTAAGCACATCAACATCAGCAGCCATTAACTGAACACCCAGGGGGACCACATCAGAGTACAAAGACACAGGAGCTCTTTCTCCTACCCTTAAGAAGATCACAGTGTGGGAGTAGAGCTGGGAAGAAATTGACAAGAACACCATCTCTTACTATACAGTTTGCGAGGGTTGTAAAGAGTTAAGCAAGAAGAGTGGGCATGGGGAGGGAGTGCTAATCCATCCTGGATGAGCTGAGCTGAGGAGTGACTGGGGAGGAGGTGATCATGAATAAGTTAAACTGGGAGAGAGCTGTTCCCAGGCACAGGGACAGGAAAGGCGCATCCAGTCAGGGAACCTCTCATGGTCTGAATGGCCAGAGGGTGCGTGTATGCTTCAAGATGAGAATGGAGAGGGAAGCAGAAGCCAGATCCTGAAGGATTTCTGTGCAAAGCTCTGGAGTCTGAACTTCACCCAGCAGGTCAGTGGTCTCAATGGAGGTGACACCACCTCTTTGAGAGCATTTTGGACATTTGTGGGAATGTTTTTGGTTGTTGTGATGATGGGTGGGAAGGTGACCTGGTATTCAGCAGACAGGGACCAAGGATGCTGGACATCCTGAATGCAAGGAACAATCCCACACAATGAAGAATCATTTCTTATCCCAGCAGGATTCTTGTGGGTGACATTCCTGTTTATAATGAGCTGAACTGACAACCTAACTCCTGTTTTTTGTTTTGTTTTGTTTTGTTTTTGTACATGGAACACAAAATTTGTTGTGGTGGTGGTGGTGGTAGTGGTGGTTTTATTTGTTTTGATATGGTTTTTGTATATTAGAATTTTCAGGAATGAAACTTCCTTGTAAATCAGAGAACCTCATTTTGTCTAGAACTTTACCAAGAGTGGTCTCCATTCTGGAAAATCTTGATGTCAATAACAATACTTCTCGTGGTATTTGAGCTGCCAATGATACACAGATGCTCAGCTGTATACATAGCTGTCACTCACAGTGCAATTCAACAGGAGCCTCTGACTACTTTATTATGTCTTCTTGTGTAGTCACATGCAAGCATTTGCAATAAAAATACACTCAGTTGGCCGGGAGCGGTGGCTCACGCCTGTAATCCCAGCACTTTGGGAAGCCGAGGTGGGCAGATCACCTCAGGTCAGGAGTTCGAGACCAGCCTGACCAACATGGAGAAACCCCATCTGTACTGAAAACACAAAATTAGCCAGGCATGGTGGTGCATGCCTGTAATCCTAGCTACTCAGGAGGCTGAGGCAGTAGAATTGTTTGAACCCAGCAGGCAGAGGCTGCGGTGAGCCAAGATCGTGCCATTGTACTCCAGCCTGGGCAACAAGAGCAAAAGTCCGTCTCAAAAAAAAAAAAGAAAGAAAAAAAATACACTCAGTTTTGACTGGGCACAGTGGCTCACACTTGTAATCCCAGCACAGCCTGGGCAACATAGCAAGACCCCATCTCTATAAAATTTTTTTTAAAAGATTAAAAAAAGAAATATATACAGTTTAATTATAAATTATTTTCAGATTTTTCCTTTATATTGCCATTAAGGCATTAAGCATAATTTTTCAAAAGTGTGTATAGAATGGTTATATTATCCATAAATTTTATTTCTAGAGAGTAAGGGGTTGGAAAAATATATTTGAGATAATCATCATGTAGATATCAAATGAAGTTATAAGCAGTGATGAGGTCAATCAAAGACCAAATATAAAACACTGGTTACTATTTGTGGGGTCATAAGAATCTTTGAAAATTTAATGGAAGTTATAAACTCATTTCCTAGAAAGCAAGCACACATCTATCCAAAGCTACTCACAGAGTGTCAGTAGTGTGCTCAGAGGTCAGCAGGAGCCCACGCTCTGTACATTACGGAGGAGTGCTTCTGGCCATACTTTCTTCTCAGAAGTGAAGAGCTATTCCGCATGTCATATACATTACCATATGGAGATCATCTTCTTTTCCTAGAAGGAGAAACCCTTCTCCCTATCCATAGGAAGAAATCTATTCTGTTTGATGAATAATAATCACCATGAGTAGGGCTTGGGGGATGAGGCTCCTCAAGGCAATGCCTGATGGCAGCAGATGGCCACTAAAAGGCTAGATTCTGCTAATTGAAAGTGTATGGCTTCACTGATTGTATATTCCTGATTTAGGGATCCTCAGAATACCCACTATCCTCTAATCCCTGCAGCAGACAGAAGTGCCACCCAGAATCCCAGCAATGAATAGCACTTAGGCCAGGCATGGTTGCTCATGCCTGTAATCCCGACACTTTGGGAGGCTGATGCAGGAGGATCACTTGAGACCAGGAGTTTGAAACCAACCTGACCAACATCAGGAGACCCTGTCTCTATGAAAGAAAAATACAAAAATTAGCCAGGTGTAGGGGCCACACCTGTAGCTACTCAGGAAACTGAGATGGGAGGATCACTTGAGCCCTGGAGTTTGAGGCTGCAATGAGCCATGATCGTGCCACTGTACTGCAGCCTTGGTGACAGAGCAAGACCTTGTCAAAAAGAAAAGAAGAATAAAAATGACAACAAGAAAAATACCACTTAGGCTCAATGTGGAACATTCCCTTCATCCCCCTTCTCCCCACGTGCCCTTCACAACCACCATTAGTATAGTTGTAATATATTAGAGTGTGTTTGCTTGTGGACACCAGAAAGTTAGAGGGATACTTATAATGGGGATGTACAAAGTTTGTTTCTATGTTACATTGTCTACTATTTTTTCAAGTGAAAATATTTATCGAAATTATTTATTAAAAGTTTTCTCCCAAATGATTTGAAGTCACCACTTGGCATCAATAAAAATGAACATGACTCAATTGTCTATATATGTCAGTCTCCAAATATTATTAGATGTTTTATTTCTGTTTCTTCCTACCAATAATTTATGAAACCAATGGCAATACCCAAAACTAATTTAACAAAAATCAAAATCATCAAAACACAAGAATAAAGAAGTATGGAAAGAAAGAGGTGGGAGGAGGAGGGAGAGAGGGAGGGAAGAAAGAAAGAAACTACAGATAATAACAGACTAATAGAGAAAATTTAATTGTGTATGTTTAATATTCTGAAAATAGTTATTGTTTAATGAAAACTTGAAGTAGCAAAAACAATTGTGTCTTTCCAATTAAGAAAGAGGAAATAAACATGGGAAAACTCTTCCCTTTAGACGAAACAGATATTAAAACAGCTGATAGTCACAGTGGAAGAGAAGGGAGTAGATAGATGGTGTAGGACTACACATGTTCCCCTAACTCTTTGAATTCTGTTACTTCATTCTTCGCTACTCACTGAAATGATGTATGCTGGGACAACAAAGACAGTTGCCAGTCACCATTCCAGGACACCTGCATATAACATCTATTTTCTTACTATGAAAAAAAAAAAAGGAAGAGAAAAAAATTCACTGGGAAGCAAAATATGTGAAGACCAATATATATCTTTGAAACTTCTAATTAATAATATATTTTTTTTCTTGGGTATAGATCCCTTTAACCTAAATAATTTGGCATAGAATCTACAACATAGTTGGTATTCAATCAATATTTGCTAAATATACGAATGAACAAAAATATATTACATAGCCAATATCGTTAAATTAAGTACGTCAAGGTTATTATTTCTCTTCCAACGATTTAAGCATGTCTCCTGCTACAGCATTTTCAGTTTGCATTGCTTACACTTTAATTCCACTCACTAAGAGCTGAATTTAACATCTTAAAAAGAAACTGAATTGGCACACAAAGCAAACGTGTATTGGGAACCTACTATATATTAGGCTCTGCGCTTGCAGATGATTGGTCACTGCAAGGGGAATTAAGACAAGGTCCTGCCCTCAAGTCTCAAGTTTGTTTCTCCTTCCAGCTCTGGATGATATAAAACACTGGGCTAAGTAGTGGGGGAGCTAGGCCTCATAGCAAATGCCCTTTCTGTGGAAATGTCCTTGGCTGTCTGGCCGTGACACAGGAGACCTAAAGCCAAACCATGGGGGACAGCAGGAACAACTGAAGGAGCACCAAGTCAGATGAGGAATGAAGCAAGTCAAATGGAAGGGAGGAATGGGAAATGACAGGGCTGAAGACTGCACTGAGTATGAGGTTTATCATCACCCTGCTCTCAGGGCTCCCACATGTTCCAATGGCAACTCACAGTCGATGAAATGTCAGACCAGTTCTGAACGGGTCAGTGCAGGTCCTTCAAAAAATGATTCTTCTGGCCAGGCACCGTGGCTCACGCTTGTAATCGCAGCACTTTGGGAGACTGAGGTGGGTGGATCACCTGAGGTTAGGAGTTCGAAACCAGCCTGGCCAACAATGGTGGAACCCCATCTCTACTAAGAATACAAAATTTAGCCAGGCATGGTGCTGTGTACCTGTAATCCCAGCTACTCGGGAGGCTGAGGCAGGAGAATCGCTTGAACCCAGGAGTTGGAGGTTGCAGAAAGCCAAGACTGTGCCATTGCACTCCAGCCTGGGTGACAGAGTGAGACTCTGTCTCAAAAAAAAAAAAAAAAGATTCTTCCAAGAATCTTCCAAGAAACTTGAGTAGTATTCCAATGTGTATTTGTTTATCCATTTACCAATAAACAGTTCCTATATTTTTACCATTATGAATAAAGCTACTATAAACATTTGTGAACAGCTTTTTATGTAGACATATACCTTCATTTCTCTTGGGTAACTATCTATTTAGAATTGGGATTGCTAGGTCCTGTGATAAGTTTACGTTTAACTTTTAATGATCCCTGTCAAACTATTTTCCAAAGTAGTTATACCATTTTGGATTCCCACCAGCAATGCATGTGAGCTCCAATTGCTCTGCACCCTCACCAGCATTTGGTATCGTCAGTTGCTTTTCTCTTTTTAAAAATTTGCTAGGTAGCTGTATGTCATTGTGGTTTTAATTTGCATTTTCTTGATGACTAATAACATTGAGCATCTTTTCATGTGCTTATTTGCTATTCATAATTCACCTTTGATGAAGTGCCTGTTCAGATATTTTAGTCAGTTGTTTTTTGTTTTGTTTTGCTTATTTATTTATTTAGAGAGAGTATCTTGTCCTGTCACCCAGGATGGGTTGCAGTGGTACAGTCATAGCTCATTGCAACCTCGAGTTCCTGGGCTCAAATGATCCCCCGACTTCAGCCTTCTGAGTAACTAGAACCACAGGTGCACACCACCATGTCCAGCTAATTTTTGTATTTTTTGTAAAGATGGGGTCTTACTATTTGCCCAGGGCTGGTCTCAAACTACTGGCCTCAAGCAATTCTCCCACTTCAGCCTCCCAAAACACTGGGATTACAAGCGTGAGCCACCACATCTATCACATCTATCCTTTTGCCCATGTCTTGAATTGGGCTGTCTGTTTTCTTATTATTGAATTATGAGATTATTCAAGGTTTCTGAATGATTATGAGAATTCAAGTTTTCTGGATGCAAATCGTTTATCAAGACTTTATGATAAAGGACTTGCATTCATAATTCTTGAAGAATTCTCAGTTTTGCAAATATTTTCTCCCAGTCTGTGAATTTTCTTTTCATTTTCCTAATGGTGTCTTTTAAAGAGTGGATGCTTTTAATTTTGATGAAGCCCAATTTATCATTTTTTCTTTTAAATTTCATGCTTTTTGTGTCCTGAGAAACCTTTGCCTATCCAAAGTCAAAAAGATTTTCTGCTTTGTTTTATCTAGTTTTATAATTTTAGATTTTTAAATTTAGGCTTATCATCCATTTCAAGTTAATTTTTGCATATGGTGTGAGGTATGGTTGAAGTTCTCTTTTATTGCATATGGTTGTTCAACTATTTCAGCACTATTTTTTGAAAAGACTATCATTTTTTTCTATCACATTGCCTTGGTGCCTTCGTTGAAAATCAATTGGCCATTGTCTGGGTCTATTTCTGTACTCTCTTTCTGTTCCATTAATCTATGTGTCTATCCTTTAATTAATACCACATTGTGTTGATTACTATGACTTTCATGTGATATAATTTTAAGTGGAAGAAAGCACAATACATAGTTTTTTAAATAACATGCTTACTATAAAAAATGTATATATATAGAAAAGACTGAAACTTGCAAAAATAAGATATGAGATTGTATGTGATAATGTTCTCTATTTTGAATAGAAGTTTCTTTTATCCCTAGGACTAGGCTCTGGCTCTACCAGGGAAAAATGGCAGGAAATAACTAGAATATTCTGCTTTCTCCAAAGTTTTTTTTTTTTTAGAATATATCTGTTTGAAGAAAGAAGCCTTACTTATAACTACTTCACTGACCCACATTCACCTAGCTTCACTGAATGTATGTTCTTCTTGCAGTCCTTGGAAAAGTCATTGCCCATTGATGGCAAACTGTCCAGGGGTTTTGTTATTTCTCAGAATGCCGGCAATGTAGAAATATGTGGGATATGACCAATCAGACATTTTCATACCAGTCCTGTTTTATGATAGTTCTTCATTTAGTCACACTCATTTGTTCGACATTTAATTAATTTAATAATTAAATCCAACATTAAATAATTAAATGTTGGATGAATGAATGAGTGACTGAATGAATAACTATTTTTACTATATACCAGTAACAATATTGAAATTGCAAGATGAGGAAGGCAAAATCTCTGTCTTCAAGGTGCTCATAGTCTAGTAAAGAAAAGAGGTTCACACAAACAATGGCTCCACCGGTATCACAGTGCTAGGGTGGGTACCTGTTTAAGGTAAAGTGGGGCATCACAGAAAAAATGGCCTGTTCTGCTCACTTCCTACTCCGTTATGACTAGTCAGTGACTTCCCCTCTTTCCCCAGATCTAAGATTGTCCTTCTTCAGTTTCAACTCACTTTCAGGAGATGACCTTCATGATGAAGTTAGAGGTCATCGGAATGGAACTCTCATCCTCATTGTCCTGCCGCCTAGAGAACAAACCTGCCAGCATCTGTACCCTCTCCTTCAGAGGGAAGTGTTCTCTTTCTAGCAAAGACGAATCCCTTCTCAGGGGAGAGATCCCACTCCTTCCAGCCATCCTAGGAGCCTTGTCCCACAGGCTATCCCCCTTCTCTCCTGGAACTCCAGCCTCTTCCTTTCTCCTCTGTGCTTAACTCTGCAATTCCATCACCTCTTAAAGAAGAACCCTTATCTGATTGTACATTCCTTATCTGCTACCACCTGATTGTCTGTCCTCTTTTATTCTAAACTTCTTAAAAAAGAAAGTCACCTGCACAATGTTCCACTTCCTTGTAATACTTTCATTCCTCATTCTGGCTCCTATGACCCAACCACATTTGCTCTTGCTAAGGTTGCCTATAAGTGCCATCATTGCTCAAGTTTGGAACACTCTGCAGTTCTCACCTCTTTACCTCTTATTGCAGTTCAACACTCTCACCCTCTTCTATATTCTTCCCTGGACTTCACTGATTCCAGGATTCTGGGTTTTCTCCACTTCTCTGAGCGTTCCCTCTCAATCCCCTTTGCTATCACCTCTCCCCTTCCTTGAGTCCTAAATGTCAGAGTTTTTCAGGTTCAGCCTTGAGTATCTTTTCTTCCTAGGCAATTTCTATGACTTTAGAAATTATAGTCCACCCCTATGACCCCTATGACTTTAAGTGCCATCTGAGACATCTTTTTGGATCTCCAAACCTACATGCTTAACTATTACCTGACATCTTTACTTGGTTGTTCCACAGGCACCTCAGATTTAACAATTTGAAAACCAAACATTTGATCTCCACTGCCCCCAGCCTATGCATTCCTTCAGGGGTCTTCATTTCAGGAAAGTATACAAAACATCGGTCCACATGCTCATATTAGAAACTTGGTAAATGTCCTTAACATTTTATCCAGACATTCATGTTCTCCAGTCCTATGAGCAATGCCTTGAAATTAAATGTTGACTCTACCCAAACCTCTCCCTCTCCATACCACATCATTTCTTGTATAGTCTCCTATTGGTCTTCCCTTTGCTATAGTCACCCATTTCAATCTAATCCCTACAGAGAAGTCAAAATCATCTTCTAAAATGTTAGCTATGACACATCATTTGCCATTTCAATGTCTTCCCCATCATACTTTAGATAAAATCTGTCCTCTGTAATGTAGACAATAAGGCCGGTCATGATTTGGATCTTGCCCACTTCTCCAGCCTCTTCTCACATTGCCTCACCTCAAGCACTATCCTGCTACAGGGCATTAGCACGTGCTCCTGAGAACCCTTCCTCCCCCATTCTTCACATCACTAAGCCCTGTTCATCTGTCAAGTCCCTGCTTAAATGTAATGTCACCAAGCAGACTTTTCTTATCCCCATCAATCTAAATTACCATCAATCTAAGTACATTAATATCATGAAAATATTAATTTCTGTTTAGTTGTTTAATATTCATATTCCCCATCAGATTATAAGCTCTTTTAAGGTGGAGATCATGTGTTTCTGGTTTGCCTATGCCTCTGGTGCCTAGCTTTGTGTCTAGTAAATAGTGGTTACATGGGTGTATTAGCTCCCTATTGCTGCTGTAACAAATGACCATAAACTTAGTGGCTTTTTCATTTTTTTTTTTTTTTTTTGAGATGGAGTCTTCCTCTGTTGCCCAGGCTGGAGTGAGTGGTGCAATCTCAGTTCACTGCAACCTCCACCTCCTGGTTCAAGTGATTCTCCTACCTCAGCCTCCCGAGTAGTTGGGATTACAGGCATGTGCCACCACACCCAGTTAATTTTTGTATTTTTAGTAGAGACAGGGTTTCACCATGTTGGCCAGGCCAGTCTCGAACTCCTGAACTCAGGTGATCTGCCCTCCTTGGCCTCCCAAAATTAGTGGCTTTAAACAACACGAATGTATTATCTGATAGTTCTGGGCATCAGAAGTCCTACATGAGTCTTACAGGGCAAAAATCAAGATGTCAGCACAGTTGGTTCCTTCTGGAGGCTCTAGAGGAGAATCTACTTTCTTGCATTTTCCAGCTACCAGAGCTGCATTCCTATCTCTTTCTCTGCCTTCAAACCCAGTAGTGTAGCATCTTCAAATCTCTCTGCTTCTGTCTTCACATCACCTTCTGTCTTACTCTTACTCTCTCTCTCTTTCCCCTCATCTCAAGATCCTTAACTCAGTCACATTTGCAAAGTCCTTTTGACCATGTAAAGCAACATATTCACAACTTCTGGATATTAGGAACTGATGATTCTTGGGGACCATTATTTAGCCTACCACAGTAATTGTTGAGTGAATTAATGAGTGAAGGGAGAGAGCCAGGAATGCTTCACAGGGGGAGAAATGTTTAAACTATAATATGAAAGATTAATAGGTATTTACCAGGCGGACAAACAAAGGTTGCATTCATTCTAGGAATAGGGAAGTACATGGACAAAGGGCTAGAAGTAAGAGAAAGCAGGTTTTGTTTGGAGAAGGAAGCAATAGTGTCTTCTTGTACTGAGAGTTTGAGAAAGGATTTGAAATAAGCAGACAAGTCAAGGCTGAGTTCTACATCACTGGAGGTGTAGAAGATTGTGTAAAGACTGTAGACATTACCTTTAGGTGAGTCAATGCTGAGTCATCTGCATGCTTATTACAATTCAGTCATTCAAGATTTAACAAGCAATCATTGAGCAGATTTTTTATGCCAAGAGATGGTTAGGTACCACCTAAAACAGATATCATTAAACCTAAACAGACCAAAATGGCAGCATAAGAGAGAAGGGATAAAATATTGACTGGCTGTTAGAACATTAGTTTGGCGGTGTCTTATGTACCAGCAAGGGTAACATGTGAAAGATCTTATAGAAGCTCTGTGTCTTTGTGGCATTCTTCTATGTTTTAAGATGTTTTTAAAATAAAAGTAATACAAATTAGAAAATGTAAGCATGCAAAACAAAGAAAATAAAGATACATTTCTACTATTCAGAGATAAACACAATGAATATTTTGGTATATCTACTTCTAGAATTTATTTAATATTATGTACATGTGAAACTTATTACGAAGTATTTATTACGAAATATTGAGATATGCTAAAAGAAATAGAGAAAAATATAATGAAAATCCAGGTACCCACTACCCAGCTTAAGAAATAAAACATTATCAATACAGTGAAGATTCCCTGTTTACACACATTTCTGAATTTCCATCTCTCTCTTTTTTTTGGAATAAAAAAATGTGTTACAAAAATAATACATACTTGAAAAACAATTCAAACAATACCGAAATAAAAGCACAATATCCCACCCAGCATACATAACAAACACAGAAGCCCTCTCCCCTCCAATCCCATTCCTGGGGGGTTATCATTGTGAACAGCTAGCATATATCCTTTCAGACTTTTACCTTTGCATACAAGAGTATATATAAAAACACATACAAATAAATACACATGGTTCTGTGTTTTACAAAAATGGAATCACATACATCTGTTATATATGATTCTTCAATTTCTTTCTTCATTCATACATTACACAGATTTCTAAAACACAAACCTGATTACATCACTCCTCTAAGAGCTTATTTCCCATAATATAAAAATCATACACATTAACATCAAATGCAAAGCTTGTGATGATATACTTCCTGCCCATCTTTCAGTCTCATCTCTAGCCATTCCAGCATTAAAGGACTGGAATATAAACCACCTTAAATCCTTCCTGGAACAAGGCAGTTACAAACAAACAAACTAGAAACACACTGCCATTTCTAGACTGTGGCCTTTCCCATTCATGTTACACTTTGCCTGGACTTTTCCATCTGGCAAACTTCTACTAATTCTAAAACAATCAGCTTAAAAATTATCTCCAGGAAGACTTCCTTGACTTTTCAGACATAATTACTCCTCTATTTCCCCTATACTTTACAGCTAGCTTCTTAATTGCACTTATCTCACAGTACTATAATGATTTATTAACATGTTTTGAATTCCACTTCCCCTCCCCCAACTCGATGGTGAGCTCTTTGGGTAAAAGGGATTTGTCTTATTTACCTTTGCATCCCAAGGATCTGACAGAGTGCTTATCGTGAAAAGGAGATGCTCAGTAACATATCTGTTGAGGGTTTTATGATTCTAGGAACATTTTCTGAGTACCTACTACGCACAGAACCGTATCCTAAGCATGAAAAGAAACACAAGACACAGTCTTTGCCCTAAGAAACTTACCATTTTCCTACCATTTCCCCTGGTGGGGAGGGACAGAAAACATTTAGATGGCAACATTTTCATTTCTGACATATAGGCTGTTTCAAAATTTACGGTAATTTGCCTCAAATCCATATAGGAACTAGGCATTGTATAATTAAATAAACAATAAAATAATGGGCGGTTTGTCACATAGGTTTAAGTGTAGCAGAGTCCACTAGAACCCAGTTCTCTGTCCCAGCAGGAGGGCTCTCATCTGTTCCAGCCTGTAAATTAGAAAAGTGAGATGATACCATGCTTGGAAATTTTCTTTTTTTTTGAGATGGAGTCTCACTCTTTCGCTCAGGCTGGAGCGCAGTGGCGTGATCTCCACTCACTGCAACCTCTGCCTCTCGGGTTCAAGCAATTCTCCTGCTTCAGCCTCCCGAGTATCTGGGGATTACAGGCGTGCACCACCACACCTGGCTAATTTTTGTATTTTTAGTAGAGATGAAGTTTCGACATGTTGGCCAAGCTGGTCTCGAACTGACCTCAGGTGATCCGCCCGCCTCGGCCTCCCAGAGTGCTGAGATTACAGGTGTGAGCCACCATGCCCAGCTGGAAATTTCCGATGCTGCTGAAGCTTGTGTCTTGGGTGTTCAACTTGGGATCAGGCTCCTCACAGCTCCCATAACTGATGTTGCTATCCTCCAAATCATGGGAAGCCTCCCCGCCGTCTCCCTCATGGGACATCATGCTTTCTTCATTTTCCATGCCCATCCTTGTGTTCTCCTGAAGCATGCTGAAGCATGAAGGGTTGTTTGGGTCTTATTCCACCATATCCCACATCAGAGTCACTTCCACTTTCACTCAGCTGGATAGCAGAGAAAGGATTGTCTCCTTCTTCATCACTCCCAGCATCTTCCTCATCATCTTCTCCTTCAGATATAAGCAAATCCTCATACAGGACACTGGCTTCAGGTTGTTGTACAGTTCCTTCCTCTTCATCTGCAAGATCACCATCTCCCCCTTCTGGGGCTGGAGGCTTAGGTTTCCCATCCTCCTCCTCATCATCATACCCTTCAACATCCACATCAGAGTCTTCCTCACCCAGCCTACCTTGGCCCTGGCACATCTGCTTTTCTGGAGTGGCAGTGGAAATATCCAAGACAAACATATTGCTCTCATCTTGAAATACAGAGGCATCTCGAGACATACTGAGGGATGTGTTGGTATCATACATATCAGGAGGCTGAGATGTGTAGGGCCCTGGGGTCATTGGGTCCAGGCTTTCTAATTCTGCTTCCTCCAAAGCTGCTTCTTTAGCTGTACAAATATCCTTCTCAAGTTGAGTCAAATGCTCATCATACTCAGTAATTGTCTGGTAACAGATGTTCACAATCTCCTGAGCAGTCTTAGTGTACTGACTCTCAGGTCCATTATACTTAACACTGTTGGCAAGAATAAGGTTTACATCATCTAGAAAACTCTCCCGACTCTGATACTTGTGCTTGGAGATGTTCTTACGTATGGTCTCTAAATCCACTGGATTGACAATCATTTTGTAATAATCTGGAACAAACTTCTTATTAACTGGGTGATGAAATGGCCAAGAATCTGGAACTGCCATCATTTTCTGGGTGACAATGTTGTCCAGAATGAAAGAAAATGCCACTTGGTCATCATCATCCAGCAAGGGGTTGATAGCTTTCTCTAAGCGAGCTAATTTGTCTTCTTTCTCTTTGAGTTTTTCATCACAGAGATCCAGCATGGATTGAGAGATCTGAGTCAATGAATGTTTTGGCCCATTGTAGGTTGCACTGTTTTTCACAATTAGCTCCAGATGCTCTCTGAACTCTTCCCGAGATGGGTAGAGGCATTTACGCACATTTTCACGGAGTGTTTGTAGGTCCATTGGCCGAGTGATGATTTTGTAGTAGTCCTTTACAAACTTTGCATTGACTGGAGTGTGGAAAGGGTGTGTATTTGGAAGATCTCTCATGTCATTGACGATAGACTCCAGGATGGATGACAGCGTCACCATAGGGTCTGTGCGGCGTCGGTGGATGGACTTATGAGGTATATTCAAATAGTCACAATGAACAGTGGTTCCAACTCGCCGTTTCTTCTTTGGAGGAAGCTGCTGTTTAGGAAACTTGAGAACCAGAGATTTTCTGCGAACCTCATCCACATTCTCAATTAGCTGTTTCCCCAAGACAATTTTGGTCCCTTCAACCTTGATAAGTTCTTCATTATCATTATGAATGACTGTCTTTTCCAACTCCTCCTCCTGCTCTTCTGTCATGGCAACAGGTTTGGAAGGTGGCACATTTGTTTGATAATAGAGGGGGCAGAATTTGTTAGTCCTCATATGTCCAATGGCACCACATGCCCCACATTTCAGTTTTAGGTCAGGACGCTCCTTCACTTTCTTGGGCTTCTTCTCAGGAGGACCCTTAAGCTTCTCCTTTTCCTGGCTCCGCTTAAGCCGCCTCAGTTGCTCTTGAATCCTCCGCCGTTCTTTCCGCATCTCTTCCCGATGTTTTTCATCAAAAAGGGCAAATTTTTGAATGAATTTCTCATCTTTTGTAGTCCGTATGCGCACATAGGCATCAATGACAGCTGGTTTTCGGACTGTCTCACAGCGAACATACTCTTTCCCCTCTTCATCTCGAAATGTGCGATAAATCTTGAGACAGTGTCCAGTGGCAGAAGAGTTAAGGCTAGTCATGGAAGCTGTGTCATCATCTCTGTGATTGTTTCCTGATGCTGCTGAGCCTGCTACCAGTAGCATTCGCCGTAGTTCCTTCCGCTCCTGCTCCTCCCATTCATGTGACAGCTGAGAGCTGGTTTTCTTGTTCTGCAACATGTTCTCAATGTTCTTTCCCATTTCTTCAAAGTCACTATCTTCAGCTGAGCTGCTGTCTGTGTCAGTTGATAAGACCTCAGTTGATGACAGAACCTTGTTCTGTAGGTCAAAGATACGCTGACATTCCTCTTTGTAATGCTCTTGATGCTCAGCCACAGAAAACCTTGATCCACGGGCAAATTTACTCATGGGCCCCTCTCCAGAATGAGCCTGTTCTGTTGACATTGTGCGCACCACATCAATCACTTCCCAGCGGGACAACTTTTTAATCTCTTCCTCAGGCACACCAAATTTACGTAGAAGTTGCTTGGCATTTTTCAGGGAAAGGCGACGAAGGTCTGCATCTGTTCCTGTCACTGTCTTCTTCACTGCCTGTGGCTCTTTATCATCCTTCTGCTGTGTTGGTTTATTTGGAATCTTCACATAGGAGAATCCTTCACCACACCCTGTGGGATCTGCCACCCCAGTCACCTCTAGGAGACACTTGCCCTTCATGGCAGCAATGAAGGCCCTTGTGGTGTTCCAAGGAGCAGCGTGAACTTCATCATCAATCTTCAACTGGAAATCTTCCTCATTTTCTTCTTCTGGGGCAAAAAAGGATTTCTCACCATAGCCAGCATCCTTCAGTCGTTGCTTTGCAGCTATCATGCTATAATAAGCACAGCACTGCTCTGGTGACACCTTAGCTCTGATCTCTTCTTCCGTTGGTAAACGAAAATCAGACTTAAGCACCCACCAGTTTGAATCCATCCCTGTGCGTTTGAAGTCAGCACAGAGCTTTAGCCTCTTCCGGATGCTGCTTTCTGAATGGGAAGGAAAGGCTTTTTTTATATCTTCCATTCGTATCCTCCGTGGCCGATCTTTACTCTTCCAGAAAAGGCGGTAAATAAAAACCTGTAGAAAGTCTCGAATATGCATATTGGCCCTTCTGGAGTTAGGCCCAGGAACTTCAAACAAGGGACACTGCTGGCCAACCACAAAAATATCCACTAATTCCCGAATATAGTAACCCTGTCTTGTCCGAATGATCAGAAAATCAGTTTCTGGCATCTTATGAAGATACACTGGAGCACGAAAAAGGTTGTTCTCAAGTGCCTGCAGTAATTGGCCAGGATGGAGAGAGCCCAAGAAAGGAGATGTATGGCAGTAAACAGTTTCCCCATATTTACAATCTGGTGCTCCAGGATCTTTGCCAGGTTTCCGTTTATAATAGTTCTTTATCTTGGTTGCCATGCCAACCTGCATCATTAAGGGTCCATTTTCCTCACTATATTCTGCAAGAATAAGATCTCCATCTTTGCCTGTGAGATCCTGAGGTGTGCGCATAAAAAACAACTCTCCACCACCTGAGGCTTGCCTCTCTCGTTCTCTCATCTTGGTCTTTTTTTTGATGTGCTTTAGCAAAGGTTGGACTGAATGGGGACCTGGCTGAGAGAGTGCACCAAATGAGTACTTTTTCAGAGGTGGGCGATGGAACTGCCGGATTTTGATGGGCCCCATGTGGGTGGGAAAGAAGGGCTGCCATAATTCCATAGCAGGAATTGAATGCTGGATAATATTCCCTCCAAAGGTGCCCCGAAGACCCTGTTGCTTGGGGAAATAATACTCATCATTGGAGAGATTCCATGGATCTTTCACTTCCGGCTGAGACATGTTCTGCTGTGGTTCCTCCCTGATGACACCTGTTTTGCCCAAGAGAATTCGACTCTTCTTCAGAGATGATTCCTTCTTACTCTCCTTGGAGGGGGAGTTAGAGGTGGCCTCTTCCTTCTCATCAGGAATTTCCAAAATGAGGTTCTCATCATTGGGATCAAGTGCCAAAACAGGAGGTTCCAACAGCCGGGGCATGGCCTGAGCATCCCAAATGATATTGTCCTCCCAGCGTCCATACACCAGATCCTCATTGTCAATGGGAAAAATGGAGTACCAAGGTTTGTCATCATCCAGAGTGGGTGCAAAACCTTGCTGAACATTGTAAGCCACTACATTCCTAGTCTTAATAGAAGGAAGCCAGCCTGCCAGGCTTGCACCCTGAGGTTTTGTCCCTTTGTGTTTGACATCCTCCCCATCCCAGATGATAGAATCCTCCCAATGCAGCTGTGTCACCATCAGGAAGTTTTCGTCAGCCAGAAGATCAGTGCCATTGCTTTCCTCAAGTTTCCTAAATTCCTCCATCATTCTAGATTTTATCACAGGTTCATGTTGTGTCTTTCTCAGTTTGAAGCCATAGTCAAACCCACTGCCATCTTCGGAGACACCCAGCATATCATACCACAGTCGGGCAGGCCCATAACGCCACTCAGCCACTCTTGGTTTGGTATCTGTCACTTTATCTACATCTCCAGTTGATTGGGAAAATTTGGACTCCACAGGAACCATCATCGTGATTTCATCATCAGCGAGACACTGCTCTGGGGGTGGTGGTGGAGCGTAGTCATAGTTCCACAAAGACTTCTGGCTGACTTCTGATTCTACTGAGCATTCCACCTCCTGGATCTGCTCTTCCTGTATCAGCTCACGATGCTTCTTCCTCTTTCTCCGAGCACTCCGCCAAACAGATGGGACATTCTTCCCTGGTCCAAAAAGATGTAGGAAGCGTAACACTTTTCCAGGTCGAAATTCTGGAAAAAGTTCTGTGACACTTGGCAACAGCTTGGTGGCATCATGCTGCATAATCCCAGCCAATGGAAGGGTCAGCTTTCCATCCTCAGATTCTGCCTGTGTTGCTTCCTGAGGTCCCATCTCAGATTCTGAATCAGAGTAACTACTGAAATCCACTTTCTCTGAGGCCAAAAAGGAAGGGGCAATGATGGAGGGCAAGATGATGTCTTCTCCACTTTCAGACACACAGGTAATAGCATCTTGGTCCTTATCCTTCTTCATTGGTCCCGGGGGTGGAGGTGGAGGAGGCATCAACTTGCAATCAATGTCTTCACAATCAGCATCATAGTCATCTTCATAATCCGAGTGGTAAAGGGGCTGCAAGCTCCCCATCGTCTGCTGGTGTCTTCGGCTTTCATCTTCTGCCACCTCATTGATGTCTGAATAGTCTACAGCATCTTCTGTACTCCTAATCCACCCTTCATCATTTACCAAGGCACCGCCAGTCCCGGTCAATTCTTCATTTGCCGTGAGTTCAGTGATTAGGTTGCCCAGCCCCAAAGCCCCTAAGCCTGCCAAGTGCTTCTTACACTCATCATCCAAGACGCTTTCCCCCTCCAGCTGCCCTGTTCCACTGATGTTGCCAAAAAGGATACCCGCTAAAGTAAACGGGCCACCTCCAGATGAATCTTCCTCGCTGTCTGAGTCTGACATGATGGCGGCAGTGACGGTAGCTGCTGCCCTCAGCAGCAAATCGCAGCCGGGTCCCATAAACCGGAAATAAAACAACAGTCGCCCGGAAGTGATCTACTTAGCTCCCTTACCCTACCAGCGTCTACCGGAAGCTGAATAAAGGCGGGGGGAGAGGGCAAAGGGGCGGGGGGAAAAAACCCGGAAAACTTTTTTTTTTTTTTTTTTTTGAGACGGAGTCTCGCAACGTCGCCCAGGCTGGAGTGCAGTGGCGCGATCTTGGCTCACTGCAAGCTCTGCCTCCCGGGTTCATGCCATTCTCCTGCCTCAGCCTCCTGAGTAGCTGGGACTACAGGCGCTCGCCACCACGCCTGGCTAATTTTTTTTTTTTTTTTTTTTGTATTTTCAGTAGAGACGGGGTTTCACCATGTTAGCCTCTCGATCTCCTGACCTCGTGAACCGCCTGCCTCGGCCTCCCAAAGTGCTGGGATTACAGGCGTAAGCCACCGCGCCCAGCCTGTTTGCTGGTTTTTGAGACAAAGTCTTGCACTGTCGCCCCAGGCTGGAGTGCAGTGGCACAATCTCGGCTCACTGAAACCTCCGCCTCAGGAGTTCAAGAGATTCTCCTGCCTCAGCCTCCACAGTAGCTGGGATTACAGGCATGAGCCACCATGCCTGGCTAATTTTTTGTATTTTTAGTGGAGACAAGATTTCACCATATTGGCCAGGCTAGTCTTAAACTCCTGACCTCAGATGGTCAGCCCGTCTCTGTCTCCCAAAGTGCTGGGATTACAGGCGTGAGCCACTGCATCCAGCCTCCGTAAATCTCTTTATACATGAACTGCATATGTATGCTTCTCCAAATAATCTATAGCATTGTCATGCTTTACAATTTTGTATAAAAGGCATCTTACTGTGTGTACTCGTTTTTTTTTCCCCCTTCCTTTTTTTTTAAGAGATGGGATCTCACTATGTTAGACAAGCTGGTCTTAAACTCCTCCTGGCCTCAAGCAGTCCTCCCACTTTGGCCTCCCAAAGTGCTGGGATTACAGGCAAGAGCCACCACACCCGACCTTACTGTATGTACTCTTAGCCAGGATGTTTTCTGGATAAAATTTATGTTTATGATATTCAACTATGTTGATGCATTCAATTCTATTTTTATAGCTCTATAGTGTTCTACAGTATGGTTATGCTACAATTTATCTATGTTCCTATGTTTGTTCATTTAAATTGTTCCCAAATTGTTCCTCTTATAAATAATGTATATGATTCCTTGAGCATATGTAGGACACATTCTCCAGGGTATACATCTAGGAGTGGAATTACTAGATTTTACAATATATGCTTTTTCAACTACACTTGCTATTACTAAATTGTTCTCCAGAGTAGTTGTACCATTTTACATACCTAACAGCAGTGTATAAAAGTTCTCACCTCTCCACATCCATTCTAACACTTAGCATTGTCATTTGTTAATTTTTGTTCATTTCTAATAAATGTATAATGATAATGTGGTTTTAATTTGTATTTTTCTGATTGCTACTGAAGGCTAACTTTTCATACACTTATTGACCAACTGTTTTTCCTCTTCTGTCAATTGCCTTTTCATATATTTTTATCTAATTTTTATAGTATTTTTAGGTTATCTGTCTTTTCTTTAATGTATAACAGTTCTTCATATATTATGGATTTGCTTGCAAATAACTTCCCTAGTCTGTGACATGTCTTTTAATCTATTTTAATGGTGTCTTTGATTAATATATATTTTAAAATTTCAATCTTCTCTTATCAAATTTTTCCTTTATGCTTTTTTTTTTTTTTTTTTTGAGACAGTCTTGCTCTGTTGCCCAGGCTGGAGTGCAGTGGCGCGATCTCGGCTCACTGCAACCTCTGTCTCCAGGTTCAAGTGATTCTTCTGCCTCAGCCTCCCCAAGTAGCTGGGACTAGTCTAGTCAACTGTCTTAATGATTTTCACAATTTGATTGCAGATTATCTTGGGTGGTTGTTTATGTAATCCTCTATAAGTAATCATATTTAAAGTGTTATTATTTATCATTCTATTTTTAAATACTATCAATTGTGTATGCATGTTTTTATCTCTTCCTTTTAGATAACCAATAGTATTTACTTTTCCACCTTGCTTTTCTTGCTTAAAAATATATCTTGGAGATTACTCCGTAGTAGATTATAAAGAGATTCCTTCTTATTTTTGATAACTGTAGAGTTATCACTTGGGTGAGTATACCAGCCACCCATTGACAGGTATTTGAGTTGTTTCCAGGCTTTGCTATTTCACACAGTGCTGCAGTGAAAAGTCTTATGTATGCATCCTTTTTTTTTTTTTTTTTTTTTTTTTGGTCAGCACATCTTTGGGATAGATTCCTGCAAGAGGGACTAGTGGGTCAAAGAGTAAATGCAGATATTATTTCATCGGTATTTGCCAAATTCTATTCCTTAGTTGTTGAACCATTTTTCATTCCTAACAGCAATGAATGAGAGGGACAGTTTCCCCAAGCCTCAACAACATAGCATGTTGTCAAATTTTTGAATTTTTGCTGATCTCATAGGTATAAGACAGTATCTCGCTGTAGTTTTAATTTCATTTATCTTATCATGGATGACATGGAGTATCTTTTCAACCAAGGGGCATTTGCATTTATTTTTCCTGTGTATTTGTTCATATCTCTTATTCATTTTTCTAAGGTTGTTAGTCCTTTCTCCTCTTTTTAAATAAGATTTTAATATGTTAGGGATATTTACCCTTTCTATAATATAAATTGAAAGTATTTTGCCAGTTCATCACTTATTTTTTCATATCACTGTATATTTTACCTTTCTTATTAAAATATTTGTTCTCTGGACAAAGAAGTCTATGTTGGTAGTTTTTTATTTCTTTCAATATCATGAAGTTATCTTTCCATTGACCTCTGGTTTTCACTTGTACTGGCTTTTCGCATCAGCTGTTGATCAGATTGGTGCTTTTTTGTTGGTAATCTGTCCTTTTCCTTTTGTTATATTTAAGATTTTCTCCTTGCATTTCATTTTCTACAGTTTCACTACATGTTTCTGGAGGCAGATTTCTTTTCTTTCTTTTTTTTCTTTCTTTTCTTTTTTTTTTTTAGACAGAGTCTCACTCTGTCACCCAGGCTGGAGTGCAGTGGTACAATCTTGGCTCACTGCAACTTTCACCCACGGGGTTCAAGCAGTTCTCCTGCCTCAGCCTCCCTAGTAGCTGGGACCACAGGCATGTGCCACCATGCCAGGCTGGTCTCGAATTCCTGACCTCAAGTACTCTGTCCACCTCGGCCTCCCAAAGTGCAGGGATTACAGGCATGAGCCACTGTGCCTGGCCTGGAGGCAAATTTCTCTTTTTATTCTTTTAGCTTCATTTGACCCTTTAGGCTTATTAAATAGTAAAATTGAATGTCTTTCATTAGTTCTCTGAAATTCTTTGACATTATCTCTTAAAATATTGCCCCTGCTCCATTTTATCTTTTTCTTTTTATACTCCAGTTATGTGAATGTTAGACCTTACTTTATCCTCTATGTTTCTTAGTCAATATTCTGTACTTTCCCTTTTAAAAATTTTCTTTAGGTTTCATTCTGTATATTTTTCTCTGACCCAGCTTCCAGTTTACAATTTTTTTCTTCAATTTTATGTAATCCTCTGTTAAACCCATCCATTCAGCTCTTCATTTTACCTATTGTATTTTTCAATTTTATAATTTCTAGTTGGTTCTTTTTTAGTTTTACAAGGTCACCTCTTATGGTTTCTATGACTGCACTGATATTTTTAAACAAAGCATTTATATCCATGAGCATATTAGTACTGTTGTTTTACAACATCCGTCTGATAATTCTGGTATTTGGACTCTTGTAGCTCTTGTTTTTGTTGTCCACTGTTTTCCTTAGTTCTGGCTTGATTTGTCTTGAGTCTCATTTTGCATTATAGTCTTTCATAGCTTGGTAAAAAAATTAAAATTATATTTATTGATAGTTTGAGACCCAGGATGGTGTTATTTTCCTTCACAAAGGATTTTACTTTTTTTCACCTTTAAGACACCTGAGTATATTAGCAGTCTGGAACCAATATTTGAGGGTTTGGCAGGCTAGAGTAAAATCCATACCCCATGCTTCCAGGTTGCAGTCTTTGTCTCAAGCCAGAGCAAAAGATACTATATTAGGGCCTCTGTCTTTGAGGGAGATGAACACCAGTTCCTAAACTTGCATGCATCTGAGTAATCAAAAGCTTAGCTCTGTGTCTGCTGCTTCCAGTCCATTGCCAAAAAGCCTCAAAGCCAAAATGGCAGGCCTTGTGGTTCCAGGATACACAGTGGGTGATTTCCCAAGATCTCAGTGAAGCTCTGCCTCAGCTTCCTTTTAACTATCAGCAAATCCTCCTTTCCAAAGAGATGTTGCTTCACCTCTTTGAGCTCTAATTGTTGTCTTAATTCCTTACTATCTTGTTAGATTCTAATGTTTGTAAGAATGTGTGTGTCTGTGTTGTGTGTTTTGTTCCACTTTTAAAATTGTCTTCAAGTGGGAGATTTGATTGAAATCATCTGCTCTGCTAGCCCTGGAATCTGGAATATGGGCTAATATCTTCATGGGGGAGACCAAAAATAAATAAACAAGTAAATACATATTATGTCAGGTGGTGATAAGTGCTATTGCGAAAACTAAGGCAGAATAAGGGAGATAGGAATGCCATGGGTGAGGGAAAAAGTTGTCAGGGAAGATCCTTCTGAAATTATGACATTTGAGTGAATAGCTATGAAAAGTGAGAGAAGTAATTGTTCTATGTAACTTTGGGGGCAGTGTGTGTGCAAGAGGGTAGGTGGCAAGAGATAAAATGATGAGGTGAGGGGGTAGCTGAGGGCAAAATTATATAGGGCCTTGCAGGTCATTACTGTTTCAGAATTTTACTGTGAGTGAAAGAAGGAGCCATTAAAAGTTTTGAGCAAAAGAATGACTTGATCTTACCTGCATTTGAAATAGATAACTCTGGCCTCTATGTTGAAAACTGATTGTAATGAGGTAAAAGAAGAAGTGGGTCCAGCTGGGAAGTTATTAAAATAATTCTGGTGAGAGAGTGAGATACGACGGAAGCATGGACCAAGATAGTAGCAACAGAGGTGGTGAAAGTGTTCAGATTTTTAATACATAGTATTTTGAAGGTAAAGTCAACAGGATTTACTGATGAACTGGATATGTGGTGTCAGAGAAAGACAGGAGATAAGGTTTTAGCCTGGGCAACTAGACGGACAGAGAAACCATTTCCTGAGATGTAGAAGACTATAAAGAGAAGACAACAGCAGCGACATGGGGGATGTTAGTGGAGAGTCAGGAGTTTGATTTTGGACAGGTTAATTTTAAGGTTCCCTATTAGATAGATTTCAAGTGGAGATTTCAGTAGAGGCCGAGTACAAGTCTACAAGTTAGGAAAATAGGTCAGGGCTAGAATTATAAATTTGAGGCTCATTGGTATATAAATGCTTTCAAAGCTTAGGGACTGTGAATGGTGTTACCTAAGGAGTAAGTAAAGACAAAGAAATAAAAAGATTTTAGGGCTAAACTCTGCAGTGTTCTAATACTCAGCAATCAGTAGATAAGAAGGACCTGAACAGCCAGTGGCATAGAAGGAGAACGAAGAGAAAGTGATGCTTCAAGCCAAGTGAAGAAAGTGATTAAAAAATGAAGCGTGGTCTGACCGGGGGCAGTGGCTCACGCCTGTAATCCCAGCACTTTGGGAGGCCAAGGCGGGCAGATCACGAGGTCAAGAGATTAAGACCATCCTGGCTACAGTGAAACCCTGTCTCTACTAAAAATACAAAAAAAAAATTAGCCGGGCGTGGTGGCAGGCACCTGTAGTCCCAGCTACTTGGGAGGCTGAGGCAGGAGAATGGTGTGAACCCAGGAGGCGGAGCTTTCAGTGAGCCGAGATCGTGCCACTGCACTCCAGCCTGGGCGACAGTGCGAGAGACTCCATCTCAAAGAAAAGGGAAGGGAAGGGGAGGGGACAGGACGGGAGGGGAGGGGAGGGGAGAGGGTGTTGTCAACCAACAGTTGCTGAAAGTGCAAGTAAAGCCATGGATTGAGCAATAGTGAGGCCAAATTTTAGAAAAGTAAATCTAAGGAATAAACAGCATTCGAAAACATTGGCATTAAAATGACATTTGTTCTTTTGAGTAAAATTTAAGAAAAAGAATTCTAATGGGACCCTCTGGGCAACAGCAAATAACAGCCTTCTTTGGTATCAACTTGGTAGACAGAAGTATCTCCCCACCCCTGCCGTGAAAAATGCTCAACAGTTTGTCACTTTATTTGCAGTATTATTTCTTTAGTCTCAGAAATAGCTTTGTACCCTTTGACTTCTAGATTATTTTTTATTTTTCATTTTTTCATATTTCATCAAATACTTTCATATATGATGATATGGTGGCAGGTGGGTATTAGGTAACTTTTGAGCTCTTTTACAAAACAAAAGAAACATTTGGAATCTTCAAAGAATACAAACAAGCTTGCATGTCTACAAATTCTGAAACATTTTCCCAAATAATAACACATTAATAAAACCTTAAGTACTTTAATTATTTCTAAATTTTATATATATATATCCAATTAGTTCTTTCAGTCTTTGTTTTAAACATAATTTATTTTCTCCACAGAAAACATTTATTTTTTAGTTATCATACAGAATGGGAAATTCAATTTTCTTTCATCAAAATGATTTCCTGATGTCGTTCAATTTAAAAATTTTAATGTGACATTAAATATGTTTAAACTACTTAGGATAGTTAAAATTAGAAATTGTTTCATTTTTATTTTTTATTTTTTTAAATAAGAAGAAGCATTTTATGGTGTGAATATTTTTGAGTGCATTCATATGAACATAGAAAAAATGTAAACATTAAATTGCCATTTCTTGTTTTGAGGAAGGAATGATAGTGGGAATGAGAGTCATGGGAAAGGAGAACATTGTTGGTTTTTCTTTTTTATAACTTTTATTTTAGGTTTTGGGGTACATGTGAAGGTTTGTTATATAGGTAAACATGTCACAGGGGTTTGTTGTACAAATAATTTCATCACCCATGTATTAAGCTATTACCCAATAGTTATTTTTTCTGCTCTTCTCCCTCCTCCCACCCTTCACTCTCAGGTAGACTACAGTGTACAGCATCTGTTGTTCCCTTCTTTGTGTTCATAAATTCTCATCGTTTAGCTACCACTTGTAAGTGAGAACATGCAGTATTTGGTTTTCTGTTGCTGCATTAGTTTCCTAAGGATAATAGCCTCTGGCTCCATCCATGTTCCTGCAAAAAACATGATCTTGTTCTTTTCTATGGCAGCATAGTATTTCATGGTGTATATGTACCGCATTTTCTTTATTCAATCTGTCATTGATGGGCATTTAGATTGATTCCATGTCTTTGTTATTGTGCATATTCCTGCAATGAACATTCATGTGCATGTGTCTTTATAGTAGAACGATTTATATTTCTTTGGGTACATACCCAGTAATGGGATAGCTGGGTCGAATGGTAGTTCTGCTGTTAGCTCTTTGAGGAATCACCACACTGCTTTCCACAATTTAAACTCCCACCAACAGTGTATAAGTGTTCCCTTTTCTCTGCAACCTTGCCAGCGTGTTATTTTTTGACTTTTTATTATAGCCATTCTGACTGGTGTGAGATGCTATTTCATTGTGGTTTTAATGAGCATTTCTCTAATGAATGGTGATATTGAGCTTTTTTCATATGCTTGCTGGCTGCATGTATGTCTTCTTTTGAAAAGTGTCTGTTCATATCTTTTGCCCACTTTTTAATGGGGTTGTTTGTTTTTCTCTTGTAAATTTGTTTAAGTTTCTTATAGATGATGAATAGTAGACTTTTGTCACATGCATAGTTTGCAGATATTTTCTGCCATTCTGTAGATTGTGTGTTTACTCTGTGGATAGTTTCTCTTACTGTGCAGAAGCTCTTAATTAGATCCCATTTGTCAATTTTTACTTTAGTTGTGTTTGCTTTTGGTGTCTTTGTCATGAAATCTTTGCCAGTTCCTATGTCCAGGATGGTATTGCCTAGGTTGTCTTCTAGGGTTTTTACAGTTTTGGGTTTTACATTTAAGTCTTTAATCCATTTTCGGTTGATTTTCCATGAAGCAAAATAATACTTGCTTCATGGGATCATTACGATTTTATAGGGCCAAGCATTGAGTAGGTGCTGAATAAAAGAAAAGTATTCATCATCACCTCGTTATCATCATCATTGTTCAATGATCTCCAAAATAAAGTAGTTAAAAAAGATAAGCTAGGGTAAGCACTATCATTACCAAAGGTTAGGATTTGGTTTTACAGGAAATATATTTATTTATATTAAGAGTTTAACAATAAAACCCACGAACGGGAAAAGGAGAGAAGATTCATTGCATTCCCTGTACTGGATAACAGGTATTTTACACACATCTTTTAGTTAAACCTGACAAACCTTTCTTTAGTTAAATCCCAGAAAGGAGGTAGTATATGCCCATTTTATAGATGGAAATTGAATCTCAGAAGGACTAAGTGATTTGGCCAAGATCACATAGCTGTTAACTGGTAGAAGTGAATCAGCTTCACTTCTTTTGACTCCAAATTTCATACTAAACTTCAAACTTACAGTCACTTTGGAGGCTATTGAAATTGGACCACCCACTCTCATCTAGTCTAGATCTAAATCCAAAGCTTGTGGGTGGCATAGGCTTTCACAGCCCTCAGGTTTTCTTGTTTGGTTGGTTGGCTGGTTTTTGGAGATGGAGTCTTGCTCTGTTGCCTAGGCTGGACTGGAGTGCAGTAGCTCAATATAGGCTCACTGCAACTTCCGCCTCCCAGGTTCAAGCAATTCTCCTGCCTCAGCCTCCCAAGTAGCTGGGACTACAGGCGCCCACCACCATGCCTGGCTAATTTTTTTTTTTTTTTTTTTGTATTTAGTAGAGCCAGGGTTTCACCATGTTGCCCAGGCTGGTCTCAAACTCCTGAGCTCAGGGTATCCTCCTGCCTTGGTCTCCCAAAGTGCTGGGATTACAGGCATAAGCCACCATGCCTGGCTGTAGCCCTCAGCTTTTATTCACTCTTTCATCCACATCCTAACCACACCAAAGGAACCCCATAATTTGGAGGGCTAGTGACCACTCCTGCTGCCTGCACAGAGCTCAGCTGTGCCAGCCCTTCTCTGCATGGAGTTGGAACATTCCTTTCCCTGGACAGTTCCCTTCCTTAGCTGGCAAATTAGATGGAGCTGGGCCTGGGCCGACTGTACCTCCTGTGTTCCCACGGATGCAGTCACGCTCATTTCCAGTCAACCTTGGGTTGAAGAAGTTGCCTGACTCAGCGAGTCTGGCATTTCCTCCTACACAGTTCTTTCCAGCTTGTTGGCAATGGTATCCAGGAGTGGCTGGAGAATTCTGATAACAGCTTACTGGTTGGATTCCAGGGGAGTAGCTCTGGTTCTGCTGAAGACTCATTGGAAGGTGGAGAATTACTGCCAAAGGAAGTTAATGATGACCACTCCAGAAACTTTGACTACCTCTGTGGATGCCTTCACAACTATTTAAAGCATCACCCTGGAGCTGAGACACCAGAAAATGAAACAAACCCCATAAATAGAAATTAACAATCAGTCTGTGACCCACTTAAGTAGATGTTACATCTCCTGCCAAAGGCCTGCCAGACAGTGTACCCTGAGTTAATGGCTTGGTGCCTTCGTTTTCATCACTCTCATGTGGAAATTAAACAATTGTCTCCTAATTCCCTTGCAGGACTGTGCCCTCTTCTTTTCTGACCTCCATTCATGGTAGCTTTTTTTTTTTTTTTTTTAACTACGGAACTACTTCATAAAACACAGCGGGCCAGGCACGGTGGCTCACGCCTGTAATCCTAGCACTTTAGGAAGCTGAGGCGGGCGAATCACGAGGTCAGGAGATCGAGACCATCCTGGCTAACACGGTGAAACCTTGTCTGTACTAAAAATACAAAAAATTAGTCAGGCGTGGTGGTGGGCACCTGTAGTCCCAGCTACTCGGGAGGCTGAGGCAGGAGAATGGCATGAACCAGGGAGGCAGAGCTTGCAGTGAGCCGAGATCGCGCCACTACACTGCAGCCTGGACTACAGAGCGAGACTCCATCTCAAAATAAATAAATAAATAAAAACAAAACATAAAACACAGCCAGTACAGAACTGCAAAAGGTGTCTGACTCAAGCAATTGTGGGTATTGGCATGTAAAAGTTATACTTACCATGCAATATCAAAGTCGTGAAACTCGAGTGAAGACATTATGTTTTTCTGTATTCTGTGAGCAATATTTGGCACACTCAGGGATTCACAAATCCTCTTTCAAGACCTTCCAAGATTGAGATTTAATTAACTTTTTATAGTTACATCTCCTTTATTATTTAACCTATGGTCTTGTCTAGCACTGTCTAATAGAAATGTAGTATGAGGCACATGTCATTTTAAAGTTTCTAGTAGCTACCTTAAAAACATTACGTAAATTAATTTTAATAATACACATTAACCCAATCTATCCAAAATATTAAACATGTAATCAATATAAAAAATTATTAATGAGATGTTACATTCTTTCATACTAAGTCTTCAAAATCTGGCTATAAGAGGTACACTTACAGCACTTCTTAATTGGAACTAGCTGTTTCAAGTGATCAATAGTCTCATTTAATCAGTGGTTACCTTATTAGACAGTACAGCTCTATTCAAATATGTTGAAATTAAAAATAAATAGGCAAGTAGTGTTATTAAATGAATAACTTCTCCAGAGGAAAGTAAACAGAGCGATTTAAGATATTGTTTCTGTTGCATACATTTTGCTTCCTAATAAGACATGTAAAGATTCAATAGTAGCTGCTGGTGCACGAAATAGATAACTTAGAGGTGAAGAGCCTGGCTTTGAGCCAGACAGACCAACCACTAAAATTGTGGCCCTGCTCAGGCCAGGCACAGTGGCTCACGCCTGTAATCCCAGCACTTTGGGAGGCTGAGGCCGATGAATCACAAGGTCAGGAGTTCGAGATCAGCCTGGCCAACATGGTGAAACCCCGCCTCTACTAAAAATACTGAACTGTATTTTAAAAGGATTCAATACAATTAGCTGGGCATGGTGGCAGGCACCTGTAATCCCAGCTACTTGGGAGGCTAAGGCAGGAGAATAGCTTGAATCTGGGAGGCGGAGGTTGCAGTGAGTCGAAATCACGCCGTTGTACTCCAACCTGGGTGACAAGAGTGAGACTTCGTCTCAAAGAAAAAAAAAAAATTGGCCCTGCTCATTATTAGCTTGTGATCTTGACAAATTACTTTTCTAAGTCTCAGTTGCTTCTTCTATAAACAATTCACCCCACTTGGGTCTGATATTGAGGGAAGTAGAAAGTGAATGAGGAAGATGCCCAAATTGTGGAATGTCTTTAAGGCATAGAGCTTTATAAACTAAGTGTGCTGCCAAGAGAAGGATTATTTAAATGAACTGGTGAGAATGACAAGTGGAATGGGAAAAGAATGGAAGGGTACATAAAGGATGCATTACTTCCGAGATCCTTTCTCACTCTGATGTTTTATAATTTCATATTTTATATCAACTTAAAATGGATAATTTTGAAGTGCTTTGTAAATGTTTATTGTTTTAAAGTAACTATTCAACCTTAAATTTTGTCTGTGTTACAAATTTAGGAAGTGTAAATTTTAAGTGCCTATGCCTGATGAGGGGCAGTTGCAAGTTTCTAGGATTCAAATAAAAGAAGATCCTTACTTATTTGCAGGTAGTTCACAGAGTGACCCAGAACACTGGCTTTGGATTCTGAAATATCCAAGTTCTTGTTCAGCTCTCCCAGTTTTGGAATTGTCACTTTGGGTAAGTCTCATAAACTCTGTACATATCATCTGCATGATGGAGATAATAATAGTACCTATCACGCAAGATTGGTGAAATAATTTGCTTAGATGATGTGCAAAGCTCCCGTAAAATTTTCCATACATTTTAGTGGTTATATCTTGTTACTTTACAGTTCTGATCATTCTAATGCAGCCATTCCCATTTAGTAAAATCTTCGGAATGGCTTCTTCATGATGGTGGGAAATTTCCCTTTTACCAACAGCCAAATAAATGGCTACATGAAATAATATTTCTTCCATCTTCACAGGGCTCCCTCCTAAAACAGCCACTTAGGAACAAGAGCCACTGAAAAGTGATGGATGTCCTCCCGTGACAACCCATAGCAGGAACTAGCTTGTGTAGCAGTGACACTGCAAACTAAGGAACCAGAAGCCAGATACATGCATCCCTTGCCAGGGGGCTCCCAGTGGAGTCTTGTAGACTATGTTACAGTGTGCCGTGGCTCCAATTCAATTCTAAGCTCTAGTTGTGTGACTAAAAGCCTAAAGGAGAAAAAGGAAAACAAACCTCAAAGTCCTGCCTGCTTCTGTCTTCTGGCAAGAAACTATGGCTATACATCCAGGAGGGCTGGAAGGGCTGAGTGGCATTATCATTTTGTAACTCTCTTACTCACCAAAAACACAGGAGAGGTTTTCAAATGAATGTATATTCATGAGGAATATTTTTTAAAGACAGTAGAAAGAATTTTTTTAAAAAGCAGCATCATCACAAGGCCTATTGCTTATCTCTGTTCAGCAACACACATTTAGGGGTCATGTCAGAAAATGGTATATGCTCATAGGATCTGCCTTCCTTTAGGTCACACCTTTACATCATCTGCTTATTCTGGAAACAATATTGTTCATTCCCATGGGCTGCTTAAGATTTCTAAGATATCACACTGGCCAGAATACTTTGATAAGTTCCATTGCTCAGTATCCTGGATTTTTGACTGGTCAAGCCCCATCCAAGGAACTGCAGCACAAAATAGATAACTTAGAGGTCAAGAGCCTGGCTTTGAGCCAAAGAGACCAGTAATTAGAATTTTGGCCCTGCTCGTTACTACCTTGTGATTTTGACAAATTACTTTTCTTTCTAAGCCTCAGTTTCTTCTTCTATAAACAAAGGCCAGAAAGATACCTACTTCATAGGATTGTTACTAGGATCAAATGAGAATGCCTATAAAGTGCTTAGCATAGTGCCTGGCACATCATAAGATTTCAATAAACGTTAAATGCTTTCCCATGCAAAACTGGTGGAAATGTCTTTTTTGTTTCCAGGTCCTCTGTTCCTCTAGAAAATTGTCAAGTGATAAGAGTCTATCCAGTACCAACAAGCTACACAACCAGAGCAAGACTGAAACAAGTCCATTTACCTGGCTCCACAAAAAGCTCCTGTAGAATAAAAATACCTGTGACTAAAGAAGCATGGAATGTTAGTATGGGAAGGGCCTTTAGAGACCATTTAGTCCAATCTTTTATTTTCCAAAAAATAAGAATAAACAAAACTTCTGAGAGATAAAGAAACTTGATCCGTATGAAGAGCTAGTTAGAGGTAGGGCCATGGTTCAAATCCAGATTTTTTGACCCTTAATCCTGTGACCTGATGAGCTCAATTGCTTTGGTAGTTAGAACAGGTGAAATGGCAGGGCATGAATGACCAAGGGGAAAGCCTCCTAAATGTCTAAGTCATCTCATTAAGCACTAATTTGTGATTCCATGATTGTATTACAATATACTCTCTCAATAGCAAACAGAGAGCAAGTGATTACAAGATGCCACCTTAAAAGAAACCCTCCACTTCATAGGCCCTGCAAACCATCATCATCATGGTGAGTTTGCCTAAACACATTTGATATCGAACCATAATGTGTGAAACAATTCATCAAATGCTTGCAACCATATGCCAAGGAATTGGGGGGAAATCATAGAAATCTATACTGTGAACTGTAAGCCAACGACATTTATGGCAAGTGAAATGTCATGCTAGACAGTCTCTACAATGACACCCAATAATCCCTACTTCCTGGTATTCATATCATTGAGTAATCTCCTCCCCTAGAGTTTGGGCTGGATGTATGCACTTGCTTCTAACAAATAGAATACAGCAGAAGTGATAGGATGTCAATTGTGAGATCAGGTTATAAAAAGACTGTGGCTTCCACATTTGGCACTCTTTTTCACTCTCCTTTAGTTTGCCTATTTGGGGGAAACCATCTGCCATGTCATAAAGTAGCCCCATGGATAAGCACATGTGAGTAAGGTTGGAAGCAGACCTTCTGAGGCCTGCCTATAACCATGTGAGTGAGATCAGAAGCAGTTTTTTCAGCCCCAGTCAAGTCTTGAGATGACTGATAGTTTGACTGCAACCTTGTGAGATACCTTAGGCCAAATGGTACCCAGCTAAGCTGCTCCCAGATGCATTACCCATAGAAATTATGATATGATAAATTTTAGGGCAACTTGCAATAGATAACACAAAATGCAGATAGGATTGGGGTATAGCAACCCTGAGCACAGGGCTTGATGTCGTGGTCCCCCCAAAAGCAAATATTTTTGTTCTTATTATGGACAGTCCAGAAAAACAGTATTCATTTTCTGTGAGACTTCTCCAAGGTTCTACAAAAATCAAATAAATATACTTGTGGATGATCTCAGTGCTATTATCTGGATTGTGAAAGTGGGAAAGTTCAGTTTATTGCTATCCTTGGTGCCTGGCAAATCTTGGCTCTCTATAAATATTCTTGAATGAATGAATGAATGAATGATATCTCCCAATGGCATAACTGGTTCTGCACCACTCTTATGGGAATCCTATTTTTAAAATATCTTCCATTATGTCCTCTGTAATTTCTTAGTAATTCAGGTGTTATTTTTCTTTCCCTTGTGTCCCATCTGCTTTAAAGGTAAGCCAAGAGTCATTTTGCTCTAGTGAAGGAAGGGATGGGTGCTATCTTGAAAAGAAATCTTCTTTTTTAGTTCCATAGCAAGACAGAGTTGAAAGCCAGATACTGATGAGAGAGAACATTTTTAAAATAAATTCCCAAATCTTTTTTATGTATAAGTCGTGCATATCTGTATGAAAATGCAGTTTTCCACAGCCAGACTGCTGTTCTAAGTGGGTCCCTGATCCCATTTCTCCTCACTGGGCAGGACGTCCAGGCTGGAGCCTCCAGCTACCCCCACTGGTGTTTTCTGGCTGATGGAGGTTTCATACCTCCCTGGGATGGAGCTCCCAGCAGGAGGGTGGACCGCCATCTTTGCTGTTTGGGACTTAGCTGTCTCACCCTTTGGGCTTTGGAGAATCCAGGGCATCTGGGGACTGAAGCAGATCCCCAGCACAGCACAGCTGCTCTATGAAAACATAGCCAGACCTGCTGGTCCCCAATACCATTCCTTCTCACTGGATGGGACCTCCCAATGGGGTCTCCAGCCACCTCCTACAGGTGTCTTCCAGCCAGCAGCAGGTCTGAAACTCTCTGGGAGGGAGCTCCCAAGGGGAGAGGAAGGCTGCCATCTTTGCTGTTTCACAGCCTTCACTGTTGATACCCCTAGGTACCAGAAAAGCCAAGGTGACTAGGGATTGGTATGGACTGCTGGCATACTGCAGCACCCCTATGGAAAAGTGGCCTGTTCCTGTACCTCCTCACCAGGCAGGTCCTCTAGGCATGGGCCTCCAGCCACCCCCTGCTGGGGCTATTGAGCCAGTAGCAGCTCTGCAACTCCCTGGGCAGAGCCCACAGGGGTAACTGAAAGCTCTCTGCCACCACCTCTGCAGTGGATGTGCCCTTGCTACTCTTGGACTAGCAAAGGGGCAAAGACCCTAAGTGCCTCACCCATACCTCCAACAAGCTGCAATCGACCCAAGGAGAGGAGGCAGGTATATTTTCCCTGAATCCCACTCTGCTTGTCACCAGACAGGGAACTCCTGGCTTGAGCCCACAGCACAGACCCTCCATCATGGGCTGATTGCACTGAGCAATTGCTAACCTGTATCTCCCTGGGGTAGAGCCCCCAGGAAACAAGAAAAAGACCCTTGGCCACAACCACTACTAAGGTCCCTTCCTCTACTGCCTGCAACTTGGGGGAGCAATGTAAACTCTAAGATAACCCCAGAGTTGCAGTGGGCAGCCTAGGAGTGCCAAGCCGTGATTTACATCCAGCACTCAAGGGAGAGAGGAGCCTGCTTTCAGAGCATTCAGAGGGAACACAGCTGCAACTGTGAGGAAAGACAGGGAAGCCACAAAACTGAGCAAGTCTATCAACTGACCAATATGTCTAAACACCACCAAATGGATCACATCCAAAGCTTCAACACCAAAAATAACCCACTAACACTGTAAAACCAAAGACAAGAAGTCAGCTTCAAATAAAGACCATGCACAAAACCTTGGCCTTGTAAAAAAAAAACTAGAAAAGAAGTCAATTGACTGTACTTAATCTACACTGCAGTTAAAGGAACAAGAATTCCAGTACCAACACAAGAATTCCAATAACTCAAATGGACAGTGTCATGTGTCCTCCAAATGACTGCACCAGTTCTCCAACAAGAGTTCTTAACCAGGCTGACCTGGCTGAAATGACAAAAATAGAATTAAGAATATGGATAGGAAAGATCATTGAGATTTAGAAGAATGGAAAAACCGAATACAGGGTAACTAAGAATCACAATAAAACAATGCAGGAGCTGAAGGACAAAATAGCCAGTATAAAAAGGAACCTAACAGCTCTAACAGAGCTGGAAAACACAAACAAGAATTTCACAATGCAATTACAAGTATTAACAGCAGAATTGACCAAGCTGAGGAAAGAATTCTTAAAGAAAAAAATATTCAACCAAGAATTTCATATCCAGTGAAACTAAGCTTTCTAAGAAGAGGAGAAATAAGATCCTTTTCAGATAAACAAATGTTGAGGGAGTTCATTACTACCAGACCTGCCTTACAAGAGGTCTTGAAAGGAGCACCAAATATAGAAAGGAAAGATTGCTACCAAATAATACAAAAGCACTCTTAAATACACAGACCAGTGACACTATAAAGTAACCACACAAACAAGCCAGCATAATAACCAGCTAACAACACAATGACAGGATCAAATCCACACATATTAATACTAACCTTTAATGTAAATGGGCTAAATGCCCCACTTAAAAGGCGCAGAGTGGCAAGCTCGATAAAAAAGCAAAACCCAGTGGTATACTGTCTTCAAGAGACCCATCTCGCATGTAAAGACACATAGACTCAAAATAAAGGGATGGAGGAAAATCTACCAAGCAAATGGAAAACAGATAAAAGAAGGGTTGCAATCCTAATTTCAGACAAAACAGAATTTAACCCAACAAAGATCATAAAAGACTAAGAAGGGCATTATATAATGATAAAGGGTTCAATTCAACAAGAAGACCTAATTATTCTAAATATATATGCACACAACATAGGAGCACCCAGATTTATAAAGCAAATTCTTAGAGACCTACAAAGAGACTTAGACTCCCACACAATAATAGTGGGAGACTTCAACACTCCACTGACAGTATTAGACAGATCATCAATGCAGAAAATTAACAAAGATATTCAGGACCTAAACTAAACATTGGACCAAATGGATCTGATAGATCTCTATGGAACTCTCCACCCCAAACCAACAGAATATACATTCTTCTCATCGTCACAATACTCTAAAATTGACCACATAATTGGACATAAAACAATCCTCAGCAAATGCAAAAGAACCAAAATCATACCAAACATACTCTTGGACCACAGCACAATAAAAATAGAAGCCAAGATTAAGAAAATCACTTAAAGCCATGCAATTACATGGAAATTAAACAACATGCTCCTAAATGACTTTTGGGTAAATGAAATTAAGGTGGAAATCAATAAGCTCTTTGAAACTAATGAGAACAAAGATACAACATACCAAAATCTCTGGGACACAGCTAAAGCAGTGTTAACAGGGAAATTCATAGCAATAAATGTCCACATCAAAAAGTTAGAAAAATCTCAAATTAACAACTAAATATCCCAACTGAAAGAATTAAAGCAGCAAGGACAAATCAACCCCAAAGCTAGAAGAAGACAAGAAATAACCAAAATCCAAGCTGAACTAAAGGAAATTGAAACACGAGAAACCGTCCAAAAGATCAATGAATCCAAGAATTGCTTTTTTGAAAAAATAAGGTCAGCCACTAGTTAGATTAATAAAGAAGAAAAGAAAGAAGATCTAAAGAAACATAATGAGAAATGATGAAAGGGTTGTTACCGCTGAACCCACAGAAATAAAAATAACCATCAGAATCTATTATGAATACCTCTATGCATACAAACTAGAAAACCTAGAGGAGATGAATAAATTCCTGGATACGTACATCCTCCCAAGACTGAACCAGGAAGAAATTGATTCCCTCAACAGTTATGAGAAAAATTGTGGGTTCCAAAAGGGAATCAGAAATAAATAGCCTACCAATCAAAAAAAGCCAAGGATCAGATAGATTCACAGCCAAATTCTACCAGATGTACAAAGCACAGCTGCTATCATTCCTACAAAAACAATTCCAAAAAATTGAGGAGGGGGCTCCTCCCAACACATTCTATGAGGCTAGTATCATCCCAATACCAAAACCTGGCACAACAAATAAAAATAAAATTTTAGACCAATATTTTTGATGAACACTGATGTAACAATCCTCAAAAAAATCCTAGAAAACCGAACCCAGAAACACATCAAAAAGCTAACCCACCATGACTGAGTAGGCTTTATCCCCAGGATGCAAGGTTGGTTCAACATATGCAAATCAATAAATGGGACTCATCACATAAACAGAACTGAAGACAAAACCACATGATTACCTCCATAGATGCAGAAAAGACTTTTGATAAAATTCAATGTCCCTTCATGTTAAAAACTCTCAATAAACTAGGTATTGAAGGAACATACTTCAAAGTAATAACAGCTGTCTATGACAAACCCACAGCCAACATTACACTGAGTGGGCAAAAGCTGGAATATTCCCCTTGAAAATTGGCACAAGACAAGGATGCCCTCTCTTGCCACTTCTATTCAACACAGTATTGGACGTCCTAGCCAGAGCAATAAGACAAGAGAAAGAAATAAAGTCATCTGAATAGGAAGAGAGGAAGCCAAACTATCCCTGTTTGCAGAGAACATGATTCTATATCTAGAAATCCTCATGGTCTTCGGCCAAAAGCTCCTTCAGCTGATAAACAACTTCAGCAAAATTTCAGGATACAAAATCAATGTACAAAAATTATTAGCATTCCCATACACCAACAGGAGCCAAGCCGAGAGCCAAACCAGGAAGGCAACCCCATTCACAATTGCCGCAAAAAGAATAAAATACCTAGGAATACAGTTAACCAGAAAGGTGAAAGATCTCTATAATAAAAATGACAAAAGACTGCTCAAAGAAATCAGAGAAAACACAAACAAATGGAAAAAACATTCCATGCTCATGGATAGGATGAATCAACATCATTAAGTACTGCCCAAAGCAATTTACAGATTCAATGCTATTCCTATCAAATTATCAATGGCATTCTTCATAGAACTACAAAAATCTATTTTAAAATTCACATAGAACTAAAAAAGAGCTTGAATAGCCAAGGCAGTCCTAAGCAAAAAGAACAAAGCTGGAGGCATTGAGTTACCTGACTTCAAACTATGCTACAGGGCTATAGTAACCAAAACAGCATGGTAGTTGTATAAAAACAGGCACATAGACCAATGAAACAGAATAGATAGCCCAGAAACAAGGCTGCACATTGTCACAAATATGACCATTTGATATTCAACAAAGGTGACAAAAACAAGCAATGAGGAAAAGACTCATTCAATAAATGGTGCTAGAATAAGTGGCTAGCCATGTTCAGATGATTGAACCTGGACCCTTTCCTTACACCATATACAAAAATCAACTCAAGATAGATTAAAGACTTAAATGTAAAACCAAAAACTGTACAAACCCTAGAAGACAACCTAGGCAATACTATCCTGGACATAGGAATGGGCAAAGATTTCATGACAAAGACACCAAAAGTAATTGCAAAAAACACAAAAATACATAAATGGAATCTAATTAAACTTAAGAGCTTCTGCATAGCAAGAGAAACTATTCACAGAGTAAACAGACAACCTAGAGAATGGGAGAAAATATCTGCAAACTATGCATGTGACAAAAGTCTACTATCCATCATCTATAAGAAACTTAAACAAATTTACAAGAGAAAAACAACCCCATTAAAAAATGGGAAAAGTATATGAACAGACACTTTCAAAAGAAGATATACATGCAGCCAACAAGCATATGAAAAAAAGTTCAATATCACCGTTCATTAGAGAAATGCAAATCAAAACTACAATGAAATACCATCACACACCAGTCAGAATGGCTATTAATGGAAAGTAAAAAAATAACATGCTGGCAAGGTTGCAGAGAAAAGGGAACACTTATACACTGTTGGTGGGAGTTTAAATTAGTTCAGCCATTGTGGAAAGCAGTATGGCAATTCCTCAAAGAGCTAAAAGCAGAACTACCATTTGACCCAGCAATTCTATTCGTGGGTATATACCCAGAGGAATATAAATTATTCTACTGTAAAGACACATGCACACGAATGTTTACTGCAGCAATATTCACAATAGCAAAGACATGGAATCAACCTAAATGCCCATCGATGATAGACAAGATAAAGAAAATGTGGTACAGATACACCATGGAATAGTATGCAGCCATAAAAAAGAACGAGATCCTGTCTTTTGCAGGAACATGGATGGAGCTGGAGGCTATTAGTCTTAGCAAACACAGGAACAGAAAACCAAATACTGCGTGTTCTTGTAAGTGTGAGCTAAATGATGAGAACACATGGACACACAGGGGGAATAACACACACTGGAGCCTACCTGAGGGTGAGAGGGTGGGAGGAGGGAGAGGCGCAGAAAAAATAACTATTGGGTACTGGGCTTAATACCTGGGTGATGAAATAAGCTGTACAACAAATCCATATGATGTAAGTTTACCTATGTAACAGCCTTCACATGTACCCAGAAACCTAAAGGTTAAAAAAAAAGGAAGGTCCAGAAAATTTAGGTCAAACTTTTTTTAAAAAAAGTAATCTAAAGAAAAAAGTTTTATAACTGTTTTAATCCTAGAAGATGCTGAATATTAAGGCTTTGAATAATGTAACGTTTTTATCTTCATTGGTTAAGAGATGTATCTATACAATGTAGTCCTGTCTTAATAATCAAAATTTAAAAATAATAACTTCCTTTTTTTTTTTTTGAGATGGAGTCTTGCTCTGTGGCCCAGACTGGAGTACGTTGGTGTGATCTCGGCTCACTGCAACCTCCGCCTCCAAGGTTCAAGTGATTCTCCTGCCTCAGCCTTCTGAGTAGCTGGAATTACAGGTGCATGCCAGTACGCCCAGCTAATTTTTCTATTTTTAGTAGAGACAGTGTTTCACCATGTCGGCCAGGCTGGTCTTGAACTCCTGACCTCAGGTGATCCACTGGCCTTGGCTTCCCAAAGTGCTGGGATTACAAGCATGAGCTGCTGCACCTAGCCAAAAACAATAACCTTCATTTGTAAAAAGAAAGAAGGAAGGAAGGATGGAAGGGGGGGGGGAGGGAGGGAGGGAGGGAAAGAGAGAGAGAGAGAAAGAAGGAAGGAAGGAAGGAAGGAAGGAAGGAAGGAAGGAAGGAAGGAAGGAAAGAAGGAAGGAAAGAAACAAAGAAAATAGTTTTGCTCTAAGCCATGGGTAGAGTGGACTCAGAAGGTGACCCAAGAAATGTTCTTATAAGACAGGAATAGAAAATTAAAAAGTCTTTTGCCAAAAGAAAAGAAGGGTGGCAAGAAATCAAACGCTAGGACCCTGAATTCCCCTTCCCACTTTGGCTTCTGGGTGGCATCTTAAGGGCTGTGCCAAATGAAAACTCCAGAAAGTTTGAGGGAAGGAAAAACCAGAGGCATTCGTGTTCCAATTTTCATTTGAGATTTGGAAGGGGATTGCCTCAGAGTACACCATGTCAAGATGGGGTTTCACAGCAGGGTAGAGGTAGACAAAGAGAAGTTATACAAAATAAAGAAGATACACTGGTTGCATGACTCAGTATTAATTTTGTTAAATTTTAACCCCAATTAGCAAATAGGTTAGCTCAGTCTTGCCTGGTTTCAGCATGCCAGAGGCCAAGGTTTGCAGTCTTTATGAAGCAGCAGCACAGACTGTGAGAAGAATGGTGGGAATGATTGCTAGAGATGAGGCTGATTACCACTGTTTTGCCCCTAACTGACAAGATTCTGCCAAAAATTGACGGGTCCACAACAGTGTCTGTTGGCAGGTTCTGCCTTTGTTCTTAATGCTTTCAGAATAACCATTGCCTTTCCTTTTTGGGGGCAGTGTGTCATAATCATAGGCAGATAGCCCAACGTTCTCACCTTGGCCCTGCCGGTTGTTGGCTGTGTGATTTTGGATAACTTTCTTATCTCTCTGAGCTTCAGTTTTTATTAATAATAATAACACAAAATAATAAGAAGTGTAGTACCTCAGGGCTTGTTAAGTGAAAAGCACTTTACAAAGCATATAATATGCATTACCTCATTTAGTTCTCACATTCACCATATGAGGTAGGTACTACTATAATCCACATTTCACAGATGGGAAAACATGCCCCAAATCACACAGGTAATAAGTAGCAGAAGTAAGAACTGAAACCAGGTTCGGCTGACTGCAAAGACCATGGAGCTTGATTGCTATACAGGGGGATCCATGAGATGGCTGTGATACCAAGCAGCCTCCAGGAACCCCCATATGCAATTCCCTGCTAGTCTGTATCAATAGTTGGTCCAGAATAATAACAGCATTGACGCCTGTGGGATCAAGGTAACTCTCTTTTGTGTGTGTGAATACAACTTTTAAACAAGTCTCACATTTGTTCTAACAAAAATATTTGGATCTGTGTCTATGACTTATCACTTTCCATTAGGTTCCATACTGGGGCCGGGGATCATGCCACACTGCAAACTCCCCCTAGATCTGGGAACAGATGCTTGCTGGTGACTGCCTGCGGCAGCATACCTAAAAACCGGTGACAGTCTGGGCAGGTTCCCAGCTGCTGAAATTAGCCTGCAGGATCCTTGTAGGCAAAGGCATATTTTAGGACAGCAGTACTGAACAACATCACAGAATGACAAGAACACAGCCCCTTCCACGTTTCTTCAAATGTCCAAATAGCTCGTGCTCATGTTTGACCCTATTTAATAGTTGTTTGTATGGAATGCAAAAATCTGTTTATCTGTATATCAATAAATATACATGCACATACAGTTCAGAAACTGAATGATAATGACTTTTTAAAAATAAATTTTAATTATAATAAAGCAAATTCTTTTTTTCAGAGGACTGCAACACATTTTAGTTAGCAAATTCATTTGTTGTGGATAATTTCATTAGCTGCTAAGTTCTTCCAGGGGAATCATTTAGCATTATTGGTAATAATAATGACTGGATAATAATGCTTCTTAATGAACTGCCATGAGCAATAAGTATGACTCAATAGCTCAGTATGGTGGAAAGAAATTACTGGTCTAGATCAGGAATATCGAAGGCAGAAGAAAACTTAGAATTTATTTATCCTATGCTACCACCTGTCTTCAGGCATAATTTACAAATCAGGAAGCAGGCTCAGAAATCCATGTCATTTTCAAGGTCACTCAGTGAGTTAAAGGCACAACCAGGGGTTCTGACTTCCAGAGCAGCTCAGTCACATCACTTCACAGTCATGTTCTGCTGTACAACTGTGGCAATAACTGTGAACAGATAACCCCCTCCATCTTTGGGATGGAAATTAGAGGTTATCACAGTTTATATTTACAGGAATAATTCAAAAATATCTGTTGAATAGAAAGTAGAGATGTGTTAGGAATCCAAATTCAGGAGGAACTTACTGAAACCTCAGCATTCCAGACACTAAGCCTCTCATTTCATTTGCATAACAATCCATGAGGTTGATATATTAAGAACTGCCCCATTTCACAGATAAGGAAATGGGGCTTACAGAGGGCATGTGATAACCCAGTCACGCTGTATTAGTCCATTTTCGCACTGCTGATAAAGACATACCCAAGATGGGGAATTTACAAAAGAAAGACGTTTAATGGACTTAACAGTTCCACATGGCTGGAGAAGCCTCACAATAATGGTGGAAGGCAAAAAGGAACCAGTCACAACTTACATGGATGACAGCAGGCAAAGAGCTTGTGCCAGGAAACTCTGCCTTATAAAGCCATTAGATCTCATGAGACTTATTCACTGTCATGAGAACAGCACTGGAAAGACCTGCCTTCATGATTCAGTTACCTCCCACCAGGTCCCTCCCACAACATGTGGGAATTCAAGATGAGATTTGGGTGGAGACACAGCCAAACCATATCATTCTGGCCCTGGCCCCTCCCAAATCTCATGTCCTCACATTTCAAAACCAATCATGCCTTCCCAAGAGTGCCCCAAAGTCTTAACTCATTTCAGCATTAACTCAAAAGTCCATAGTCCAAAATTTCATCCAAGGCAGGGCAAGTCCCTTCCACCTGTGGGCCTGTGAAATCAAAAGCAGGTTGGTTACTTCCTAGATACAGTGGGGGTACAGGCATTGGGTAAATACAGCTGTCCCAAATGGCAGAAATTGGCCAAAACAAAGGGGCTGCAGGCTCCATGCAAGTATGAAATCCAGCAGCACAGTCAAATCTTAAAGCTCCAAAATGACCTCCTTTGACTCCATGTCTCATATCCAAGTCATGCTAATGCAAGAGGTGGGTTCCCACAGTCTTGGGCCACTCTGCTCCTGTGGCTTTTCAGGGTACAGCCTCCCTCCTGGCTGCTATCATGGTTTGGTGTTGTGTCTGTGGCTTTTCCAGGTACACAGTGCAAGCTGTCAATGGATCTACCATTCTGGGGTCTGGAGGACAGCTCCACTAGGTGGTGCCCCAGTAGGGACTTTGTGTGGGGACTCTGACCCAACATTTCCCTTCCACACTGCCCTAGCAGAGGTTCTCCATGAGCACCCCACCCCTGCAGCAAACTTCTGCCTGGGCATCCAGGTGTTTCCATACATTTGAAATCTAGGTGGAGGTTCCCAAACCCTAATTCTTGACTTCTGTGCACTCACAGACTCAACATCATGTGGAAGTTGCCAAGCTCTGAAGCCACAGCCCAAGCTCTTCATTGACCCCTTTCAGCCATGGCTGGAGTGGCTGGGATGCAGTGCACCAAGTCTGTAGGCTGCATACAGCACAGGGACCCTGGGCCTGACCCATTAAACCATTTTTTCCTCCTAGGTCCTCAGGCCTGTGATGAGAGGGGCTGCCGTGAAGACCTCTGACATGCCCTGGAGACATTTTCCCCATTGTCTTGGGGATTAACATTCAGCTCCTCGTTACTTATGCAAATTTCTGTAGCCAGCTTGAATTTCTCAGAAAATAAGATTTTCTTTCCTATTGCATTGTCAGGCTGCAAATTTTCTTAACTTCTATGCTCTGCTTCCCTTATAAAACTGAATGCCTTTAACAGCACCGAAGTCACCTCTTGAATGCTTTGCTGCTTAGAAATTTCTTCCACCCTAAATCATTTCTCTCAAGTTCAAAGTCCCACAAATCTCTAGGGCAGGGGCAAAATGCTGCAAGTCTCTTTGCTAAAACATAACAAGAGTCACTTCTGCTCCAGTTCCCAACAAGTTCCTCATCTCCATCTGAGACTGCCTCAGCCTGGATTTCATTATCCATATCATTAACAGCATTTTGTTCAAAGCCATTCAACAAGTCTCTAGGAGTTCCAAACTTTTCCACATTTTTCTGTCTTCTTCTGAGCCCTCCAAACTGTTCTAATCTCTGCCTGTTACCCAGTTCCAAAGTTGCTTCCACATTTTTGGGTATCTTTTCAGCAGTGCCCCCACTCTTGTGGTACGAATTTACTGTATTAGTCTGTTTTCACACTGCTAATAAAGATGTACCCGAGACAGGGCAATTTACTAAAGGAAGAGGTTTAATGAACTTACAGTTCCACATGGCTGGGGAAGCCTCACCATCATGGTGGAAGACAAGGAAGAGCAAATCACGTCTTACATGGATGGCAGCAGGCAAAGAGAGAACCTGTGCAGGGAAACTCCACCTTATAAAGCCATCAGATCACGTGAGACTTATTCACAGGAACAGCACTGAAATACCCACCTTTATGATTCAATTACCTTCCACTGGGTCCCTCCCACAACATATGGGAATTCAACATGAGATTTGGTTGGGGACACAGCCAAACCATATCATACACAGTAAATAATGGAGCTAGGATTTTATGTTGGACTTTGTGACTCCAATATGGGCCCATTCTACTTTTCCACAGCAACAACTTACTAAAGCTTCCATAAGAATCCCCAATGGGGAGAACTAAGAATCTCCTTGGCTCTGTATACATCCAGATACTCTTTTAGGTAAAGATGCAGCATTCAGCTCAGTTGGAGGGAAGTAGAAACCATGGTCCTTACCCTTGAGTAATTATCTTCCTTCTGACTGGTGAACTGAAATTATTCAAAAAGGTCTTGCATAAAGCATGACTGCTGGCATAAAACACATGCTTAAGTAGAATAACAATAAATTACAAATTCAAGCATCTTCCCTACCATTCTGTCTTGGAAAGTTTATTGCTACACAGACAAATCCTCCAATGAGTGCAAGAAAAATATAAACATCAGCTACTGAATTTTATCCATACTGATATTTGGTCATGTGCCAAATGGGTTTGCACTTTAGCATGCAATATTAAAACTTCAGAATCCACCATCCTTGACCTGCACTGGATTCCCCCAAATGCTTGAAGACTCCACTATTCATTGCCACATCAGCTGTGAATTTCTAGCTTGTTGCTAATCTCCTCTCTTTCTCACAAATCAGCTTCTTTTTTAATTTATTTATTACATCACCTTGCTATGTATACTGGAAACTTTTACATATTTAAAGTTGTAATTTAAGAAACTACAGAGAAGCCAGAAATAGAAGTTTGGGTTTTAAAATTTTTTCTTACAAGAAAGGGTTAGAAGCACACCAACCTAGACAGAAAAAAAGACAGACTCTCCTGCACAGGTCTGGGGAGTTGCTGATATACTGCCCTTGTAAGTTGGCACCCTGGCACCCATGGCATGTAGAGGTAAAGGGTATAGAGTAGATACAATATTGCCCAATTATCCCTCCTTCAAAGACTCTCTTGCCAGAACCAACACCTTACCCACCTGCTTTCTCTTCTTAACTTTCCATTTCCTCAGCCCCTGACTGCATGACGGCTTTGACTTCACCCCCATCCATTGGTACCATGAAAGACCCTCTAGATGCTATACATATTGGCACTTTTCAGTTCTTATCATACTTGACCTTTATGCCACACAGTTTATTGGTCCCACCTTCCCAAAACTCTCCTCTTTAGGGTAAGGCTAATAACTATTGTTGTCATTATAAGTTTGCATTCATAGAGTGCTTATCATTTATAAGGCAGTGTGTTAAGCACTTTGTGTGCATTCTTTCTTTGAACACTTATAAGCCCATGATGTAAACATTATTATTATTCCTATATCACAGATGAAGAAATTGAGGCACAACAGGTTAAGTAACTTGTCCAAAATGATACAGCTAGTAAATGACAGAGCCAGATTTTGAACTCAGATTTTCCTGCCTCCAGAACTCCTATTTGTAAGCATTACACTACATTGCCTCATAATGTTTTCAAGACAGTGACTGTCTTAGTCAGCTGGGCTGCTATAACAAATTACCATAGAATGAGTGGTTTAAACAAAAGACAGTTATTTATCATAGTTTTGGAAACTGGGAAGTCCAAGATCAAGGTGTAAACACACCCTGAATGTACAGATTTAAGGAGTGTAGCTGGCTGGAGAATAAGGGGTACTCACATAAACACCTTCCAATCAGTGTGTAATTGATGGAGTATAAATAAAAGAGCTTAAAAACCAAAATGGCTCTATTTGTAAATAAAATTTCTATATGCTTTGTTTAAAACTCGTAGGTTAATTCAAAATCAAAACCAAAATCCAATGTGCAAAAACAAAAAAGGGACACTTAGGCAAATTTTTGCAAGTTTCTGATGGTTTCGGTCTCCTCTAGGAAAAAAAATTATTTTGGCTATGCCTGGTGCTTGTCTGTATCCTTTAAATCTTCAGGAAAATTCGGTATGGGGTAAGAGCTATGATTCATGTTAGTCTGTGTTTGACTTTTGTGTTAGTATAAAGATTGAAAAAGTGAACTATATTCCTGGAAAGGCTAAAAACAATAATAATATCACTTAGTATGAACCAGGTGCTGTGTTAAGCATGGCAAATCTGATGGAGGTTTAAGGGCCTTGTGGAGAGGTAGGGAGGGGCTCTTGCTGATAGCCAGCCAATCCCCAGAGGCAGAACCACTTAATTAACCTGCAGCTGACCCAGACACAGGAAAGAACCCAGCTGAAATCAAAAGACCTGCCCAACTAACGCCAGCCTAAATTACTGACCCATAGAATCATGAGCTCAATGAAATATTGATACATTAAGCCATGAAGTTTTGAGGTTTTGTAGCAATAATGAACTACTACAATCTTCAACTAAATCACCTTTTTAAAAAAGCTGTGAAATGAGTATGATATGCTAGTAATATATATTTTCTAACATACAACAAAATAAAAATACATTATAACTATTAAATTCTCTTAAAATGTTAAAGAAAAAAGAGAAGATATTATTCCAGGCAAGGCAGATGGTCAAGAGTACATTTGAAAAATAGAGGAAATTTAACTGGGTTTGGAAAATCATGTAGGATGTGACTGTGTAGAGGTCAGTGAGGACAGAAGTATTGGATTAGGGAGAAAAGGATATTCTACAAATATAAAGTGTATTTGGAAGACAGTGGGTAAATCAGCTCGGTTAAGACATAAGTGTTTTGGTTTTATTTCTTTGTGAAGATCTAAACCTGGAAAAAGCTTTTGAGAAAAACTTAAATGTAGGCTAATGCCTTCAGCTGGATACCTAAATAAATAAATAATCCCTGTCACCATCTGTTTTTTCAAAATGAGACCAATGCATGTCTAACCTCACTCATAACCAGAAGGGACTGATTTTTGAGGGATCATAACTCTCCTTCAAAATCCTTTTTTTGAGGCTGGGCAACATAGGGAGACCCCATCTCCACAAAAAATAAAAACATTAGCCAGGTGTAGTGGCACATGCCTGTGGTCCCAGCTACTTGGAAGGCTGAGATGGGAGAATTGCTTGAACCCAGGAGGTCTAGGCTGCAGTGATCACGCCACTGCACTCCAGCCTGGGCAACACAGAGAGAGACCCTGTTAAAAAAAAAAAAAAAAAAAAAAAAAAAAAGAAGAAGAAGAAGAAGAAGAAGAAGAAGAAGAAGAAGGAGAAGAAGAAGAAAGAAAAAAGAAGAAGAGAAAAAACATTCTTTTGTGATCATAATGAACAGAGATTAACTTTCCATTCCTACATTAAATGATTTAGACACAGCATAAGGCAGATTTTACAGCTGGTAATAAGGTAAACAGAAAATACAGATGACCAGAAGCTAGGAGACAAGCTGATGCTCTTATTCAGCAACTAATGAGCTGTGTTACTTTGGGGGTGTGATATGTCTCTGAATCTCAGCCTCCTCATCCATCAAATATGTGGGGTTAAACCAGATGATCTCTAAGACTTCTTCCAGCTCTAAAATTCTGTCACTGTCTGTCAGCTATTCAGCAAGACAAGCAGCCATCAAGAGATCATCAGATTCAGTGCTGATTCAGCCCTGGGCAGAGGTGCTTCTGAGTACTTCAGGGAGGAGCTTGTTGTGGAGTTCCAGCTTACCAAGCCTGAGTTTTGCTTGATGCATAATGACTCAGGCGCTTCCCTCAGAGGGTGTGTGTGTGTGTGTGTGTGTGTGTGTGTGTGTTGGGGTAAGGGTCAATAGTGAAAAAAAGTTAAAATCCTCACACTATATTATATCCAGTCTGAAAGTTTAATGTATCTCTAGGAGGCACACAGCATATTACCGGAAATTGATTCACACTTTGCCTGCAAATACCATGGTCAGCTCGCACAGCTATGAAGAAATACCTGAGACTGGGTAATTTACACAGAAAAGACATTTAATTAGCTCATGGTTCTGCAAGCTGCACAGGAAGCATGGCAGCATCTGCTTCTGGGGAGGCCTCAGGGAGATTTTACTAATGGTGGAAGGCAAAGTGGGAGCAGGCATCTTACATGGCAGGAACAGAACCAGGGTTGGTGGGGAGGTGCTACACACTTTCAAACAACCAGGTCTTGTGAGAACTCACTCACTGTACAGTACCAAGGGGTGATGGTGCTAAACCATTCATGAGAACCCTGTTCCCAGGATCCAATCACTTCCCACCAGGCCCCACCTCCAACACTGGGGATTACAATTCGATATTAGATTTGCTAGGGACACAGATCCAAACCATATCAATCAGAAACATTTTAAAACTAGAGCATCCTTAAAGGGAGCTCCTACTGAGCCTGTCTTGGCATAAGTGCAGCATTCAAAACAGAGACCAGTGTCATGGACTGAGTGATGAAGGAGAAAGGAAGAGGAGACAGGAAAACTGTATTATAATGATCCATTTATTCAACATCTGTCATTCAATCTAGCACTTTCTGTAGGCCAGGCACTTGGCTAGGTGCTGGAAATACAGCAAAGATCAAAACCAACAAAAAATTCCTGCCCTTATGGATCTTACAATCTCTTCCTGATATTTCTTCTGTGGTAGCCAGGACGTGTACTATTATGCACACATCTGTTTCTGGGGTGTTTGTTGTTTGCTTGTTGGCCTTCTTTTGTTTTCTTTGTGTGGACTGTAAAGAGTTGGTAGGGTTGGGGGTAACTTTCTGGTGCAGATGCTTGGAGGACTGAGGACACCTGAAGGACACTTACTTGGATTGGTCAAAGCTTGACTTAACTCGTTCATTCAATCATCAATTATTTATAGAGAACCAACTATATAAAAAGTTCTGCAGTTTAAAAAAAAGTAAATAAGCCAGATTCTCTGTCCCAAAGATAGTCACAACTTAGTTTTCCCTACTGAGGAAAAAAGACGTTAAAGATACATAATTACAATTCAATATAATCTATGCTATAACCGAGTACACACAAAGAGTGAACTCAAACAAAGGAAAGAGTTAACTCTGCTGGAAAAAACTCTAGGGACATCTTCCCAGAGGAGATTTGGTAACCTGGGTTGTGAAGAATGAGTAGAAGTTTTGTTGCAGGCTGTGGGGAAAGCATGTGCAGAATAAAGACAGGGAGAGCAGCTGCATGGTTTGGAGAGAGGTGGTTGTTCTGTGAGGCTGCAGCAGTCCTTAATACACATCTTGCTGCTTATTAAGATTACCAGGAGAACTTTCAAAATGACAGACACCGTGACCCTACCACCAGCTCGATTAAACTAGAATCTTTTGGGGGTGAAGCCCAGTCCTGCATAAAATTTTAAGACTCTCTGGGCCGGGTGTGGTGGCTCACGCCCATAATCCCAGCATTTTGGGAGGCCGAGGCAGGCGGATCACGAGGTCAAGAGATCGAGACCATCCTGGCCAACATGGTGAAACCCCATCTCTACTAAAAATAAAAAAAATTAGCTGGGCGTGGTGGTACATGCCTGTAGTCCCAGCTACTCAGGAGGCAGAGACAGGAGAATTGCTTGAACCTGGGAGACGGAGGTTGCAGTGAGCCAAGATCATTCCACTGCACTCCAGCCTGGCGACAGAGCGAGACTCCATCTAAAAAAAAAGACTCACTGGGTGGTTCTAAGGTGCAGCCACAGTCAAGAATAATTAGGCTAGAACAGTATAGAACAGTACTTCTCAAATTTTAATATAAGAATCACCTGAGGATCTTTTGAACTAAAAGTAGATCTACCATTCAATCCAGCAAGCCCACTACTGGGTATCTACCCAAAGAGAAAGAAGTTATTATATGAAAAAGACACACACATGTATGTTTATAGCAGCACAATTCACAATTGCAAAGATACGGAAAAAACTAAGTGTCCATCGACCAATGAATGGATTAAGAAAATGTGGTATATATACACCATGGAATACTGTTTGGCCATAAAAAGGAACAAAATAATGTTTTATTTGTAGCAACTTGGATGGAGTTAGAGGCCATTATTCTAAGTGAAGTAACTCAGAAATGGAAAACCAAAAACCATGTGTTCTCACTTATAAGTGGGAGCTAAGCTATGAGTTTGCAAATGCATACAGAGTGATATAATGGACTTTGGAGACTCAGAAGGGGGAGGGAGGTGAGGGATAAAAAACTGCATATTGGGTACAATGTACAATACTCGCATAATAAGTGCACTAGAATCTCAGAATTCACTGCTATATAATTCATCCATGCAACCCCAAACCCCAAAAGCCATTGAAATTTTATATATACATATATATATACACGTATAAATTCTAATCCAATAGGCCTGGGGTGGGCCTGAGAACCTGCATTTCTAACAAGCTCCCAGGTGATGCTGATGCTGCTGGCCCACAGCACATTCTAGCAAGTGGATAGAACAGTGGTTCTCAAAGTATGGTGCCAGTACCATCAGCATCACCTGGGAACCCAGAAGAAATACAGATTTTCAGGGCCCACTCCAGATCTACTGAATTAGAAACTCGGGTTGGAGATCCGGCAATCTGTCTTTTCAAGTCTTCTGCATGGTTCTCCTGCACCTTAGAAAGTCGTGATAGTGCTGAAAAACCACTGGGGTGAAAAACCACTTTGGGCTAGAGCATCAAAAGGTTGGGTAATGGTATTGAAAGATACTAGAAATGTACATGGTGTATAAAGAATGTGGCATACAAAGAGTTAGAACAGGGGTATCCAATCTTTCGGTTTCCCTTGGCTATACTGGAAGAAGAAGAATTATCTTGGGCCACACATAAAACACACTAACACTAATGATAGCTGATGAGCCAAAAAAAAAATTGCAGAAAAATCTCATAATGTTTTAAGAAAGTTTACAAATTTGTGTTGGGCCACATTCAAAGCCATCCTGGGCTGCATGCTGCCCACGGCCCACGGGTTGGACAAGCTTGAAATTAGAATTTTATCCTATAGGCAACAGGAAATTCCTAGATAGTCTTAAGAAGAAGAGTAATGGAATTTGAAGTTATTTTAAGATCTTTCTGGCAGAAGTGTCCCTTTGAGGCACCTCCTAACTATGGTACGAAGTGTCCTCGTTGCTTTGGTTTCACTGACGGGCCTTTCCACTCATCTTCCCAAGGCCTCCGCCCCCCTACAGAAAGCCTCGGGTCCTATGACAGCTCTGGGTCCTGCCCAATGTTTGCTGGGCTGATTTCCCTGGTTTCTGACCTGGTGCCTGTCCATTGATTCTTCCTCTTTCCTGGGTCCCTTTTGGGGGTGGCTGCCTTTGGGCTGTCAGTGCCCTTTGACTTGACTTCTCCTGGGGCCATTGCCTCTTGGGTCTTCCTAACTTGGCTTTAAGTGCTGCATTCCACCATCGCCCTCATTCCCATGCCACATCCGACTTTCACTCCAAGCAGAGCGTAGTGCCATGGGCCTTGGCTTGTCTGGGAGGAGGTGCTAGACAAACAGTTGAGAGAGACTGCATGTCTGGCTGGCAGTGACTTGCTAGGTGACCAAGGCCAAGCAACTTACCTCTCTGGGCTTCAGTTGTCTCATTTATATAACCCAGTCTCTGGGATTGGATTTAAAAATCATTCAAGAGACCCAATATAAAGCTCTACAATTCCATAGAAAACATTTGCTTTGTAGGATTACTTTATTGAAAAACATGTCCAATTACAAGTCTTTTTTCTTGGATATGGAAGAAGCTTACTTTTTCAAAATATAGAATCTGTTTTTACAAGCTCAATATCAAGGTGTAGAAGGATAATAAATTAGAAATAGTAACCAATGTTTTGCCCCCAGATATCTCCCCTATGCCCTTTGCTTCTGTTCAAGTAAGTAGACAATTCTGAGTTTATGGCCTTGGGAAGAGATATGACACATTTGAAAGCAGAAAAAAAGGGTGTCTATCTCATGCCAGTCAGAACGGCAATTATTAAAAAGTCAGGAAACAATAGATGCTGGTGAGGCTGCAGACAAATAGGAATGCTTTTACACTGTTGGTGGGATTATAAATTAGTTCAACCATTGTGGAAGACAGTGTGGTGATTCCTCAGGTTTCTAGAACCAGAAATACCATTTGACCCAGCAATCCCATTACTGGGTATATACCCAAAGGAATAGAAATAATTCTACTGTAAAGACACATGCACATGTATGTTTACTGCAGCACTATTTACAATAGCAAAGACATGGAACCAACCCAAATGCCCATCAATGATAGACTGGATAAAGAAAATGTACATATACACCATGGAATACTATGCAGACATAAAAGAGAATGAGTTCATGTCCTTTGCAGGGACATGGATGAAGCTGGAAGCTATCATCCTCAGCAAACTAACACAGGAACAGAAAACCAAACACTGCATGTTCTCACTCATAAGTGGGATTTAAACAATGAGAACACATGGATGCAAGTTAAACAATGAGAACACATGAATGCACACACCAGGGCTTGTTGGGGGTGGCGGACAAGGAGAAGGAGAGGATTAGGACAAATACCTAATGCATGTGGGGCTTAAAACCTAGATGATGGGTCGATAGGTGCAGGAACCACCATGGCACATGTATAACTATATAGCAAACCTGCACATTCTGCACACATTCTGTATCCCAGAACTTAAAGTAAAATTTTTAAAAAGAGGGGTGTCACCCCTGCTTTGGCTTCTAGAATTCTAAGCCTTTAGGACAGAGGCTGCAAAGTGGTAGTGCTTAGGGCAAAACTGAGTCACAGATGTGTTTTGTTGGCCCTGCGGTGATACTTTTCCAAAATAAATTGATTTTCAACATTTGAAATCAGAAAGGTTTGCACCAACCGAAACTTTCCACCTTCTTCTTGAAAAAATAAATGGTGGACCTGAACAAGAAGAGCCCTGTACCCCCTTTCCTGGGCCAAAGGGGCCTGGGAAGACAGCAAGACTGTGAAGCTTTAGCTTATGCAGAGCCCCATGCAGCTCCGGAGACTCATCGTAAAGATAGTGGGAGATCTGCTGAGCTCAGGACCAGCAGATGGACAGCTCAGGGGTGACACGTGTGGTCCATGGCTAAGGATGTCTTCCGACAGGCCTGATGTTTGTGGGAAGTGTGCTGAGGCCAGGACCAGCAGATGGACAGCTCAGTGTGACACGTATGGTCCACAGCTAAGGACCCAATGGCATGAAGGTTGGATCTCAGCAGATGCCTTGGTGGACCAAAGGCATAGAAGACGGGATGTTTCCTATTACATCTGGTGCCCCAGCTCAGAACTGAGACACAATCCCCTGGGATGGAGAGAGTAATAGAAAATCCCTAACATCAAGATTAAGTCTCTGCCATATAAACAGAATGGGGGCTCAAAACAGAAATCAGTGTGAATTTTAGAAAAGAAAAAGAAACATATTTTCTGCATGCCTCAGTTTGGAACTTAAATATGTACCCGTTATAAAAGAAAGTAGGATTTTCCTTATGTACTTGTTTTCTATGTGCACACATCCTTTTAAAAATGATATCAGGTATGGGTGAGAAGGGTAGCAGGAGAAATGAGAACTGTGGTTGAATCTTTTCCTCCAGAATGAGACAATTGATTCATTCTAAAGAGCTTAGAGATGGATTTGATCTTTACACCAGTGGATCTTGACATGTTTGGGTCATGTACTCCTTTAAGGAGCTGATAAAAGAAACCTTCTGTTATGAAAAACATACATGGACACAAAATTTATACAATTCTATACAAATTCCAAGGGCTTCAGAACTCAAGCCTCTTTGGAAGCCCATCCACGGACCCCAGGATAAGAAATTTGCCTCTGCCTGCTACTCTTCTTGTCCCCATTTTCTTCCAGGGATTACAGTGAAAGGAGAGAAAATCCTCAGCCTATTTGGAATACAAAGAAAACTGCCACCCACAGTCTGTCACCCTGGCACCCTCACCATCTGCAACCTTTCAAAGCTCTTGCCTGTTCCCACCCCCTTCCAGAGCTGTGTTGCTGAGGCCTCTTCCACAGGCCTGATGTTTGCTGAGCTCTGCCCAGAGCACCCTCTTTGGGACTGCCTCATACTGATGCACATTAAAAATAAAAGGGATGGGGCTCTGCATGCTCAGTGCGCTTCTGGCAGGGGACACTTAAATTTGCTACTTGTCAGGAAATTCACTCTGAACACAAAAGTGTCCTGGGCAAGAGATTCTCAACTAGAAAGGGTGCGGAAGTATGAGGCTGCAGGTGAGGCAGAAAGCACCCCCTAGCCAGCTGGAAGCCACTACACTGTTCAGCAGACTTGACTGAAGCAGGTGTCCAACCCCAACCAGCCACCTCCACCTCCACCAAATTGATGGGGCCTCCTTTGTGGGGAGAACTGCTTTTGCCTGATGGCATATGAAAGAAACAACAGAGGCTGGCAAACAAGGCTGGTCATGAAGGGCTCACTCACCCATCACATAGGCATTGGGCACTACTGTGCGTCCGGCATTGGGCCAGGCACTCCAGAGTCCCGACACCTCCCTGCCTTTCAGGAGCACGTGTTGTACTGCAAGAGCATGGGACCAGGTAATGCCAATGTGTGTACTCAGTGTGGTCAAGGGCTCCTCCTGACCCCCACTGGCCTACTATGAGGGCTTCAGCAAGTCACTTCACCCTCTGGAGCTTCATTTTACCCACTTGTAACATGAAGGTATTGGACCTGATGATCCAGAAGTTTCTCTTCCAGGTCATGAAACATCTCCAATTCCACAGGGACTACATACAAAGCTTTTGCAGGAAATTGTATTGCTATCATTGAGCCACTAGATGATGATTGCACTTTGTTTAGGAGAAATGCTACCTTGGAAGAGTCACTGATGAGAACAGCCACACACACACAAATGGGTTTTTTATGCCAGTGAGGAATTATGTAGTTAAATGGACAAAATCGAACTGCAAAGCAGCGGATAGTATCTGTCACCCGTATGACAAAATATGCTTAATTATCAAAACAACATATCTAACTGTTTCTGTGCTGATTCAGAAGACACTTGGGGATCTTGGAGAATCTCATAGTTGTGGTTTGGGAGCAGAAAGTGGAGTTCTCGGCACTGACGTCAGGAGACCTTCTAGTCCCAGCTCTTGCTCTAAGAGTTTGTTTGACTTTGGTGAATTATGCATCCTTCCTCTACCTTTGTTTCTGCATCTTTAAAACAAGGAGGGGCTCAACCAGACTCCGTGAACTGGCCCTAGTTCTAGCATTCTACAGTTCTCTGGATCAGACTGCCAAGTGTAATAAAGATTTCCAGCACTAGATATGGATGAGAAATCCCTATCATTTTTGGTCTCTAGAACAAGAGAAAGAAGGCCTACTGTCACATGCATGTTTAGAACGCAACATGTTACCACCATGATTTGGGACAGCTTGAGGGAGTCTCTGACCTTTGCCAAAGAAGTCTTTGCCAAATTAAAAATCCCATAAAACTTGAAGTCTGCCTCTGTGCAAAGGAGTGTGGCAACAGATCCCACCTGTCAGGAAGACAAAATTGTCTCGCCCCATGACCAGAACCAGTCCCCTAGGCAAACAGCTTGAGTTCTTGCAGAAAATCTTCCAGCTTCTTCCTGGGGCCAGCACCAGTTCTTTCTCTCCTTTGTTACTCCATATTGGCTTCATTTCCCCCAACTTCCCTTTCTCTGTGTGCATTGAACTTCACTCTGGTCAGGGAAGGAACCCATGGCTCTCAGGAACAGAAAATATCCCTTTTAGAGCTCATAGTCACAAATGAGCTAGCACCTCAATCTAAAGAAGTTTCTCAAAGTGTGGTCTGTCGACTCCGTGTATCAAAATCAGTGATGCTAAAAGTGCAGAATCCAGGTTCTACCTCAATGTACTGACATAGTATTTCTATGGGAAGCCTGGAATATGCATTGTCACAAGCATTCTGGATGGGAATGAAGCCTGAGCCCCACTGCCTCACAACAGGGCCCCTTGTCCAGGTCTAGGATATTTGAATTACAGGCAATTTAGTGGAATTTTAGTATTGAAACCAGAATAAGAGGTAACAACATATGATTTGAGAAGCCATACATGACATTTGTTGAGATAGACAAAAAAAAAAATCTAAGGCCAGGCATAGTGGCTCACGCCTGTAATCCTGGCACTTTGGGAGGCTGAGGCAGGCAGATCACCTGAGGTCAGGAGTTCAAGACCAGCCTGGCCAACATGGTGAAACCTGGTCTCTACTAAAAATACAAAACTTAGCTGGGCATGGTGGCGGGCACCTGTAATCCCAGCTACTCAGGAGGCAGAGGCAGGAGAATTGCTTGAACCTGGGAGGTGGAGGTTGCAGCGAGTCAAGATCGTGCTGCCACTGCACTCCAGCCTGGGCAACAGAGCGAGACTCCATCTCAAAAAAAGAGAGAGAGAGAAAAAAAATATCTAAGACAGAGATTGGCAGTAGCTCATATGGGGCTTCTCTAATGGCAGTGCTACTGTAAAATCCAGGCCTGCTGATCTTCTTTAAAGGTGAAGAAATTTACGTTTCCCTTCCCAATTTCATCAGAATCAGGCGGCAGCAACTCACCCTAATTAGTCATCTCACAATAAACTGGTAAATAAACTACAATGTTATTCTGTTAGTTACAAGGACAGACAAAATTGCTAAGCAAACAGGAGTATTCATGTCAGCATGCCAAGGAATTGCCCCCGCGCCAACCCCTACACCTTTCCCTTTTTTTTTTAGAAAAGTCTACATAGGCAAATTACCACTAACAGATGGTTTGATGAGCATGGGCATGGGAATTAGATGATGTTAAAGTCATGAGACGTGGCAACCAGAAACACTCTCCATCAAAGGAAAGAAGGTGAGAACAGACCTGCAATTTACCTAAGCACTTCCTATTGACAAGGCATCATCCCTACTCTTAATCTTGTAGGAATATGCTTGACAAAGGAACAAGAATCTTCTTGCTAGCTGGTTTGAGCTAGCCAGTGATAGCAAACCCAGTGATAAATGTTTTGCTTTTTTTTTTTTTTTTTTGAGACAGAGTCTCGTTCTGTCACTCAGGCTGGAGTGCAGTGGCCTGATCTCGGCTCACTGCAATATCTGCCTCCCGGGTTCAAGCGATTCTCCTGCCTCAGTCCCCCAAGTAACTGGGACAACAGGTGCCCACCACCACACCCAGCTAATTTTTGTATTTTTAGTAGATACAAGGTTTCACCACGTTGGCCTGGCTGGTCTCGAACTCCTGATCTCAGGTAATCTGCCCACTTCGGCCTCCCAAAGTGCTGGGATTACAGGGGTGAGCCACCACGCCTGGCTGGTTTCTTCTTCTGCTATTTTCTCCCTACACCATGGTAGTCCACCTTTATTCTGTCCATTGTAACACAAGTGAACAGAATTCTTGAGATGCAGCCTAGTCCTACTAACTAATAAAATTTCTTAATTCTTAATTCTCTTCATCTCCACAAATGGGATTCTTAATTCTCCACAAATGGGACTGTAATCCATTACCTATAATTCCATTTGCATTTTCACCTAACCTCCACACTTGCTAAACACTTATTTTAGCAAAATGAGGCATAACAAATAAAATATTTGCTTTTCTACCAAATTATGTTTAAATAATGCACACATTTAATTCTTAACATCTCTTCCAAAAGTACAGCTGAAGCAGCCTTAGATGGAATGGAAGTGACTAGTACTTCATTTATGTGCAATGCACCTCCAACCCATATGTATCTAACCAGGTTTCAGGCTCAGCTTCCAATCTAGGTCATGAAGGTATGCACAGCCTCCCTAACTTTCCCCATCATCCCATGGGTCCACTTTGTTACCATTAGTCACCTGTCATGTGGGTTCTATTGGTGTGATCTGTCCTCCTCAGCTTTATAAGTTATATTTTTTCCTATAATCGACTTAAATTTAGGGGAAAGGAAAAGTCAGAGGAAGCAGGTATATTGAAAGCTTGCTTATCTTTACAACAGCTGCTGAAACAGCTGAAATAGAAAACACTAGCTTCTTTCTCAAGAGTTTTTATTTAAAATAATAATAATAATATCACTGTACATATAAAATAGTGAAAGCATTAGAAATATGATCCTCTTAAGACCTGATCTACATTTTCCTAGTTCAATGAAAAGAGAATGGGATTATCATATGGAAGAGAGCCAAAGGCACAGATAATACAAAATAACAAATTTAAGTTACCAAACATATACACTTTCACTTGTAATACATTTTTGGGGTTTTTTGGTTGTTGTAGTTGCTTTTTTATGAAAAGAGTTAACAATTTTATTTTCACATTTCACAATACAAATAAAAACTACTTTTTTTTGGTCCCACTTCTCCCCTCCAAAACTATTCTCTCTTTGATAAGAAAAGAGAGAAAGTCTCCCTTATCGTGCTGTTAAGAAAACACCCAGAGTCACAGCACCATGGTCTCCTAGTGAAGTAGAACAAGTAATATAAACCTGATACACAAGGCCTCTGCACTATCCTTAACCATCCGGTCAAGTCATTCTAGGCCAAGCAGGCACCATCATGGGACAGGCGGGAGGCCTTATCATTGACATGTGACCTCCCATGAGTGGCTTCATTCCAGGAGCAAGTCCCACTGGCATCATCCCATGAAAAGGAGGGCCCATCATTGGCATCATGGGAGGGCTCGCATATGGGGTGCTGGCATTATACTTGGGCAAAGAGGACCTGGAAGGCTGGGGGGAGGGGGTATCATTGCCCCTGCAGAGGAGGAGCAGAGAATAGAGTAGGAGGTATCTTTCCTGGTTGAAATGAAGCCATTGTTTAGTCAATCAGGTTCTGAGTCTGTTCTTCTATCCATTTTTGGTAGTAGTCTTTCACATTCTCTTTGTGTTTCCTACCACTGAAGTGGGCCTTTCTCACAGATGGAGAGTCATGGGAGAGCTACATATTATAGTAGACACAATAAGACTTGGGCATGTTGCTCTGAAGGAGGTTGGCCACTCCATTCCACAACGCCTGGAGATGACCTTGTAATACATTTTTCAAACTTACAGTATAACATGGAAATAGTGGTAAAATGTTTTGGAAAAAAAAACCACAACATTTTATTCCAGGAATTCTCTGACCATACTATCCTGTCTTTCTAGAACTTTTCATCCCTACTCTGATTATACCTGTTCTTTGATCTTCATAAGATCTTCAGCAAATTGTATACTTCATTTTACCCTAGTCTTCTGTTTTGTATCATCCTTTCCTGTTTCATTTTCTTCCCTTTCCTGCCCAGGTCCCATTCTTATCACTTCAACTACTTTCTACCGAGAAAACCCAGCTTCCTTATCTCTTTTACCCCCTTCTATTAACCCTGTCTTATAAATCTCCAACCCTGGATTAACCCAAACATATCCATCTTCTTCCATGCTACCCACTGGTAGCCAAGTGTCAGAGAAATACACACAGCTAGGTGGACTGGTGCTACTACTATACATTTAGGATTTCCAGTCTCATCTGGTCCTCAGTGCTTCTAGCCATCTGTATCTGTGTCTCTGGTCAGTTACCCTTTTCCCCTCTTCTCCATGATAGGTCCAAACTTTTGCCATTCTTCTCATGCTCCCTAGCCTATCCTAAGTACCCCTACTTTCTTTAACTGATAAAACTGAGATGACCAGGGATGAACTTCCTCAGTTCCCACTCCCCACTCACAAGCTTATCTGCATCTCTGTTTTCCTTCCCGGGTGTCTTGGAGGACAAATGTGTCAAGGCCAGTGTCACCACTGTCCTTGTGTCACCGCTCTTGAATTTACTCTTCTCCATATCCATCCAGGAATTTGTTCCATCAATGATGCATTTGCTCTCCTGTTTCTTCAACTTTCCCGTCCTTCTGGTTTCTTCTCATCATGTTCAAGTCTCTTTAAATCTAAAAAATTACAGGTAAAACTCTCACCATTCTACATTCCTCTTTCAGCTATCACTCCAATTTGTCTTCTTTTTATCTGGGCTTCTGGAGAGGTCCTCCATCAGATATGACTTGGCTTCTGCCTCTTCAAGTTCACAGAAACTGCTTGTCCTAAGGTCATCAATGACTTCCTCATTGTTTAACCCAGGGAATAGTTTGTTCTTTCTTAGTTGACTCCTCTGAGATACTTGGCATCATTGCTCTCCTTTTTGAAACTCTCTTCTTTAACTCCCAGTGGTGCATAGGCTGTAGGTTTACTGATAGCTCCCAAATCCTATCTCTAGCCCAACCCACTCCTTCAGACCCTCATATTGAACTGCACACCAAATTGCCCACCTGGATCCAAATGCAACATATCCATAATGGGACCCATTTATATATCCCCAAGTTTCTTCCATTCGTGAGCCTCAGTTACCAAATCAGAAGCCTGGGAGTCATCTTTAACTTCTCCCCTCACCTCCACCCTTATAGCGAATGGTTGCCAAGTATTTTCTACTCTACTTAATAAGAAGGCCTCACATCTAACTTAGACATTGAAAGAATCAACTGACTATTCTGCTTCCCATCTCACCCCAGCGAAATTTCCTGTGGAGATTAGAATTCTGTGGTTTTCTCATTCTGCTCTTCATATGTAACGTCCATTCACTGAATGAAAACACCTGACTTGGGAGGAGTGACCCCCCAGCTGCAGTGAAGGGTGCCAAGTATCAAGCTGATTTCTTTTTTAAGTATTTGTGTTGAGAAAACAGGGTTTTGCAAGCCATAATCATCTTGAATTATGCATTGTTGAGCTGCTTTAAGCATAAAAGCAAAAGAAATAAATGTGTAATATTCAGGGTAAAGTTGGGCCATGAAAATCATCACAGTGAAGTCATTTGTGGGGCCTTGCCAGGTTCTTCTCATAAGGATGAATCTCACTAGTTCCCTTTGAAATGAAGGGGCATGGAGTTCTGAACCACAATCCTATCTTTGTGCTCCAAGTTAAAACACATGAAAATAAACCAGAGGACAGGAGTGTGCCTGCCACCCCCTCAGCAGCCCTTCTGGCACACACGGGTAGACGATCACGTGTGGATGCATCTACATGGGTAGATCCATCACCACAGCCCTACTTGATGTCATCACAAGGCATGTTCCAAGACCCATCTGGAAGGTGTTTCAGAAGAGAAAAAGCCTAGACTTCAACATTTATAAAACAGCCCATGTTAATCAGACTCAATTTTATGTCAGAAAAATTTTTAAAGGAGCAAAAATGAACTAAATACCATCCAAGATTCTTTCCAGCTGAAGAAAAGTCTACAATCCCTTTAAGTCACTGGTTCTTAACTTTGGTGGCAGTGGAGGTGAAGGAGGTGTTGCAGACTCCTTTGAGAAATCAATGGAGGATATGGATTCAGTTATCAAAAAATGCTTACACATACCCCACCCACACCCCCCAACCACAAACTTTTATGTACAATTTCAAGGATTTCATGCATCCCAGTTTAAGACCTCATGTCTCCATTTCGGCACTGACTACACATGAACTTGAATGTGACTGAAACATTTTTTGTAATCACAAAAATATAAGATTTCCACTTAGCGCCCCTGAAAATCACCTAGGTTTCTAACCTGTTCCTCTTCCATTTCCTAAGGGTTCTTACTATGGACTTCCCTGGGTGGTGGTGGCAGGGGGGCTATTTCTCAGCTCAGCAGAGAATGCTGTTTCATAGTTAAGCCAGTGTTTCTCAAACAAAAGCCTTTGGGAGAACTTGGACTCATTCCATCTCCAGGCCCATGGCTTCTGGACTGGCTGTGCTAGGAAGGGTAGGCCAAACTTTAGCTGTCCCCAGTAGACTTTCCTCTCCACTGGGCTGAGAGTATTATCAAAGAGACCCCAGATTTAGAAGCCAGGCTGGAAGTGGGTAGAATGGTTCAAGCTGCTCCTTTTCTGAAGAGATGTAACTTGGTCTGGCTTGTCTACAGGTTTGAGTCAGGGATGATGGGTGCCTGAGAGGAGGGGAGAGTGGAAGCCATTAAGACAAGGAAACTTTTAAGGGCTTTGGTGGTGCTGGCAGTTGGCATGAGTGGGACACGTGGAACTGGAGCTTGTATTAAGAAGTTAAAGCTGGAGTAAAATGTTTCGCACACTTAAATGTTCTCAGTGCTCAGATCATTCCACCTCTCTGAAGCTGCCGGAGAGTGTCTGGGGCAGCATTATTCTTGCTGCTTTATTACTATCATTGCCATGTGGCCTCTAATCTGTTATTAAGAACAACTTTGGTTTACCCAGATTCTTCACTTTCTAGAAACTCTCACTTCATGATTCCTTAATGGTCATTTACTTACCACTTTCATTTTCCTACAATTTGAGGGCTTTTTCAAGAATTTCAAAAAAGGGTCAAAATTTCTGACTCCCTTCTAACTCAAAGTCTTGAGAAAATATCTTGCATGCCAAAGCAATTAAATAAACATGTTTCAATTTCTCCAGTTGATGAAAAAGTCCAATTTTGTTTCATATTACTTCTGCAGAATTACAGAAAATTAAATGTTGGCAGAATTCCATGGGAAAAAATAAGGATTTTAGCAGTGTTGCCTAATTCAATTACATCACTACTTCCCAAACTCACCAGTTGTTATACCATATTGCAAAATGCCACCAGTACTTTCCCAGTTTCATATATTATGGAGAAAAGAGAATTTTATTATGTGCCTGTACAGAAAGTGGAAGAGGAGTTTGTACAAGAGAAGTGTCACATGACAGTGACTGCGTGCACTTGCCTCCTACAAATTCTGATAGGTGCAGAGAAAAGATTTTAACGAAGTTTATTGGATCATAATTTTTTTAAAGAACAAAATTTGCAATTTTACTTTGCCTTAATGAGTTAACACAATGTGTTCAATGTATTATGTAGAATAATACTCATGAAATAGATGCTTTCTGTGGACTCAAAAATAGAGGCTTTACATTCACAGTTCTGTCTACCTGGAACTCCCCACCATGCACATACACACTTTCTCTCTCTCTGTCTCCTCTCTCTCTCTCTCACACACACACACACACACACACACACACACACACACACACACCCCTTCACAAATTCATTCCAGGGCATCCTTCATTTTTCACCTGATTGGAAAAGTGATTCTATGTCCAATGTGGGTAGAGAAGGGGCTCCAACCCAAGGACGTGGTATCTGTTCGAGAAGAAGGGAGGAAAGGTGGGAAATTAGCAAGCATAAGGTTTCAGTGGAAATTATGTCACTCTCTTCCTGCCCCAGTCCTCATGGCACTGTAAATGTGAAAGCAGCCCCAGCCCAAGCCTAAGGAAGAATAATCTATTATTTATGAATGTAAGCAGTGAAGCCATGGAGCACTTGAAGCACAGATACTGGAGGCAAAATGCCTGGATTTGACTCCCAGCTCTAAAGGTTACTAACTGTGCCATCACAGATAAATTGTTTAACCCCTTTTTTGCTTCAGTTTCCTAATTGGTAAAGGGAAATAATAATAATAACAATAAGAAGAAAATAAAGGAGGAGGAGCAGGAGAAGGAAGATGAGCAGCAAGATGTCGGACTAGAAGACTCCACCTATCATCACCCATCCAAGGACACCAAGTTAATAACTATCTATACAGAAAAAACACCTTCAAAAGAACCAAAAATCAGGTGAGCCCTCATAGTACCTGGTTTTAACTCCATATCACAGTACAAGATATAAATAGAAACAACAAAAAGTTAAAAATCAGGGAAACAAAGTTATGGCATAGAGATCATATTTTTTATTTTTTGCTTGAATACGCAAACAGTGTTATGTTGTTATGAGGTTAAAATAATGGGTTATAAGATAGTATCTGTAAGCTTCATGGTAATCTCAAACCAAAAAACATACAACAGAGACAAAAAAATAAAAAGCAAGGAACTAAATCATATCACCAGAGAAAATCACCTTTCACTAAAGGAAGACAGAAAGGAAAGAAAGAAAGAAGAGAAGACCATAAAATAATCAGAAAACAAGTAACAAAATGGAAGGAGTAAGTTCTTACTTATCAATAACATCATTGAATGTAAATGGACTAAACTTTCTAATCAAAAGACACAGAGTGACTGAATGGATGAAAAAAACAAGACCCATTGATCTGCTGCCTACAAGAAACACACTTCCCCCATAAAGACACATATAGACTAAAAATAAAGGGATGGAAAAAGACATTCCATGCCAATGGAAACCAGAAAACAGTGGGAGAAATTATACTTATATCAGACAAAATAGATTTCAAAACAAAAACTGTAAGAAGCTACAAAGAAGGTCACTAATGATAAAGGGGTCAATTCAGCAAGAGGATATAACAATTTTAAATATATAAGTACCCAACACTGGATCACCCAGATACACAAAGCAAATGTTATTAGAGCTAAAAAGAGAGACAGGCCCCAATACAATAATAGCTGGAGACTTTGAGACACTTGACTTTCAGCATTGGACAGATCTTCCAGACAGAAAATCAACAAAGAAACATTAGACTTAATCTGCACTATAGACTGAATGGATCTAATAGATATTTACAGAACATTTCATCCAATGGCTTCAGAATACACATTCTTTTTCTTAGCACATGCATCATTCTCAAGGATAGGCCATATGTTAGGTCACAAAACAAGTCTTAAAACATTCAAAAAATTGTAAATAATATCAAGCATTTTCTCTGACCACAATGGAATAAAACTAGAGATTAATAACAAGAGAAATTTTGAAAACTATGCAAACACATGGAAATTAAACAATATGCTCCTGAATGACTAGTGGGTCAATGAAGAAATTAAGAAGGAAATTGAAAATTTTCTTGAAACAAATGATAATGGAAACACAACATACCAAAACCTATGAGATACGGCAAAACCAGGACTAAGAGGGAAGTTTATAGCTATAAGTGCCTACATCAAAAAAAAGAGAAAACGGTGGCTCACACCTGTAATCCCAGCACTTTGGGAGGCCGAGGCAGGTGAATCACAACATCAGGAGATCAAGACCACGGTGAAACCCCGTCTCTACTAAAAATACAAAAAATTAGCTGGGTGCAGTGGCAGGCACCTGTAGTCCCAGCTACTCAGGAGGCTGAGGCAGAAGAATGGCATGAACCTGGAAGGTGGAGCTTGCAGTGAGCCGAGATTGTGCCACTGCACTCCAGCCTGGGCGACAGAGCGAGACTCAGTCTCAGAAAAAAAAAAGAGAAAAAAAACTTCAAATAAACAACCTGATGATGCAACTTAAGGAATGAGAAAAGCAAGAACAACCCAAACCCAAAATTAGTAGAAGAAAAGAAATAATAAAGATCAGAGTGGAAATTAATGAAATCGAAGTGAAAAAGTACAAAAGATCAATGAAACAAAAAGTTGGATTTTGAAAAGTTAAACAAAATTGACAAACCTTGAGCCAGACTAACTAAGAAAATAAGAGAGAAGATACAAATAAATAAAAACAGAAATGAAAAAGGAGACATTACAACTAATACAGCAGAAATTCAAAGGTTCATTAGAAGTTACTATGAGCAACTATATGCCAGTAAATTAGAAAATCTAGAACAAATGGACACATTTCTGGACACATACAATCTACCAAGATTGAACCAGGAAGAAATCCAAAACCTGGACAAACCAGTAACAAGTAGTGAGATCAAAGCCATAACAAAAACTCTCCCAGTAAAGAAAAGCCCAGGACCCGATGACTTCACTGATGAATTCTACAAAACACTTAAAGAAGAAATAATACCAATCCTACTCAAACTATTTCAAAAAAATAGAGGAGCAGGGAATACTTCCAAACTCACTCTGTGAGGCTGGCATTACCCCAATACCAAAACCAGATAAAGACATATCAATAAAAGGAAACTGCAGGCCAGAATCTCTGACAAATATTAATGCAATTTTTTTCAACAAAATAATAGCAAACCAAATTCAACAATACATTAGAAAGATCATTCATCATGACCAAGTAGGATTTATCCCTGGGATGCAAGAATGGCTTAACATATCAAACGCTTTGCAAAGAAAGTTCAACATATCAAATCAATCAATATGATATATCAACAGAATGAAGGATAAAAACCATATGATTATTTCAATTGATACTGAAAAAGGATTTGATAAAATTCAACATTCCTTCATGATAAAAACCCTCAAAACACTGAGTATAGCAGGAGTATAAGTTAACATAATAAAAGCCATATACGACAGACCCACAGCTAGTATCATACTGAATGGGGAAAAAACTGAAATCCCCTCCTCTAAGATCTGGAACATGACAAGGATGCCCACTGATATCACTGTTATCCAACACAGTACTGGAAGTCCTAGCTAGAGCAATCAGACAAGAGAAAGATATAAAGGGCATCCAAATTAGAAAAGAAGTGAAATCATCCTTGTTTGCAGATGATATGATCCTATATTTGAAAAAATCTAAAGATTACACAAGAAACCTATTAAAAATTATGAACAAATTTAGTTGCAGGATATAAAATCAACATAACCAAAATCAGTAGCATTTCTATATGCCAACAGTGAACAATCTGAAAAAGAAATAAAAAAGTTACCCCACTTACAATAGCCACACATAAAATTAAATACCTAGGAATTAACTAAAGAAGTGCAAGATCTCGATAGCCATTCCAAGATGGCCGAATAGGAACAGCTAAGGTCTGCAGCTCCCAGCGTGGTCGACACAGAAGAAGGGTGCTTTCTGCATTTCAAACTGAGGTACCTGGTTCATCTCATTGGGGCTGGTTGGACAGTGGGTGCAGCCCACAGAGGGCGAGCCAAAGCAGGGCAGGGTATCGCCTCACCTGGGAAGTGCAAAAGGTCGGGGGATTTCCCTTTCCTAGCCAACGGAAGCCGTGACAGACTGTACCTGGAATATCGGGACACTGCCACCCAAATACTGCACTTTTCCAATGGTCTTAGCAAACGGCACACCAGGAGATTATATCCTGTGCCTGGCTCGGCGGGTCCCACACCCACGGAGCCTTGCTCACTGCTAGTGCAGCAGTCCAAGATCAAACTGCAAGGCGGCAGCCTGGCTGTGGGAGGGGCATCTGCAATTGCTGAGGCTTGAGTAGGTAAACAAAGCAGCTGGGAAGCTCAAACTGGGTAGAGTCCACCTCAGCTCAATGATGCCTGCCTGCCTCTGTAGACACTACCTTTGGGGGCAGGGCATAGCTGAACAAAAGGCAGCAGAAACTTCTGCAGACTTAAATGTCCCTGTCTGACAGCTCTGAAGAAAGCAGTGGTTCTCCCAGCATGGTGTTTGAGCTCTGAGAACAGACAGACTGCCTCCTCAAGTGGGTCCCTGACCCTCGTGTAGCCTAACTGGGAGACAACTCCCAGTAGGGGCCAACTGACACCTCATACAGCCGGGTGCCCCTCTGAGACGAAGCTTCTAGAGGAAGGATCAGAGAGCAATATTTGCTGTTCTGCAATATTTGCTGTTCTGCATCCTCTGCTGGTGATACCAAGGCAAACAGGGTCTGGAGTGGACTTCCAGCAAACTCCAACAGACCTGCAGCTGAGGAACCTGACTGTTAGAAGGAAAACTAACACACAGAAAGGAATAGCATCAACATCAACAAAAAAGACATCCACACCAAAACCCCATCTGTAGGTCACCATCATCAAAGACCAAAGGTAGATAAAACCACAAAGATGGGGAGAAACCAGAGCAGAAAAGCTGAAAATTCTAAAAACCAGAGTGCCTCTTCTCCTCCAAAGGATCACAGCTCCTCACCAGCAACAGAACAAAGCTGGACTGAGAATGACTTTGACCAGCTGACAGAAGTAGGCTTCAAAAGGTCGGTAATAACAGACTTCTCCGAGCTAATGGAGGATGTTCGAACCCATCGCAAGGAAGCTAAAAACCTTGAAAAAACATTAGACGAATGGCTAACTAGAATAAACAGTGCAGAGAAGACCTTAAATGACCTGATGGACTGAAAACCATGGCACAAGAACTACGTGATGCATGCACAAGCTTCAGCGGAATACAGAGTATCAGTGATTGGAGATCAAATGAATGAAATGAAGCAAGAAGAGAAGTTTAGAGACAAAAGAGTAAAAAGAAATAAACAAAGCCTCCAAGAAATATGGGACTATGAGTAAAGACCACATGTACGTTGGATTGGTGCACCTGAAAGTGACAGGGAGAATGGAATTAAGCTGGAAAGCACTCTTCAGGATATTATCCAGGAGAATGTCCCCAGCCTATCAAGGCAGGCCAACATTCAAATTCAGGAAATACAGAGAACACCACAAAGATACTCCTCGAGAAGAGCAACCCCAAGACACATAATTGTCAGATTTAGCAAGGTTGAAACGAGGAAAAAATGCTAAGGGCAGCCAGAGAGAAAGGTCGGGTTACCCACAAAGGGAAGCCCATCAGACTAACAGCAGATCTCTCAGCGGAAACTCTACAAGCCAGAAGAGAGTGGGGGCCAATATTCAACATTCTCAGAGAAAAGAATTTTCAACCCAGAATTTCATATCCAGCCAAATTAAGCTTCATAAGTGAAGGAGGAGAAATAAAATCCTTTACAGAAAAACAAATGCTGAGAGATTTTGTCACCACCAGGCCTGCCTTACAGGAGCTCCTGAAGGAAGCACTAAACATGGAAAGGAACACCTGGTACCAGCCACTGCGAAAACATGCCAAACTGTAAAGACCATCGATGCTAGGAAGAAACTGCATCAACTAACGGGCAAAATAACCAGCTAACATCATAATGACAGGATCAAATTCACACATAACAATATTAACCTTAAATGTAAATGGAATAAATGATCCAATTAAAAGACACAGACTGGCAAATTGGATAAAGAGTCAAGACCCATCAGTGTGCTGTATTCAGGAGACCCATCTCACATGCAGAGACACACATAGGCTCAAAATAAAGGGATGGAAGAAGATCTACCAAGCAAATGGAAAGCAAAAAAAAAGCAGGGGTTGCAATCCTAGTCTCTGATAAAACAGACTTTAAACCAACAAAGGTCAAAAGAGACAAAGAAGACCATTACATAATGGTAAAGGGATCAATGCAACAAGAAGAGCTAACTATCCTAAATATATATGCACCCAGTACAGAAGCACCCAGATTCATAAAGCAAGTCCTTAGAGACCTACAGAGACTTAGACTCCCACACAATAATAATGGGAGACTTTAACACCCCACTAACAATATTAGACAGATCAACGAGACAGAAGGTTAACAAGGATATCCAGGACTTGAACTCAGCTCTGTAACAAGCAGACCTAACAGACATCCAAAGAACTCTCCACCCTGAATCAATAGAATATACATTCTTCTCAGCACCACACTGCACTTATTCCAAAATTGACCACATAGTTGGAAGTAAAGCACTCCTCAGCAAAGGTAAAAGAACAGAAATTATAACAAACTGTCTCTCAGACCACAGTGCAATCAAACAAGAACTCAGGATTAAGAAACTCACTCAAAACCAGTCAACTACATGGAAACTGAACAACCTGCTCCTGAATGACTACCGGGTACATAATGAAATGAAGGCAGAAATAAAGATGTGCTTTGAAACCAACGAGAACAAAGACACAACATACCAGGATCTCTGGGACACATTCAAAGCAGTGTGTAGAGGGAAATTTATAGCACTAAATGCCCACAAGAGAAAGCAGGAAAGATCTAAAATCAACACCCTAATATCACAATTCAAAGAACTAGAGAAGCAAGATTAAACAAATTCAAAAGCTAGCAGAAGGCAAGAAATAACTAAGATCAGAGCAGAACTGAAGGAAATAGAGACACAAAAAACCCTTCAAAAAATCAATGAATCCAGGAGCTGGTTTTTTGAAAAGATCAACAAAATTGATAGACTGCTAGCAAGACTAATAAAGAAGAAAAGAGAGAAGAATCAAATAGATGCAATAAAAAATGACAAAGGGGATATCACCACCGATCCCACAGAAATACAAACTACCATCAGAGAATACTATAAACACCTCTACGCAAATAAACTAGAAAATCTAGAAGAAATGGATAAATTCCTGGACACGTACACTCTCCCAAGACTAAACCAGGAAGAAGTTGAATCTCTGAATAGACCAATAACAGGCTCTGAAATTGAGGCAATAATTAATAGCTTACCAACCAAAAAAAGTCCAGGACCAGATGGATTCACAGCTGAATTCTACTAGAGGTACAAGGAGGAGCTGGTATCATTCCTTCTGAAACTATTCCAATCAATAAAAAAAGAGGGAATCCTCCCGAACTTATTTTATGAGGACAGCATCATCCTGAAACCAAAGCGTGGCAGAGACACAACAAAAAAAGTGAATTTTAGACCAATATCCTTGATGAACACTGATGCAAAAATCCTCATTAAAATACTGGCAAACCGAATCCAGCAACACATCAAAAAGCTTATCCATCATGATCAAGTGGGCTTCATCCCTGGGATGCAAGGCTGGTTCAACATACACAAATCAATAAATGTAATCCAGCACATAAAAAGAACCAAAGACAAAAAGCACATGATTATCTCAATAGATGCAGAAAAGGCCTTTGACAAAATTCAACAGTCCTTCATGCTAAAAACTCTCAATAAATTAGGTATTCATGGGACATATCTCAAAATAATATG